>NC_143588.1:112919114-113241614 GCF_048544385.1 Mastigoproctus giganteus
AACAGGGCCGTGCAAGGGAGCACGGGTTCAGGATCGCCACATGGCATTGGCAGCAATGCTGCGTGAAGTCATAGTTGGCAGAGTCCAGTCCGAGAAGGTAAAATTCAAAGTAGTGCAATCCTGGGACAGACAGGTCCCGTCCAGGTGGTGAAGTCATTTCAGTAGTGAGCTGCATGAAGATATATTTGGTAGAGTCAATCAGAGAGGATGAGATCCGACTAGTGTCAATCCTGGGACAAAGAAGTCCTGTCCAGATAGTGGAGTCATTTCAGTGGTGAGTCAACTTGGTGGGAGGCGAAGCCGGAGCGGCAGTCATGGTAGATGGAGGTGATGTTGAGACTGCATTGTAAAGGCACAATTATTGTGCAGGTTGAAAGTCTTCACGGGGATTGCAGTATGCTGTAGCAAGTAGTGGTCTTTACACATGGTTGATTAGGCCGTTTCATTGTCTGGTTCTGTGGTTGTGGTAAGGTTTTCCGCCTCGTGAAGAGGCCCTGAGCAAAGTTCGAACAGGCTGTATAGATATGGTGGTCTTCCAGGAGATGTTGCTCCTGATCTCTCGGGATGAAATTAATTTGTGTGATGAGAGAAGATCTGAGGTCATCATATAGTGGGCAGTCATGCATCAAGTGGTCCCAGGTTTTCTGGGCACCACAGGTGCAAAGGGGGCTGTCGGAAAGTCCAAGAAGGTTCAGTTTGCTGCGAAAGGCACCATGCCCTGTTAGGAGGTACGTGGTTAGAAGGCCTGGGGAGAACCAGGATGGTGATTTGGGATATACTTTGGATACGTCAGGTATAAATTTGCGGGTGATGGCCCCTTTGGTGGATTCAGACCATCTAGCTTGCCAGGTCTGCTGTAAGTAGTTTAGGAATCTGCTTTTTTCACTGAAATAGGTGTTAGCAGGATCCGTGGTAAAATCAATAAAGGTGGTAGACTTTCCTCTGCTGAGCTGATACAGCATCCCCACATGGGCCATCTCAAGGTCTAGGGGCAGTACACCGGCGAGGACCTGTAGAGCGTGCGTACTGGAGGTGCAACATGCTCTGGTTATCGTAAGGACAATTGGCCGTTGAATGATGTTTAGCTTTCTTCGTCCTACCACAGTGGAGGCTTTGGTGAACCATATGTCAGAACCGTAGGTGATAGCGAGTATGAATACGGCTTTATACAGTAAGGCTAGAGTGCGTTTTTTGAGCCCCCAATCTCGGCGGGTCACCCTGGCAACCAGTGCAAGGTAATTTTTATTTTCTTCTGTAGATAGTTGAGATGTGGGAGAAATGTTAGTTTGCTGTCAATGATAATGCCAAGGAGTTTCAGCTGAGTAACAAGCTTGATGGTTGTGCCATGTATCTTGATTTGAGGCGGCCTCCGCGGATCAAGATAGCCCTTCAGGAGAATGGACTGGGTTTTTGTGGACTGGGTTTTTGTGGGTTTTTGATGATCTCTCCCTGATCCTGGCAGGGGACTCCAGGGCTCAACTTGAAGTATCTGCCAACACAGCTCTTACCACCCTGCAAGAGCGGGTCCGGAAAAACCACCTGAGCATCTGCCAAGGTCTGGACATCGCCTAAGTCAGTACTGAGAAGTTCGTCGAGTAGAGAGTTCCAGAAAAGGGGGCCCAGGACAGAGCCCTGAGGGCAACCTCGGTGGAGAAGGGAGCCTGAACCACAATGCTCCTGTCACTGAGATAGCTGGCAATGCAGTTGTAGAGATTTCCTGGGAGCTCAGCGCGTCTCAGCCGTGCGAGGACGCTAGGCCACCATAAGGTGTCGAATTCCCCAGCAAAATCGATCGAGATGACGAGGAGGTACTTCTGGTTGCAGTTCCTGGCAGCATTTGTAATGGTCTCCAGCGCATCGACCGTATACATGCCCGGTTTGAATCCAAATTGATTTCGTGCTGGTAGCTGTGCAGTATTGTAGTGGTTTTCCAGTCTCCGAGGAAACTGGAAAAAGGAGCTGCTCAAAAACCTTATTCAGCACAGAAAGGAGAGCAATAGGTCTGTACGAGTCAGGGCGATCGTGCAGTTTAGTTGGATTTTTCAGTAGGAACCGAATGGACGCAGTTTTCCAATCAGTTGGGAACCATCCCTTTAGCAGGCAATGGTTGAAGAGGTTTAGCAGGGTTTCTGGAGCGAATTCGGCAACTTTTTTAATTATTTCGTGTTCGAGCATGTCCAGTCCTGGTGACTTGTTATTTCTCAGTCTCCCAAAGGCCATAGAGAGATCCTCGACGCTGAAAGGCTCTTCCACGAGTGTTGAGTTATAGTTGTTATTATCGAGGCAAAGCTGCGATTGTTCTGCTGAGTTGTCATCTGGTGGCTGTTTGAAAGAGTGATCAAGTATGTTTGAAATTGACTGCTGCCAGGTGGAGGCCATGTGGCCTTGTGGGGTGATTGTGGAGCGAATAACTTCACCTCTTGGCAGTTTATTTGTTTTTACCTTATATACGATACCCCAGGGATCAGAGTTACCAACTATTGATACCAAGTGCTCCCAGGACAGTCTTTTACGCTGCCTTGATCATCGCGCTCTAGGCGTTTCGGGTTTCTCTGTACTCCTGCCGAAGGTGTTCAATTTCTGCGGGGGGCCAGGATCGCCTGGCCCGTTGGAATGCACGCCTCTTTTGGTTTACTCACGTCTGAGGGCCTGAAGCTCCCCTGACCACCAGGGAACTGCCCCAGGGATGGGATTTTTCCGTTTTATTGGTGTATTTGCAGCGTTCGTAATTATGTCCGTGACATTGCGCTGATGGGAGTCTGGATGCTGAACTTGCCCATTCTCGGTTTGTAAGTGCAATATCCCATTGATGAGTGTTTCTTTAAACAGGCTCCAGTCACCTTTGTTCAAAGCGTATCTGTGTTGCTTCTGTCTGAGAATTGTGGACTGAGTGATCGATCTGTACATGTTCAAAGTTATGGCTCGGTGGTCTGAGGTGGACCAGCTCTCCCGTACGGTCCAACCGACAGAAATCTAGCAAAGGACCTGGTGGAGAGAATCACGTCAATCGTAGCTTCCCAAAGTGAGCTGGAAACCGTCGGCAGGTTGTTGAGCCTATTTATGACTTCCACTATTGGCCAGGAACTCCTCGAACCGCTGTCCATTTGCAGCACCTCTATGCCCCGGGGTCTCACTGTGCCGGAGGGCAGAGCGGCAATTTACGTCGGCACAAATGACAATCTTTGCACTCGCCAGTTCTGTTAAGACGTGTTGTAGGTACTGGACTCCAGGTAGGATGTCCTGTGCCGGCCTGCAGTACAGGGAAATGGCATAGAATTCGCCCAGAGATGTGGACATGTGTGGACATGTGTTTTTGTAATGGGCGGCACCTAGAACGTCAGTTCATCTCCGCCTCGTATCTCTGTGAAGAACAGTACCACTGTAGAAGGGTCAGAAATAAGTAGTGTATGTTTGTGTGTATTCTGTGTGTGTTCTGATGTTGTGTCTGACCGCTTGGCTACCCAGAATCATCAGTCACCTGGACAGATGATTCTGGGTACTCGTCCACACCACGGGAAGGTGGGCCAGTCTCAATGGAGCTCGCACTGTCTCAATTCGAGACTCTGACCCACCTGATGTTGGCAAAAGATGGGCCAGATTCCTCTGGGGGCCTACTCCAGAGGAGAGAGAGAAAAAAAAAAAAAAGAATTTCCCCGTGGTGTTAAAAAAAAAAAATATATACATATATATATATATATACATATACATATATAAAAAAAATTTAAAAAATAAAAAAATAAAAAAAATAAATAAATAAATAAAATAAAATAAATAAATAAAAAAATAATAATAATAAATAAATAATAATAAATAAAATAATATAAAATAATAATAATAATATTAAAAAAAAATTAGGCAATGTTGCTCCCTATTGAGCAGCTCCACCAGACAAAGGAGTAGAATTATTCGTAGCCGTATAACTAATTCTTCTTCTTGTAAAAACATCAAATGCAAACTGCTGAAGAGCAACATAAGAATTCTTGTCTCCCACCAGCAAAGTTTCATGCCCATGAGAGAGTGTAGAAACTGACGAACGAAGAACATCTCTAAAGTCATTATAGAGCGGACATTCAAATAAAATGTGGCTCCAATTTTCATTTTCCCCGCATTGACAAGCTTCCGTCCTAGAAAGACCAAAACGACATAGTTTTTCGTTAAGAGATCCATGTCCCGTTAAGGGGAAGGATGTATATAAGTCTAAAGAGAACCAAGCAGGTTTCTGCTTTACACAAAAGGTCACCTCAGGGAAAAAAGTCCTAGTAACAGATCCGACAGATGACGTATCCCAGCGGGTCTGCCACAGATTTATCATTTCATTCCACAAACGATTACGTTCTTGCTTAATATCTGAATTAATATTCAGAACCAAACCCCAGAGAGAGTACAGAGTATTTTTTGGGTCTAACGGCACCAGGGATTTACCCCATCTCCGCGTATGTTCTTTGTATCGAGGACAGTACGCTGTCAAGGCCAGAGGTTTAAAAGTGTGTGGATCATGTATTGTGTAATATGTTGTGCCCCTTGTTCCTCTGGCTTGTTAGCCGCCAGGCCCCAGATGGGACCTGTCGTTTACGTACTCCGCCACGTGGAGGCCAGCCAGGTGTTCCCTTATAGTTTGCTCTGGCAGGTCCTACCACCTATTTTCCTGAGATTTCAGTGGCTAGGACCTAAAAAAAAAAAAAAAAAAAAAAAAAAAAAGAATAGAAAATAAAATAATAATAAAAAAAAAAAAAAATAGAAAATAAAATAATAATAAAAAAAATAAAAATAAAATAGAAAATAAAATAATAATAAAAAAAAATCATTAAAATAATAATTCTTCTTTTCTTTTGGGCACAGATGGTACATTATACCAGCTGTGCCCAAAAGATGGGCAACCAATACACCATTTCTAGGGCTCAGTTCTACATAAATCTGGAAGTCACCCCATGGAAACAACAGATTGTGGCAGCAAACCTTCTTACACTTGCCAGACTAATCACAAGACGACTCGACACCCCTGACATCACAGATTTAATAAAAACTCCACGCATTGCCGGAAGGAATCAAATGGACCCAAGGCTCCCACTCACAATCAGCTTGAACAACCTGAAAGGATTGAGACGCGTGTTCCCAGGAAACACGGTAGATTTGATGAACAATCTAGCCATCGACCTGGATAGATTCTGCGAACAGCATTCATACAGACGTCAGAAACTAAAGAACACATATGCAAACATACACTTATGAGACGCTACCAGAAGGAAAATGCCACCACAATGCATCCCGTTAAAGATAGGTGAAGCCATCACTGGTCCTCTCTTACTTAGAATCTACTACTCCAAAGACGCCTGGCTGCACTATTACGTTCAAGATTGAAGAATTGAAGAGATACCACGTGTAACAACCGGTGAAGGACTGCCTCATTTCTTTATATTTTGTATATTTCCCTCATGCTTATGTAATTTATAGCAATTTTGAAAAAATAATATCGTTTAATTCTTTTAATTATGTAAAATAATAAACACTAAGTTCTGTACCTGTCGGGTTAAGCATACATGGGCCCCATGTAACCGCCAGGCACATGTCCCTGTCTTAACCTCTGTTTGTAATATCACCCCCCTAGCTTCTAGCTGTCCAGGGAGTGGCTCTTTGGCAGAGCAATAAACAGATTTAATAAATAAATAAATATACGCAACTTAGAGGGGCTATACGGGATAAGCGCTGGAGGTAATAATATTTCCTAATGGGTCGGGCATGAATTTTGGTGTTTTAAATTTGTACGTGTGGGGCAAGCGCTGTTGTAAAGAGAAAGAGATGGGTGGGGAGGTGGAAGACTGGGGGGTTGGAAATTGGAAGTAAAGGGGTCTATAGGGAAGATGACCCCTGTTGAAATAGTGGGGCATGCCCATGCCCCACCAGAGGAGAAAGAGGGGTGGCAGGAGGGGAGGAGACAGCAGGCTGTCCCCTCCCCCCCTTGCTAGGGAAAGAGGAATAAAAAGCAGGCTAGACAGAGCCAGCGCACTATATGGCTGTATGGCATCATAAGATGTAATCTTCAAGGTCCAAGTCCAAGTTGCAATCTTCGTCTTTGCATTGGTTCAGTGGTGGTCCAAGTCCAGAAGTCAGGTCCAGTTCGTCACGCTCATGTGTTGTATCTGCCTCAGGTGGTCACTAGTTCAGAGTTTCGCAGTCTTTCATAGGTTAGTGATATGTGGCAGGGATCTTTGCCTTTCAAAGAGTTCGCGGGCAAAGACGGTGAAAGCCCGGTAATTATCTTCTTCTTGCAATATTATTTCTCCTCGGTTTTTTAGCAAGGAGTTGATGCGTGTATATAGCTGACATCTGAGGTCCTCGTAGTTGTCACAGTCATGGATAAGATGTTCCCATGTTTCCTCCTGACCGCAGTTACAGCTCGGGTTGTCAGAGATTCCCAGCTCGTGGAGTTTTCCTCTGAAGGAGCCATGTCCTGTAAGAAGGAAGGTGGTGTGCAAGCCAGGGGAAAACCAGGACGGGGAAATAGGATATACCCTGCTGACATCGGGTATACATTTTTTGGTGACTTGCCCTTTTGTATTAAGATTCCATCTATTTTGCCAGATAGATTGCAGGTGTTCCGTTAACCTCTTATTTTCTGAGGATTTGCTTTTTTGTGGATCTGTTGTGTAACCTAGATAAGTTGTGATTCTTCCTTTCGAATGTTGGTGTAGCAGCCCACAGCGCACAATCTCCAGGTCCAAGGGAAGGAAGCTCGCCAGAACCTGGAGCACATGGGTGCTCACCATGCAGCAGGCTCTAGTTGTTGTCAAAAGTATGGATCGTTGGATCGACTCCAGCTTTTTCTTGTTGACTGCTGTGTTTGCTTTCTGATACCAGGCACCTGCACCATAGGAAAGGATAGGGATGAAGAGGGCTTTGTATAGAAGAGAGAGGGCCCTCTTCTTTAGTCCCCAGTCCCTCCTGGTGATTTTGGTTATCAGGGCCGAGAGCCTTCTTGTTTTCGTTCTGAGATAACAGAGATGAGATGTGAAGTTCAAGTTTCGGTCTAGTGTTATTCCTAAGTATTTTAGTTCCTGTTTGAGTTTGATGGTCGCTCCATTTATTTTGATTAGTGGAGGTCTACCAGGGTCAAGGGCACCCCTTAGGAGTATTGAGTTTGTTTTTTCGGTTGAGATTGTTAGAAGATTCCTCTTGGCCCAATCCTGTAGCATCTGTGTGGCATGATTGCCCATGGTCTCCAGTTGAGCCCTGCTGTCTGCTTGAAGCATCATAATCAGATCATCAGCGTATGCCTGTGTAATGACATTTGGAACATCCAGGTTTAAAAACTCATCAAGCACCAGGTTCCAGAGGAGCGGCCCCAGGACGGATCCCTGGGGGCAGCCCCTGTAAACCGGTCTGGATACAGAAGTAAAGGGAGTGCTGACAGTGATTCTTCGGTTTTCCAGGTAAGATTTCATGCAGCGAAATAGATTTGATGGGATTTCAGCCTGTCTGAGCCTGGCCAGAACGCTGGGCCACCAGAGGGAGTCAAAGGCTCCAGCGAAGTCAATTGAGATGAGGAGGAAATATTTCCTATTACAGTTTCTGACTGCATCAATGATCCTCTCGAAGGCATCAGTGGTGGAGCATCCCCTCCTGAAACCAAATTGGTTTCTAGACATCAATTGAGCATTCTGGTAACGGTTTTCAATTCTGTGGTAGATGAGTCGCTCAACGAGCTTACTCAGCATCGACAGCAGAGCGATAGGCCTGTATGAGCCTGGCATGTCCTGGGGTTTAGTGGGGTTTTTCAGGATAAGTCTGACTCGGGCTGTCTTTCACGAAGTTGGAAAGAAACCCTCTGTGAGGCATTGATTTGCTAGGTTTAATATAGTATCCGGTATAATTTCCACTGCCTTTTTTAGTATTTCCGGCTCTATTTGATCTTCACCGGGAGTTTTCCTGTTTTGCATTTTGGCTGCAGCTATGTTGAGTTCCGTTATCGTGAAAGGAGGCTCCACTGTCTGGGTGGAGTATTTATCATTCCCCTCGCAGAGAGTTCTCTGTTCATGCGTGTGTGGAATTGTTGAAGGTAGGAGGATATGGTCCAATATATTATTAATAGAAGAGTGCCAGGATCTAGTGTATGTCCCTTGAGGTGTTAAGGTGGCAGCAACGACTTCTCCCCTGGGTAATTTACTGGTGGTGATTTTATATACCAATCCCCAGGGGTCTGCATTTCCCACTGTGGAGACAAAGTCTTCCCAGGAGTGTCTCTTTCTTGTTTTAATTTGAGCCGTATATTGGTTCCTGACCTCCCGGTATTGCTGTCTCAGTATGTCAACCTCTGCTTGGGGCCAAGATCTGCGTGCCCTTTGGAACCTTTTTCGGGCATTATTCACTCGCTGTCTTATTGCCTGGAGTTCTGGTGACTACCAGTGGACCACTTTGGGAACGGGCTTCTTCTTCCTGATGGCCATGTTTGCTGCTTCAGTTATAAGCTGCGTTACTTTTTGTTGCTGTTGGTCAGGATTCAGATATTTTGGGTCGAAATTTCTGGCTTTTTCCATCAATGTTTGTTGGAATAAGTTCCAGTCTGCTTTTTGGATGGCGTATCTTGGCGAGAGTAATCTAGGTGGATACTGTGCTACGAGGGAGTGGTGGAGGTCAAAGGTTAGGACTCTGTGGTCTGAGGTAGTCCAGTGTTCTTGTACCACCCAGGGGGAGAGATGCCCAACAATCGACCGAGTGGCCAGAGTTACATCTATATTTGACTCCCATAGTGTGCTGGAGAAAGTTGATGGTTGATTAGGTCTGTTCAGAACTGCTAGATTACTGTTGGAGATGTAATCCTCCAGGCGCTGACCATTTCTGGCACCCCCACGGTCTGGTCTCTCACTGTGCCAAGCAGGGGATCTGCAGTTGGCGTCCATTCCTACTATGAGTTTGGCATTCTGCATTTGTAGTTGGATATTTTGCAAATATCTTGTTACGGGCAATATATCTTCTCCCGGACGGGCATATATAGAGGTGACATAAAATTCCCCTAACGGTGAGGCTATATGGACACATACGGCCCAGTTTGTACATAGGTCTGAGATCTTCGTTACCGTGAGGTCAGGATTCCGGACAGCGATGGCAGCCCACGGGTTGTCTCCATCAACTTGTACGATCTTGTAATATAGGGGGTAGCCTTTTACTTCTTTGTTGTAGGTGTAAGGCTCCTGTAGCATTAGTATGTCATAATTTTCTTCCGTGGCTTTTTTAGCCATTTGTGCGGCAACAGCCTTAGATCTCTGAGCATTGTGCTGTGCGAATTTAATCTTTGTTTGATTATAGTGATTCCTGTTATTCCCCATAGTCGGTTCTGTTTTGTTGTGCACTCTTAGCCTTTATGTAGATTGGACACTTATTATCCCGTAGTGAGTGATCAAATGGCAGCTTCATTTCTTTACAATTCACACAAATTGCAGGTTCTGCTTTCCTGGGGCAAAATGCGAATTCATGTCCGATGTCTGCACAATGCCCACAGGTAGGCTGTGTTTGCTTACAGGTGTGGGTTGTGTGACCAAAGTGGCAGCACCTGTAGCATTTGGGAACAGCCACATGCTCACGAAAACGATGGCTGCCCCAGTTGATATAGATTCTTGTTTGTTGGCTCAATGATTTCCAGGCCGCTGCTGAGAGCTCTATGATCCAATTTATGGCATTTCCGTTTCTGGATTTAGTTTTATATTTCGGCATAATGTGTTGCCCTGATTCTTCCTCCATGAGTGTCTGCTTCAAGTTTTTGCAGTATATTTCCTCTGTTAATTCTTCTGGTGTTGTTTCTTTGTCTACATCAAATACAATGATGCTCGGCCCTTTCCGTCTAGGAGGCTCTGCTAGGAGTCCCAGCGTTGGAATTTTGGGGTTGCTGATTATACCTTTTATGTCCTCCGCAGTTTCAGTTTCAATTAACACCCCTACGTTTCTTGTTTTCCGAATAGATCTAATCTTAGTATGCTTGAAGTCACCCTTCAGTTTTTCTACTATTGTTTGTTTTACTTCTTCACTGGTCTTGTGTGTTTCTGTAGAGGCTGGCTTTAGTACAACTAGGTGCTGTTTTGGTATGAGGGTTTTTCTCTGTGCTGTTGTGGTTCGATTTGTAATGGTGCTTTCATTTGGCTTGTTTAGGTTGGTCCTCAGCGCTTGGGAGTAGGTAGGGACGCGCTGTAGCATTTCCTTTTCCCTACTGTTTTGATAGACTTGAAGTTTGGCTATGGCAACCTCTTTTTCCAAGTTGGTCTGGACTAGGATTGTCTCCATTTTCATCCATAATCCCACTATTTCCCCCCGGAGTGCAGTTGTAATCCTGTTATGTTGATCTTTAAATAGGCTTTCTAGGGTAGTCCTTAGAATAAGAGACTGCTCCAGTGCAGTGCCTTCAGGCAGTCTGGGGTCCAGTGGGGCTTCTTGTTTTTGCTGCCCTTTTTCTGTCACATTTTCTTGTTGGGAGATAGTCTGCTCCGTTTGGTCTTTGTTCTCGCTTTTGGAGCGGGTTTTCATCTGCGATCTGGGAGCTGTGGATTGCTTGCCCTTTCTCTTTGCTGTGGATGCTGTTAGAGTACTGTCCAAATCTTCGTTATTCTCTATAAGTGTTGGGTCATCGTTATTTATAGCCTTTTTCAGAGGCGTACTTGGATTTTTCGATTTTACGGCCAGGTCCGGATTATCGGGATTGTTTCGGTTTATCGGTTCCATATTTTCCCCGGATGAAGAGTTCTGAACGGCAACTACTGAATTGCTTAGCTGCAGGAGTGCAATGCTTAGTGCAGATTCTGTTTAAGCTTGTTGACCTAAGCTTGTCAGGTGGGGGGGGGGAGGGGAGAGATCTCAACCCTAATCACCAAAATACCTGGATGTTGTGCTTAGTTTATTATTCGTTCTGGGAGGTCAGCACTGTGCACATTATTATATATATTCTCAATATCATGATGTAGTGACATTACCTGGCTTTTATTAATCCTGTGTTAAATATATTTAGTACCCCCTAAAATGTTTTGGATATAGATGTCTTGAAGTAGCAAGTAACTCGCACTAACGGTCACTCAGACAAGGTCCGACCAATCAGGGCTCGACCGCGTGGGACACTGAGAACGTATTGTTATATATATTCAAAATATCATAAATGTAGTGACATTAAATAACTTTTATTAACCTTGTATTAGATCAAATATATTTAGTACCCCTAAATGTTTATGGTATAGATGTCTTAAAGTACGTGGCAAATAACTCACACAAATAACGGTCACTCAGACAATGTCCGACCAATCAGGGCTCGACCGCGTGGTGTACACTGAGAACAACTGTCTTTGTTTATCAGGCACCATATTAAGATTAGACAGAAAACCAGTAAAATATCTGATATTCATCATACAAAAACATATGTAGCTATAAAGCTGTTCATTTGCAATTCCCGATAGTTGATATTATCATCATTTAAGCGATATTTGCGGTACCGATAGCTTTAACAAAGTTCAACTTAATATACAATGAGAAGGTGTCACGTTGTAGCCCAGCGAGATCAATGCTAAAGGAAAGTAACCATAATTTTTGTTTACCTTGGCCGATCTTCACGAAGTTGATGTCTGTGGACACATCTTGAGAAGAGGAACTTGACGGACACAAAGTAGAGCAAAATGTGACACTTTAAACTACTAAAATCACGACAAATAGTGGAGCACCAAAACTGTGCGTCTGACCGGTAATTGGACAGCGCCGTCTTTACCCTTATGACCTCCCTAGGGTTCCCCAAGGATCAGTATTAGGACCACTGCTGTTTTCGATTTTCATAAATGACATCGATGAAGGGATAGAGGGCGTGATGTCTAAATTTGCAGTTGATGTAAAGATCGGTAGCGTAGTTAATGATCCCTGCCAAGCAGAGCTTCTTCAGAGTGACCTGGCAGCTCTGTAGCCAGGTGGGAAGGAGCAGCAGTGCACAGCACACTCTTCTTTATTACACTAGCGTTCGAGCTCGTGATCACCAAATACGGAGGATGTGGAAAGGTCAGGGAATGACCACAGCATATCCCCGGAGCAATATGGCCTTAGTTGCTAATGCTCCTGAAATCCAAATAACAAACAAACAACAGAGTGACCTAGAGAGACTTCAGGGATGGTCAGAAAAATGGCAGCTGTGCTTTAATCCAACAAAGTGTAAGGTATTACACCTGGGAAGGGAAAGAGTAACCGCAAAATAACTTATACATTTGGTGGAGTTCAACTAAATTCGGTAGTGGAGGAAAGGGACTTGGGTGTTACGATACGGTCAGACTCTAAGTTGTCTGAGCATTGTAGACAGGTTGCAAGGAAGGCCAATGGTGTCCTATAGATGATTTATCGAAAAATTGCTAGTAGAGATAAAGACGTCATAATCCCATTATACCATATATCTTCGTATATGTAAAATGGAAATTAATAATTTAATAAACTTTTAAAATTAGTTATAGAAACATTCAAAAGAAATATATAACATTTTAGGAAGTATTATTTACTTCCATTATCCACTACTATTAAAACTCATTTAAAATTTACCACATTTGTGTTTTGTTTATTGTTCAATCCTTTATGCACACAACAGGACAACTTTGCCTGCACAACGAATTGCATTGGTATTGAACTACTTCCAAAAGAATTGTCCGCAATCATAAATGAAGTCTGCTTTCCTTTGCAAAGGAAAGCAGACTTCATTTATGATTGCGACTTCATTTATTTTAAAAAGTGACACATTTATAATAAATAAATTTTAAAGCTTAATAATTTAATTAAATAATTTTACAAAGTAACACATTTATAATAAATAAATAAAAACAATAAAACGGGAAAACACGCACGGCCATCTAGTGAGTAAAATAGCTTGCTTTCTAGTACTCCTGCCTTCTTTTTCTTTAATTTCATATTTTGGGTTAAGGGAGGGCATATTCCCCTTCTGCCCACTCCTAAATAACCCCCTGAACAACACCCGTAACTCTCATAGGTAATAAGCGAGTTAAAAATACTAAAAAAACATTAACTAGACATTTACCATTAACAGATTTGAACTTTTATTTAAAAACAAAATCAATTTTTCGGTTTTTATTTGTAGAAGATAGATTAATAACATTTTCATTCAAGTTTGGTGCTCTGTTGACCACGCTTTTCTCTATTGAATGCATTGCTCGAGCATTTAGCCTTTCCTGATTCATAGTGCTCCTTAAAAATGTTTTTATACTTTTTTATGTTGAATGGCAGCGTTTGGGCTCTGAAGTAGTCATCGGAATGGTCAAAAGAACTTTTATGAGTTTTGTAAGTTCACCAAGAACTTCAGCTAGATTATTTTCTGAGATAAATTTCAGTGAGTCCGTTAATTTGCAATAATTGTGTAGATCATGTCTGCTATACATTAATGTATTTTAACTGCCTCAATTTCTCGAGATTGCATTTGATTATAAATAACTTCCACGTGAGGCATTATCTGATGTAAACTTTCTAACCAGAAATCGAATTTTTCATTACTCAAGATGTGCAAAATTCCAGTTGCTTCTGAAATCGTTTTACCTGCATTTGCTGTCGATCGTAGTTCCTCCATGCACTTTTTTAAGGATTCAGAATTTTCATAAACGCTGTTCATGGTGCGTATATCGAAGTTCCATCTTGTAGGGGAAGGTCGGGCAACACAGCTGTCCATATGCTTTCTGAGAACCGAGAGACGCTGTGGTCATCTCCAGAAAAATTTTGGTATCGACATGAGGTTCGAAAAGAATATTGTTGACTCTCAGTTACTAATTGCTGCATTTCTCATCATCAGATTCAGTTGGTGGGCATAGCAGTGAATAAAATGTGCATTTTTGTACACTTCTTTTATTTTAGCCTGAACTCCCCCTTTCTGGCCTTTCATCACACTTGCGCCATTAAATGTCTGAGCAACCAGTTTTTCAGTATTTCCTTCGAGGATTATGTCTAACTGGTCTGGAATGCACTTCGATATTCCGACTGCTGGTTTTCCGGAGTGAATAACCCCACTATAAAGCTCAAAAATGTCTCCATTCAGTTCCTATCTCAGAATAATTACCATTTGTATATGTTTTGAAACATCTGTTGTCATCAGCCCTGACAGCTACGAATGAAGATTCTTTAATTTCTCTTTTCATTTCATCCCGGCATATTTGCAGCAAACAGTCAAGAATATTCGGTAATTTTCATTCTCTTATTCTTTTACAAATACAGGGTATTTACATAATATTACTCTGCTGAACACATGACAGTAAAATCATGTACAGGTTTCCAATACTAATTCACAAATGTTTTCACTAAAGGTGCTGACCTGAAGTGTAGCCATTGAAGTGACAAAAACTAATGGCATTGCTACTGGAAACTTGAAGAAGATTCTATTGCCTTATGTTTAATAGAATAAATTCACGTAAGTTTACTGAGTTCAGTCTTCTTCTTTCTAAGTTAGGCGCCTCCGTAGCCATGTGGGTAGGAGTGGCAGTGCGTAGCACACGCTTCTTGATTAGACTGGGGTTCGAGTCCGTGACCACCAAATACGGAGGATGCGGAAAGGTCAGGGAATGATCCCCGGAGCAACATGGCTTTAGTTGCTAATGCTCCTAAAAACCAAATAACAAACAAACAAATCTTTCTAAGTTTTGAAAGGGATCTAGAAGTTACAATATGGGCAGATATGAAGTTTTCTGAACAGTGTAAACAGGTAGCCAGGATAGTCCATGGTGTCCTATGAATGATTTATTGAACGTTATCCTGTCGAGATAGGGAGGTCATAATCCCACTCTAAAAGGCAGTTGTAAGACCACATTTGGAATACGGTGTTCAAGTATGTAGACCTCATCTGAAAAAAGACATTGAGTTTCTTGAAAGGGTCCAAAGATGGGCAACTCAGATGGTGAGATTGGCAGAAAGACGACCATATGAGGAAAGACTCCGATTATGTGGACTACAGAGCTTGGCAACCAGGAACCTCAGAGGTGAACTGATTGCGGTTTATAAGGTTCTGAGAGAGATTAATAAAATGAATGAAGATGGATTTCTCACTGTTATAAAGAATTGCAGAACTAGAGGTCATAAATTCAAATTACAGGGGTTGCGGTTTAGATTAGATTGTAAGAAGTTTTACTTTTGCCAGCAAGTTGTTGATTGCTGGAACAAGTTGTCTTCACAGTTAGTTGAGGCTGACAGTTTGAATAAATTCAGAGGGCAACTGGACAGTTACCTGTATGAGGAGGGAAGCATATAATTTTTATTTCCTTATCTACTTGTTTTTTTTTTTTTTTTTTTGCCAGAGCAAGAGTCAGAAGTAGAAAGGAATCACCAAGAAAGAGAAAAATGATGATATCCAGCTCAGGACCCTGGTTGTGGCAAGCCCATACTCACCACATGTGAGCCCCTGGGGATAAATCATATTGTGTTGTGTTTTTTTTCCGCAAGTTCATACAAGTGTGTTGTAAAAAAAAAAAATCTAAAAAGGAATGGCTAAAAGAAAATTACGAAAATAAGAGGAACTGAGAGAAATTTCTGGAATTTACAATTAAGCAGAGTTAAACTTCTCACAGACACACCGCCGTCAAGTTTTTTCAGAAGTTCAACTTTATTGTTATGGACAATGTATGGTGTTTGCGCTTTACACCACGAGAGGAACTTCCTTTATGCATTGGAACCATGGCTGGGGCTAAATGTGAGCAGGTTATAATAATAAATGCAGAAAAACAAGTGGGAATGGCTTGCCAGTGTTTATGAGTTTGCGCCAACAGCTGATGCTGCAATCAACGCCACCAAAACAGTAGCGGCAGGTCGGTGCACCCACCGGGGAAATTTGAAATTATGTCCGAATTAGCAGTGGAACCGGGTTAGTGATGGTTGACCTGTATTACTATAACTGTATGTTTTGCTCTTTTCATCAATTAGAGACTATATAAAGAGGGGCTCACATCTGGTGAGTAATGGCTTGGCACACCCAGGGTCCTGAGCTAGATATCATCATTCTTCTCTTTCTTGATGATTCTCTCTCTCTCTCTCTCTCTCTCTCTCTCTCTCTCTCTCTCTCTCTCTCTCTCTCTCTCAGGGGAACTCTTTTTTTTTTTTTGACTGGTGCAGCATAAGCCTCAGGCTTCCTTGCACCATATGGATAACAATAATAATAATAATCTCATTCTGAATAGTTTTTGAAATGCCTTTAAATGCTGCATTGCTTTCTAAATGGTTCTTTAAATTGGAATGTAACCAGGCGAAATTGATTAATCCTCCTGGATTTACAGAATACTCCTGCATTTTTAGAATCATCTTTTTCGTCATGTCCACGTAAATGAATTTGAAACTGTCCACAAAATTTAATGCATTCTATTATTTTAGATAATACCTTACGATCCTTTCTAACTTTTCTGTTATGTTTGCAGATCGAAAATCTGTAGTTGCACATTAGAAGACTGGAAGGTATGCTGGGTTGGATGAGTCACTTTATTTACTCCACACCATGGAATGTCTTATACGGATTTGGCGTCAACAACATAAGGCTCTTCATCCACATGCATGGTATTAAAAGTGGAGGCAGTTGTATGGTGTGAGGCATGTTACACTGGTTGGAACTTGTACTCCTGGTGCATGTGGAACAATGTATCGGTGTCCCCGCTATCGTCAACTGCTTGCTGACTGTGTATCTCCTGCTGTTACACTTTTTCCTGAATGGCGATGGTGTCTTCCAAGATGACAATGCGCCGAGCCATCGGCCACTTGTTCTGCAGGAATGGTTTGAGGAACACAGTCCTGACTTCCAGCATATCGACTGGCCTCCCAACTCCACCGATATCAATCCCATAGAGCACTTGTCGGACACTATGGAAATATATCAGCCGTCTGTATAGGAGCTGAATTCTCAGGTTTTAAATGATCTGGGCAAATGAGATTTACCATCTTTTCAGGGCGCGAAAGGTTGTTATACATATTGGCAGTAATGATATTAAGAATAGAAGATCAGAGGATTTGTTTAATAAAATACAAGGCAATGTTGAGACACAGTCCGATAATGTTTGACTCAAACATTTCGTGGTATTTTCTTAGCACATGACCACAAAAGGTCAGGTAGGCCACAAGAACTTTCCCACAATACAACAAGTTCTTGTGCTCAAATTGACATTTTGTGACAGTGTTGCACTGAAGAAGTGCTAAGAAAATACCACGAAACATGTTGCTCCATTATGTACACATTTCTTAACCTGAAATAAACATAATTCGAACAAAATAGGTTTGAGTGCTTTATTATTTTCAAATAACATAAATACTCTCTTTAAACTTATGGGAAAATTAGAATGCTCCAGACATTCATACCTTTATTATCTTATCTAAAAATAGGACTACAGATCGGCAAACAGAGTGGTTTTCTACCCTCTCCCTAAACCAAATCAGCTGCTCACAGATTCTTAGCAAACGCAGTTGACTTTTAAAACATTTACACATTTATGAAATAAGTTTTACAGACAAGGCCTATAGAACAAAACTTTTGCCAACACGTAACATATTTTAGTTTTTAACCTTTTAACTCAGCAAACATTTTCATGCAACATCAGTGCTGGAAAAAAAAAAAAACTGGTTCGTTATTTGCTTTTCCACGTTCTCGAAGACATAGGTTAAGCTACCTTACACCATGTGGCTATTACTAATGCTAGCTCAGCCACGTTTTGAAAAAGACCATAGAAATTCATCTCGCTATTGAGGGGATTCGAACTCGGGTCTTTTCCACCCAGTGTGGGGAAGATGGCGATTACAACAACCATGCTACTCACGAGGGCCACCAATAAGAGTCAATGTTGTTCTTTGCAGTCATGGACTTCCATTCACAAGGTTGCAGTGTTACCTAATGAAATTGCAGTTGTGATCTCAAAGGGGAAGGGGTTATTTTGGACAACTGAAAATAAAACATTGAAAATAAAAGGCAATATTTCTTCCTATTGTTCTGTATGGAACAGGTATTTGGTATTTCCAAAGGATAAAACAAATGTCATATTCGGACCGCCCGAGAACGCCCTAATTTGCCCACAGATATTATGCCCTTAAATTGAACGTGTTCTTGTGTTTCTAACAAGAAGGGTTTCCCCCATCGTGAATCAATAGATGGTTTTTCAAACTAAATTTATATGCAAATGTCTTGTGACATATCTCACAACTGAATGGTCTCTCCTTGGTGTGAACTAATAAATGTCTCTGCAAAGTACCTAACATTGAAAATGCCTTACTACAAATACTGCAAGGGTGTGGTCTCTCACCACTGTGAATTGTTAAATGCGATTTTAGAACATCTCTTCGTGCAAAAGATTTGCCACATATTTCACAAGAAAAAGGTTTCTCCCGAGTGTGTACTTTTAGATGTTTTTTCAGACCAGAGGAAAAGGTAAATGCCTTTTGACACACCTCGCAAGAGAAAGCTTTTTTCTGCGAGTGAACTAATAAATGTCTCTGCAAAGGACTTGACCTAGCAAACTGCTTTTCACAAATTTCACAAGTGTGGGGTTTTTCCTGACTGTGAACCACTAAATGCGCTTTCAGAGTATCTGACCAGAAAAATGCTTTGCCGCATATTTCGCAAGAGTGGGATTTCTCTCGAGTATGAAGGGATTGGTGTCCTTTAAGAAGGGCCTCTGTTGGAAAAGCCTCGCTGCACTTTTCGCAAGAAAATGGTTTTCCAACAGTATGCTCTAATAAATGTCTCTTCAGATTAACCGGACGTGCAAATAGTTTTCGACATACTTCGCAAGGCAAAGATTTCCCAGTATGAACAATCTTGTGGATTTTTAAACAAGTTGGTGTAATGAATGATTTGTGACATATATCGCAATAAAATTGTTTTTCCGGATTATGAACCAATAAATGGCTCTTCAGGGTAAAAGAGTGAGAAAATTTCTTGTGGCATATTTCGCAAGAAAATGGTTTCTCTTTGGTGTGGACCAATAAATGTCTTTTTAAAGAACCCGACACCGAAAATGCCTTATGACAAATACTACAAGAGTAACGCTTCTCGCCATTATGAACAAATCGATGTGATCTTAGGCTACCCCTATGTTCAAAAGACTTGCCACATATTTCACAAGAGAAACGTTTCCCCTGAGAATGAGTGGATAAATGGGCTTTCAGACCAAAGGAATATGCAAAGCCCTTGTGGCATATTTTACAAAAGTAAGGCTTCTCCTGAGTGTGATCTATTAAATGTCTTTTCAAAGTATTTGACCTTGCAAATGCGGTGTGGCATATTTCACAACTGAAAGGTTTTTTGTCAGTATGATTTAAAAGATGTCGTTTCAGTCTACATGATTCTGAAAATGAGGCACCGCATATTTCGCACGAGAAGGGTTTACCGTGAGTATGCTCTAACATGTGTGATCTTAGAGTACTGGAATATGCAAATGGTTTGCCACATACGTCACAACAGAATGGTTTGCCACATACGTCACAACAGAATGGTTTGCCACATACGTCACAACAGAATGGTTTATCCTCTCTGTGCACTTGTTGATGGTTTTGCAAAATGCCTAATGTGGTAAATGCCCTGCCGCATATTTCACAAACGAAGCGTTTCTCCTGCGTATGAACTAACGTATGACTTCTCAGATTACTAGAATATGTAAACTTCTTGCCACATATTTCGCAAGAGTAAGGTCTCTCACGAGTATGCACTAGTAAATGCGTTTTCAGAGTCTTTGACTGCGTAAATGATTTGCCACATATCTCGCAAGAAAAAGGTTTCTCTCGAGAAGTATGAACTAACTGATGCCTTTTCAGATCACCTATTCTCGAAGATGACTTGCCACATATTTCACAAAAGAAGGGCCTCTCTTTAGTGTGAACTATCAAGTGACGTCGTAGCTGGTACGAGGTCGAAAAGGCTTTGTCACATTTTTCCCAAGTGAATTCTTTCTCTTTATCCTTAATGTGAACTAATTTATGTCTTTTCAGTTCCCCAGATGTCCAAAATGACTTTTCGCATGTTTCACAAGCAAATGGCTTCTCCAAAGTGTGAACAACTGCATGCCGTCTTAGGCCACTTGACAACAAAAATGCCTTTCCACATATTTTACAAGAGAAAGATTTCTTCTGACTGTGAACTAATAAATGTGATTTTAGGATAGTTTTTCTTGAAAACGATTTACCACAAACTTCACAAGAGAACGGTTTCTTACGAGTGTGAACAAATAGATGCGTTTTTAGATAAGATGATGTCGTAAATGACTTATAACATATTTTGCAAGAGAAGGGTTTCTTATGAGTATGGACGAACTCGTGTGATTTTAGAGCAGATGGCGTCGCGAATGCCATACCACACTGTTCACAAGAGAACTGTTTCCCCTCACTGTGAATTAGCTTATGTGATCGGATAGGGGTTGGAGCAAATGATTTGCCACAAAATTCACAAGTTACTTTTTCTTGAGTGTGGACGATGAAGTGTCTTTTGAGATGGCTCGGGCAATCAAATTTCTTATCACAGACAGCACATCTCATTTCGCCATACCTTTTGTAAACTTTTTTCCCATTTATACATTTGTCCTTTGGCAATGGAGTTCCGTCTGTCGTTTGTTTGCTAATTCCATTTTGCGCGGTGGGACCCCGCGCATCTTCAACTTGGGAAGTAGAACTTTCCTCGGTTTCTGGTATATTTTTAGTACTGGAACCCTGCTCATTTTGGACTTCTGAAATTGAACACTCCTCTGTTTCTGCTATATTTTCACTAGTGGAAGCATGCTCATCTTCAGCTTGTGACGTAGAATTTTCCTCCCTTTCCGTTGTTATATTTTGAATAATGAAATCTTCAACTTGGGACGCAGAAATTTCCTCGATTTCTGTTATATTTTGCGAAATCGCATTTGTCTCTTGGAAAACGGCTTCTTTATTACTACCATCAGCTGGCATTTTTAGACTCACGTTTTCTGATGAAATTATGGAACGATATGATTACTTGTTAGCAGAAGATTCTGGACAACAGGTTGGATTCTTAACTCAGCATTGGATTGACAAATTCTTCCTCTTGTTGAATCTGAAAAAAAAAATAATAATAAATAAATAAGGCAAAGAAAATATAGAATGAATAATACTGAGAACTACAAGTGTACTGATGGACAAAAGTTGAAGTACAGACGAGTGCCTCACTTATCTTACACGCACTTATCTTTTGCATTCATCTTTCATTCTCATATATGGAACTGAAATTATGCACACGAGTCCAGTAGTTCCAAACGAGTACATTGTTCTTATATGCCGACATGGGTGGTTTAAATTAAGAGCTCTGACCGTGCAATCCTCAGTTCGATTATATAGAAAAAACCAAACTTATTAGTATTAGTTGGTTGGCTGTCAGGATAATAATAACACCTATTAAGGTTTCATCTACTAGGCCCTCGTGGGTAGCACAATTGGTAGGATCGCCGTCCTCTTCACACTGGGTGAAAAAGACCTGAGTCTTTTTCACCCAGTGTGAAGAGGACTCATGAACTTTTATGGGCCTTTTCCACAAAGGCAAACAGAAAATCCCCAGAGAAAACACGCAATTTACTGATAGTATACACATAGCAATATGGCCTTAGTCGCTAATACTCCTAAAACCCTACAACAACAACAACATTCCTCTGCTGGATACTCGTTTTGCGCATGAGCAAGCGTCGACAAATTTGTTCAATATCTGGTTGCCAATGCCAAAGGATAGTCACCAGCTGGAAGGGGAGGTGAAGCATATCATGTTAAATTATATCTTCTGGGGAACAATCATACCACAGTAAACTCGTCACGTATGATGAAAATATCAGTCAACTTCATGTTTGTAATTAAGCGCTGTATTAACAAATATTAACACATTATTAAAATTAAATAAGAACCAAGAACATTTAATATATTCCTTGTTTGTTTGTTTGTTATTTGGTTTTTAGGAGCATTAGCAACTAAGGCCATATTGCTCCGGGAATATGCAGTGGTCATTCCCTTGACCTTTCCGCATCCTCCGTATTTGGTAATATATTCCTTATAAAAATCCCAGGACTATCTGCAACCCATCGCAGACAGATCTTCTTTAAACTTCACCGGAATTTAACACCGGTTATTATTCGGTTGAAACATTTTGTCCTCCCACCTTACTCTTAATTTCGCAAATTTATTATTTATGTCATCATAATTTATTGACTTCGTTACCACGGATTCAATAAATAATAATGATAAATCGGACATTTTGTCCTGAAAATATTACATCGTCAAATATCACAGTTAAAAACTGCATCGTTGTCTCTTATTTCGTGGTACATAAATATACGTTTCTTTATTCGATTCTACCAGAACCTCTGGTAGCATTGGCAAGCACGTGTCTTCAGCAGCAGTCTGATGATGGGTATCGGTAAGGTGCCTGAAGCGTCACCTTAAATAGTGGTTTAGGCTACAAGCTTAAAAATGTATATCAAATTTGGTAATTAATCTTCATGGAAAACAACCACGTCCGTCCCTAACTTATATAGATTCTCAAATCCACAGGTGGTCCAATTAGTTTACGTAGAAAGAATAAAATTTCCATATAACGAACGGACCAGGGTATGCACTGTTCGCACCTCTGCCCTTTAGGCAACAGAGCTGCTTCTGTAGAAAGCAGGAATTAAGAGCTCAGGGGATTAACATTCCACAACTTAGTACTGTCCTTAAAACATTTACAACCGCCACTCCCACATACTGTACCGAGAAGTCACCTGGTCAACTGCTTTCTTGTGTTTATCTTTAAAATTATATTACATTTCTTGCTGACTTCATATAAACCACGAATAAACTCCCAAATAATAAAACAACTAGTACAAAAATTCTCACCACCGTGTAGGGAAGAGTGGCAAGTTAGGATAAAGAGTTTCTGTTATCGCTGATTACTTAATTAAAATCAAAATTTTCTCTAATCCAAACATTGTTCATTGAAAGCTGATTTAATTTTGATATATTTTTTATGCGAGAAGAGTTATATCTCATCAAAAATATATCGATCAACGATGATCAGACACTGAAAGAAAATCAGTCATTTATTTTAATGATGAAATATAACAAAATGTCCATGAAATATAAATAACAGTATTCTGTGAAAGCGTTTTGTTGTTTTCCTATGCAGAGAGAGAAAATCATGCTACCCTTGCCAGACTACAACGACCAATTGAGCCACGTTCTGAAAACGGCACTAAAAATTCTTCATGTTATCGAAGGGACCCGAACTCATGTCTTTTCAATCCGGTGTGAGGAGGATTCTACCAACTGCACTCCCCACGAGCGCTCCTACACCGTGTCAGGATTGCTGCTATAAACTACGCCTTAAAACACGGGGAGCTACGTCAACTAAACGAATTAAGAAATGAATGGGAAGAAAATGCAGGGTCACCTGTTTGTTCAGAATTGTTTGCAGAAGATTGTGCAGCATGGGTCCGAAAGCATATAGTCCAAGGAAGACGCCTCTTTTGAGGAAAAAAAACAAAAAAAAAAGGCATGCTAGGCTCGTTGATCATGGGTTAAAGAACATATCAATTAGGAATAGCGAAGACCTAAATGTAATAGCCATAAAAATCTGCTGAAATAATATTATAATAAAATGCATCGAAACATCTGTTTTAAGCGATAAAAAAAGAAGAAAAATATTAGTAAATTCCAAGTCATTCTTAGTTTTAAATAAATTAATAAATTGGGCAATATTGCTTCAAAATGAAACCTAATTAGTTCCTACCGAAGGGGGTTAGATCATCCATCCTTAAATTAGGCCTATCCATAGTAACCTAATCGAATAATTTAAACTTTCCCAAGATTTGTAGCATAGTCTTTTCTAGTCTCAATTATTCAATTCCGTATATTAGTACTTGCTTCGAAACGATCGTCACTGATACACGGCTAAAAAAAACTCTTCACGCAACAGTTACTCGACATGCACTGGCACGCGCACACAGAGTCTGCTCAGTAGCAATCAGAGAGAGCGCCTATAGCGGCAATTATGGAAAGTTCGTGTGGTAAACATAAAATCTTACACCAGTCCGGAATTAAATGATCATCCCTCGTGTATCAAACAACAATCTGTAAAATGTTAAATATTATTGCAAATCAACGAACAAATAATGATCTTATTTACACTCATATAGCTTGCGAGCTGTACTTCGGGGGGGAGGAGAAATAGTAGTAATGGAGACGCAGGAAATATTGAGAATTTCGTAATAAGTTTCACGGCAGGAAAATTTCCCAAAGTAAAATTAAAAATTCATTCCTAAAAACCTTGACACGAAGTAGTCCAATTCAGGGGCAGTAAGAAATCGAAACTTCCAAAATATTCTGGATGAAGTAAGGCGACATCATAGCAATTACTCGCTCTCTTCTTCAATATACAGTGGCAGACAAATAAACTGCATAACCTTTAAAAAAAAGTGACATTTGTAGTGAAACGTATAAGATATTGTTTGATTACATTTTTTTGTTTGTCGCAAAACAAAGGTATTGTACAGACAGACCCATCCTTACAATAATAATTATTAAAGTCTTGTTAAATATTGGGAGAGTTAATTGTAGAGTAAATAGTTAGTTTTCAGCTCAAATATCATGGGTTAGGAAACACTGGAATTTGAAAGTTATTCCAGACACTCCCAGTTAGTTATGTCTCGTTTGTAAAGGATTCCTTAAGTGAGTCGGTAAAAGTAATAGACCGAAACAAATCCCACTTAAGACAGGAGCATATACTCTATAGAAAGGGCACTGAGTGCGGAAGTGGCCCTCTTAAAAATTTCACGGTGCGACTACTAGCAGGTGTGGGCGACGTAGTAATGGATGTGAGTGTGAGGTCACAAAGAAGGCCTGAAACTTTCTTAGTTGACCGGAACTTCCGTTTTACCTTCTAGAATGATCCCGTAATTTCTAGACCAACGGAACTTCGGACATAAAGGATGGAAAAACACGCCCACGGAAATGAAAGGAGACGAATAAGAATCACGAAGGAAAGGATGTGGAAGTCAACGATTGGCCAGGAAGAAAGCGGAGGGATTTTTGAGAGAACGTAGAGAAGGGTCTGAAAAAAAATTGATACTGGGCAGATTCGAAGTTTTTTTTTTTGGGGTGATTCAGAAAGAGTCGTGGTCTAGTTTGGGTGGTGGATGCAGTCCTGGGACAAATGGAAGTTGTAGCGGGAGAATTGTGATAAGAACTCTAGGTAAGACTAGAGTAGGAAGGAATGTTCACTTGTAGATATTGAAGCAGTATGGAGGGAGAAAGGAGAAACACACTCTGAGAATTCTAGAGGTAAAGTTTAATCAAATGAGCTGTCGAGCGACTGGCCTACTCGGAAAGCACCTCAGTCCACGGAAAAAAATGCAGACTAAGAAAGAATATAGGATCCTGAATTAAATCCAGCCGCGTAGTACCCGGTAGGGAAACATCAGAAAGATTACCGTGATCCCCGGATGGGCGACCTTCCGCATTCCAGTCCACGCCTAAGACAGACAGGAACGTAAACCGAGCAAGGAGAAAAGCCCAGTAAATCACGTAAGTGTTAGGAAGTTTTCTGAGAATAAATGAACCTAAATTTGTAAGGGAAGGACTATAGGAGAATGCTATATAGTTAAGGAGGGATGTCTAAGTGATAAATATATATATATATGTGTACTAATGTAATACATAAAGAAAGATAATCAGCCTAGAGGGTGGCATAAGAGTAATGTAATTAAGGTGTGAATAGTCTATAATTGGAAGTGAAGTTCTGTATTAATGGTTGATAGAAAGAAATGACCTATTAAGTAATTAAGAATTGTTAACGATTGGGTAAAGGTTTCCTAACTAGTGTAGAGTTAAAAGTTGAATTTTGAATTATTGTGAATGTTGATTTACGGTGAATATATCTGATTGGAGTAGGAATCGATTAAACAGGTAGGCTATTAAGGAGTTGTGGATTAATTGATTGGAAGGGTACGATTTAATTTGGTTGATTAATGTTGACTGTTAACCTGGCTATAAGGAAATGTTTGATTGAATAAATGTACTTTCCTTACAATTTTGGAAAACGAACTCTTAATGAATTTGTTAGCCAGCTCATTGGCTGATAGTTGGTCGTTCATTTATACGGACTGTTTAGGAGTAGAGAGAGAGGGATTGTGTGAGGTGAATACCATGACCTATCGAAGTCTATGTAGAACATGAAGAGACACAATGTTATAATATATAAGAATATGTATTAGAAATGGATAATTGTTGGTGAAATGATTGATTTGATATCACGATATATACACATTTAAACGTTACTAAGATAACAAGTCTCCAACTAAATATTGTATTCAGTTAAATGTTATTGCAAGTTTTCTTATGTATGATATGTCAATAAACAATGTTATAATCTACATTCATGTGTGTGTCTGTCATTCCGAAACTCAGCCAGTCCAGTGGAAGAATACCTAATATAATTGAGGTCCCCTTGAGTCTGGGATTTTCTGAAATCAATCAAGTCAGGTGTTAAAGTGGGAGGGATTAAAAAAAAGGGGATAAATAATATATATATATATATAATAAATAAATAAAAGAAATAAAAGTAAGAAACCCAACCCCCACAGTATTGAGTCAGATAACGCTTCTATTGCATCAGACGGTAATTGCAAGGTATTGCATCAGTCGTTTCTATAAATACGGCGTTGGAATGGTATACACGCTCATTAATATCCTGTTTTACAGAAGTTTAAGCATGGCTCCATTGGTTCAGTTGACACCAAGTAAAAAAAGTGTAGCTGTTGCTCTGTCCCATGAAGTGCTTTCTACGCGTGCTCTCGCTGATAAAATAGGCTGCCACCAGTCAACAGTATCCCGGGTGCTGAAATTAAAGCGTGAAACCGGTGATGTGAAGAGAAGACCTGGATCAGGCCGTAAGACAGTTCCCAAGATCGATATTTGAAACGGCTATGCCTTCGTAATCGCCATGCTAGCACTCCTGATCTAAAAGTGGACTTTAAGATGTCCTCTGGTGTTGAAACAAGTGCACGGACTATCCAAAGACGGCTTTCGGGATGTGGTCAATTAGACCAAGAAGAAGCCTTTGTTGACCAACAAATTAGGAAGAAGCGACTTGCTTGGGCTAAAACGCATGTTTCATGGACAAAAGAGCAATGGGACACCGACATCTTTTCTGACGAATCAAAATTCAATCTGAATGGCTCGGATGGGAAGCAATACGTCAGAAGAAGAAAATCGCATGCATACCATCCTGACGCATTAACACCGATTGCAACGTTCCCCGCCGGTCAGATGGTCTAGGGATGCATAACAAGCAAAGGGGTGGGGCTAATTAAGTTTATTAATGGAATGGTGAATGTAGAAACCTATCTTGGAAGAATGCCCAAAAACCGTTATTAGAGATCACCACACAGACATCCACAACTGCATTTTTCAACAAGACTCAGCATCTTGCCACACAGCAAAATTGGTAGGTTTTATGCTATTTAGATTTAATGCTGAGTTTGTCTCTTGTCTCACAAGACTTAAAACACACTTACACCAATGGTTTCCCTCGCTTTTCTCCCTTAAGGTGCAGTCATACCTCAGAAATGCTGACATCAGTGTTGGACTGGCCCGGCAATAGTCGAGATTTGAACCCTATTGAAAATTGCTGGTACATAATGTCGTCTAAAATTATTCAGAAGAAGCCAACAAGTAAGATTCAGCTGCAGGGGCGTATTGTAAGGGTGTGGTACCACGAAATTGGGCCACCGTATATCCCGAAGTTGATTAACTCTATGCCAGATCGTTGCAAGGCTGTAATTGCAGCTCGAGGAGGAACAAAAATTATTGAGGACTTATTTTGCTGATTACAGTGAATTATACTATTCCATTAACTTGCCATTTCAGTTTGTACACGTAAATGCAATAAAATGTATGTTTAGTTGTCATGATTGCGATTTCCATGATTTCTTATATTTCCATTAATTTCGCATTTTACCGTTTGGGAAGATATTTATGGCAATTAGGTATATCAGGTGGAGTCTTTTTATTGGATTTCATTCACAGAGATATATCCCATCTAACAAATGCATTTCGAACATTCCTACAACGCACAATGGGGCGCAAAACACATTATTTACAAAATTCACAAGTTTTTTTTTGTCCACCACTGTATATGCGCAGAGGCGTAGCCAGTTGTCCGGCGCCCTTGGCAAATCCCTGGCTACGGGCCGTTTTTCGATAATTGATAAATCATAATAAATTAATAATAATAAGTACAGTCGGTCCTCTGTTTAATTGAACTTTTTTTTTTTTAACTCTCTTTGGCAATTACATTTAAAATAGTTTTCGTAGAACGAAGAATATATTTTCCACATAACGAATGGATTACGAGACATTTAACATAAGCATGTTTTTTTCTCATAAATAATTAGTGTGGTGTTTAATTTGCAATTCGAAAGCATTTTTCATACCAACATCAAATTGGCTGACAAATTTGATAAAGTTTAAAAATATATCACAATTTTCTCCTTTGGTATCGATATTACTGGGATGTCCACGAAATGCCAAATCATTTTCAGCACAGAACAATATATAATATACATTTTAATATTATTTTCAATATATGGCGTCATTTTGAAATTTCACTCCTTAGTGCTGCTCGTCCAACGTCAATTGGGCCACTTTTGAAGACCCTTTTCTAATAATCTTCATTTTGTGAAATTGTTTAAGGAGCAGTCCACTGATTGGTCCCTTCAAATTTACATTCTGGACAGCAAATATACGCTGCTATGCAGTATATACTCAGATTTAAGGATTCGTGCAGGCTTGAATCGCCTCTGAAAACACCATTTGGCGAAAATTAATTTTCATCCCGCCCTCTGCTTGGATCATCCTTGTTCAACCCCTATGCACTCAGATTAGTAAAAGAAGTTTTTAAAAAAAGTAAAATGCAGCCATTATTTATCCATTGCAGAATGGAGGCCTCCTCAACGATTCATGTTGAGGAAAATGGACCATAATCTGCCACGCTGGTACAGTGCGGGTTGGCAGATCAACCCACTGTCATATACAGGTATCATCGTAAGGGGGGGGAATTACGACCAGACGACCAGGTTTCTCCGGGGGGCCAGGATCGCCTGGCCCGTTGGAATGCACGCCTCTTTTGGTTTGCTCACGTCTGAGGGCCTGAAGCTCCCCTGACCACCAGGGAACTGCCCCAGGGATGGGATTTTTCCGTTTCATTGGTGTATTTGCAGCGTTCGTAATTATGTCCGTGACATTGCGCTGATGGGAGTCTGGATGCTGAACTTGCCCATTCTCGGTTTGTAAGTGCAATATCCCATTGATGAGTGTTTCTTTAAACAGGCTCCAGTCACCTTTGTTCAAAGCGTGTCTGTGTTGCTTCTGTCTGAGAATTGTGGACTGAGTGATCGATCTGTACATGTTGAAAGTTATGGCTCGGTGGTCTGAGGTGGACCAGCCCTCCCGTACGGTCCAACCGACAGAAATCTAGCAAAGGACCTGGTGGAGAGAATCACGTCAATCGTAGCTTCCCAAAGTGAGCTGGAAACGTCGGCAGGTTGTTGGGCCTATTTATGACTTCCAGACCAGGAAGTTCCTTTATTGGCCAGGAACTCCTCGAACCGCTGTCCATTTGCAGCACCTCTATGCCCTGGGGTCTCACTGTGCCAGAGGGCAGAGCGGCAAAAATGTTTGGCAGAATCTTGCGAATTGTACGGCTTACTATTTGACATCTGCAATGTTAGAATAGTGTTTGGGAATATTCAAGTTGGGTAAAATGTAATTAAATAAACCACACGCTTGCATTACTAATTTAGATAAAGAAATTGGCAATAAAAATGTAAATTAATGAGAATCAGAAAGATTGTCAGGAATTGTGGAAATAATAAATAAGAACGTTCTTTGGATTGCTTACCTAACTATACAACCGTATAACAAATGAGAAATCATCAATCAGTTTACCATATTGATGGCGACTTTACAGTTTTGTCTCATTCCTCCAAGATATATTTAAGGAAAATCCTTAATTCCAGATTTGTTGGATATTACATAAAAAAAGGGCAACAAAATCTCTAAGGAATTGCTACGCCAGTGATGTTGTTCTGGCTTTCCTTTCTCGTAATATTCAACCAGAATTGTTTCATCGTCACAGTGTATTGTTAGTGCTCGCTAGTATTGTTAGTGGCGTGTTGATTGTTGCATATTTTCGTTGAAACAATTGACGTTGAAACAATGACGCTGAAACAATTGTCGTTGAATATTACGAGAAAGGAAAGCCAGAACAACATCACAGGCTTAGCAATTTCTTTGAGATTTTGTTCCCCTTTTTTTATGTAATATCCAACAAATCTGGAATTAAGCATTTTCCTTAAATATATCTTGGAGGAATGAGACAAAACTGTAAAGTCGCCATCAGTATGGTAAACTGATTGATGATTTCTCATTTGTTATACGGCTGTTCCTAGGAACTTCTTAGGTCAAAGGACTTACAAATTGAGGAACTCTTTTCAATAATTTTTGCACACGAAGTAATCTCTGATAAAGTAAATGACGCCTTGGTTTCTATTGATTCTAAAACAGCTCAACTTAACTCCATTCAATTAAAACTTTGCATATTTTCTGACCATTTAACGGACGTATATACCAAGGTAAACCAGCTCCCGGACAATATTCCTTCTGCTTCTTCTTCGACTCCAACAGTCTCCCCTCTGACCTCTACTCCTGGAAACAGTTCTCCCTCTACCTCTATAAAATCTCTTTTATTATTAAAACCAGATTTAAACTGCCCTCTTACTACAAGTTCTGAGATTTTAGATTCGGTTAGGGTTCAGTTGAAGGAAGACATGTTAAGATTAAATCACTTAGACCAACTCGAGATATAGGTCTTGCAGTGGAAGTTGACTCCTCAAATGATTTGGACTCCATTAGATGTTGTAAAAAGTTACAAGACCTTAAACTTAAAATTGATGTTCCTACCAAATTAAAGCCTACCCTATTTCTATATGATATCCCTAAGAATGCTGAGAAAAACTCGCTTCTGGAAGACATTTATTGCAGGAATTTTAATTCTTCTCCCTTTACGTTAGATGAATTCACTCTGAGGTTCTCCTTTAAGGCCAAGAACAAGAACAATCTGCACTGGGTTTTTGAGGTCACCCCCCGCTTGCGTAACTTTTTTATTAGTTTACACAATCGTGTTTATATAGACTGGACAGTCCATACCATCGAGGACTTTATTATTACCACCAGATGTCGTAACTGCTTGCAGTATGGACATTCCGCGAGCAAGTGTAGACAAAGAATCCCTCGTTGTGAGCATTGTGGCCTAACAGGTCATAAGATCTCTACGTGTGCTAATCTGAACTCTCCACCGTCATGCTCCAATTGTAAACAAAGGAATAGAGAAAGTACTCACTTCTTTAAAGATCCTAAATGTCCTGCTTACATTGCTGCATTTAATGCTGTAAAATCTAAGACCAATTATGGCTAATAATTGTTGATTTTAATTTTTTCAATTAATTGTTATGTAGCTTTCTTTAATATTAAATACTTTTGTTTTAACTTATAAGTCCTTGAACCTATGCATTTGGCTCTTCCCTAATTTAACTGTTTTGTTCTCTTAATGAAGTTACAATATTATTAGCTGAGATAATGCTTTTTGCTCTTGGTACTCAGTTAATTCAGCTCGGTTTCCTGTCGAGCTTATTACAACTATTTAGTTTACAGTTATGCTCTTACTTTATTCTTGTTCATTAATTTAATATGGTTTAATTAATACTAAAATTTTTCTTTTACTTACTTTAGTTGCTGGTCCTGTGGTGTGTGGGTTGATAAGCTTTCTTTCCCGCACACTGCTTGTCCCAGCCTTAGTTTCTTTATATCCCATTAATATTTACTTCACTTATTCAAAATTTGCTCTCTTTTCATAGTAGTCTTTGGGAATATCATTTAAATTCCCCTTACTTTCGCTATTAGTAGTTCCTGGCTACCTCCTCGTGGTTAGGGACGGGAGTGGGGGGGCTGAGATAACTCTTTTCTCGACCCCCTGCTGCTAAATGCCAGGTGCCGGCAACACACACAACATTACCAACACATTACACTGCACTATTACAATTTTAGCTTTTGAAATTCCTTTATAAAACTTTTAGATTTCTTTTTTTTTCCCTTCCTTGCCGGCGTTTGGCGCTATGCTTAAAATACGACGGATATAGAGGAGACTCTGGTTGCCGTCATTAAACTCACAAGAATACTTTGAATAATGTAAGATCACTCATCGGTGATGACAGGATATTAGAGCTGGAAAAGGAATTAGAAAATGTGAATTGGAATATCATCGGTTTGGCTGAAACAAGAAGAAGAAGAAATGAATCACGCATAAGTTTATCAAGTGGAAATCTGCTGTACACCAATGGAAACAGTGAAAGGAGTGAAGGTGGAGTTGGGTTTCTGGTCCATAAAGAATTTAAAAACAACATTTTGGAATTCAAAAGTACATCACCAAGGGTGTCAAGACTAATACTCAAGATTTCTAAGAGGTACAAGCTAAAGATTATAATGATTTATGCACCAACATCGAGCCATGATGATGAGAGGTTGAAGAAATGTACACCGAAATTGAGAGTCTTCTAGATGAGCAGAAAACCCACTACACTATTATTATGGGGGACTTCGATGCTAAGGTTGGGAAAAGGCAAAACAGCTCAGAAAGAGGAACTATAGGAAATTTTGGAATGGTGAAAGAAATAAAAGAGGTGAAAGACTCGTGGAATTTGTGGAATCTTATTGGAGGCTTGAAGTGGTGGAACCCATGTTCCGGTCAACCCATCCCTATCTCTTCCATCATGCAATATGACTGATGACTTTTGAGGTTATGATGGACATCATGGCAAGATCTAACCCTCCTTACATTTCGAGGGTACAGCTCTAAACCGGTGTTCGCAGGCCGGCCGCTAGTTAGTACACCGGACCGAACCTATTGGTAACTCTCTAGGAGGCTTCCGGATCAGCTAGTGTATAATCTTGTTACCTCTACTCTGCCAGATAGTGACTGGAGGGAGTCCGAGTAGTGTGCATGCGGGGAGCATTGTCGAGGCCACGTTATGTCAAGGATCTTACCACATGTACGCCATATCCAAAAATTTCATTACTTCATACAGCATGTCCCACCTACTTTTCTTACCATTGAATACACCATGAATTGTCAAAATAATAGAGCAAGCTTATCTGCGAAAAGATCTAAACCTCCCAAGGACTTCCTAATTCATTTCACAAATATACGTGGTCTCAATTCTAATCTCAACGATGTCCATTTCCACTTGAAGTCTGCCAAACCCCATGTACTTTTTCTGACAGAATCTCAGTTATCGGTTGATTCATCTACTGCTCATCTCAGATGCCCAAATTATTCGCTGTATGATTCCTTTCGCCTCAAAGGTGGTATTTGCGCATATGTCCGTTCTGATTTTCCCTGTCAGAGACTTGGCAATTTGGAATCTCCTTTCTTTGATCTTCTCTGGCTTAAAATCTGTCTACCTCGTTGTTTCAAATTCATCTGTTGTCTCTACCGTTCTCTCAACTCCACTAATCACTTGGAGCTCTTTGACTTCCTCTCTTTGCTACTTGACTTTCTCCACTCCAACTTTCCTAACAGGGACGTAATTTTACTTGGGGATTTTAATGTTCACAACTCCAGCTGGCTTCCATTTTCTAGTCACACCGACCCAGCTGGTCGAGATGCTGAGGCTTTTGAAATTACTAATGACCTTGCAGAGATTGTTCATTTACCTTCAAGAATACCAGACAATCCTAATCATACAGCCAACACACTTGATCTTTTTCTCACAAACCACCCTTCTAAGTACACGGTCGACGTGAGAGGTCCTTTAGGCCCTTCAGATCACAACTTGGTGATTGTCTCTTCTCCAATGGAGCCTGTATCTCATGGCTATTCCCAACCTCGTGTTGTTTGGCATTACAAGGATGCAAAGTGGGATGACCTGCGAGACTTCTTTTATTCTTTTCCTTGGTCGGATTACTGTTTCAAAACTTCTGATGTCAACGTTTGCTCAGATCGTGTCAGTGAAATTCTTGCAGGAATGGAATCCTTTATCCCACACTCCACTTTAAAATCTCGTCCTTTATCTAAACCTTGGTTTTCCAATAAATTTGCTAAGGCTGTTCAAGAGAAGAACGTTACATATCGTAATTGCCTTGTTTCTAATTCTTCAGTTTCATTTTCTGCCTACACCAAAGCTCGCAACAATTGTAAAGCAGTTATTAATCAGTCCAAGAGGCCTCCGTAGCCGAGTGGGCAGGAGCGGGAGTGCAGTAGCACACACTCTTTGAGTAGACCGGGGTTCAAGCCCCTGACTGCTGAATACGGTCGATCTGCCAACCCGCACTGGACCAGCGTGGCAGATTATGGTCCAGTTCCCTCAGCATGAATTGTTGAGGAGGCTTCCACCCTGCAGTGGGTTGATAATGGCTGCACTTTACTTTTACTTTTTTATTAATCAGTCCAAACTAGAGTTTGAACAGGCTAAGAGTAGAAAACTTGCTTCTTGCCCTAATGGTAGCCGAGCATTCTGGTCTCTTGCCAATGTTATTGGCCACAACTTTTTGCCCATCTCTGCTCCCACCTCTGTCCAAACCACATGGTTCTGTTGTCACTTCAGCCAAGGATAAAGCTGACCTGCTAGCATCCCATTTTTTTCCCGCTCATGTATTAATGATCTTGCCAAAACACCTCCCACCATTCCCAACCCGCTCCATTCAATGCCTCCTGTGGTCTTCCGTCAAAAGGATATCAGAAGGATTTTGATGAATCTCGATGCTATGAAAGCACCAGGTCCTGATGGTATTTCTCCACTTGTTCTCAAAACCTGTGCTGCTGAACTTACTCCTATTCTTTGCCGTCTTTTTTCACTTTCTTATTCCAAAGGTGTTTTTCCTTCTGCTTGGAAATTTGCTCATATCCAGCCAGTTCCTAAAAAGGGTGACAAATCTCTCCCATCCAATTATCGTCCCATTACAATTACTTCTACTCTTTCTAAAGTAATGGAGAAATCAATTAACCGCCAACTCTTAAACTACCTAGAAACCTTCCGTCTGATCAACGATCACCAGTATGGATTCCGTCAGTGTCGATCCACTGGTGATATTCTGGCTTATGTTACCCATTTATGGACTAATTCAATGGAAAGGTTCGGTGAAACACAAGTAGTTGCTCTTGACATCTCAAAGGCTTTCGATCGTGTTTGGCATAAAGGTCTTCTAAACAAGCTTCCATCTTATGGTTTGCCAACTGTTTTTAGTAATTGGTTATCCAGTTTTCTCTCTGATCGCTCACTGAGGGTGATGGTAGATGGCTCTCTGTCTTCTAACTTCTCCCCTAATGCCGGTGTCCTCCAAGGTTCAGTTCTTTCCCCCACTCTTCTCCTCTTGTATATTAATGACCTTCTTCCATTGACTGGAAATCCTATCCATAGTTTTGCCGATGATAGCACATTGCATTCAACTTTCCATTTTGAGAAACCTTGCCCTGCTGAATCAGCTTCAACTTCTCGAAAATCTGCTACCAATTCGTTAAATGCCGATCTTCAGGTAATTCTCCAGTGGGGCAAAGACAACTTAGTTGATTTCAACCCTTCTAAAATTCAGTCTTGTCTTAAATCTCGCAAAAAGGATCCTTCTACTCCTATGCTTATCTGTAGTGACACTCCGATTTCTAGGCAAAATGATATATCTCTTTTGGGGATTACCCTGATTTCTAATCTCTCTTGGCACAAGCACATTACAAATATTGCTTCCTCTGCATCTAAAAAACATCACAAAGCACTGATGAGCACAACAGACTTGACACCGCAACGAAATGTTCGTTCGGTCACAGTCAGAGACTAGCGGACACATTCAACATAACCTCTGTACAAAGCAGAGGAAAAATATTTATCTCAAGACTCGACCCGCAGATAGGGATCGACGTAGAAGTTTAGAAAATTCGCACAAGACATCCGGCATACCCTTCTTTCGTAATCAGCTGCCCAATAAGCAGTGAAGACCGTCTCTTGGACACAAACATCTGGCCAGTAGGATCGCTCGTGAAACCATACAGAGAAAGGGCTGGGAAGCCCACATGTAGGAACAACGCGGCGAACTTGCGAACTGCCCAATAGCAATCAGCAAACAACTCAGGTGACGAAAGAGAATCGAATGGGATCCTTATTTTCCTGCAAAATGTGAGGAGGATTTCGAATAAGCTCCACACACTACAAAGTTTATTGCTTAACTCGGACAGTGATTGCATATGTTTAGTGGAAACCTGGCTCCAAAACAGCAGGTACATCGATGCCCTTGCCCACTCCTCCGGTTACTATTGCCTAGACGAGAGGGGGGTAATGATTCTGTTCAAAATCGGATTCTCGGTAGTCAGCGAACATGAATCGCAATCGGGAAATTTCGAGGCTATCATTGCCATCTTTGGAACAGAAATGAAGAGATTTCAATTATGTTTAATTTATCTACCCCAAGACCGCACTAAAGAAAACAGGGCTGAGCTTTTTACGTGGTTTGCCTCAAACAAAATGTGTGTACAGGAAATGGAAAAGAACAGGACTTCCAGAAGATCACATCCGGTACAAGCACAAAAGAGGACTTTTCACATTAAGGATGTAATCGAGAAAATTAAAGACATTATCAACACTAATGAAATTGTGACAAACAACGAAGAATTGAAGGAAATCAGTATTAGCAGAGACAACTTAAAAAGAGCAATCCACAGTCTCCCAAATAAAGCTACAATCGGGCCAGACAAATTCCCACTTTTTACGATTAAAATCTGTAGCTGTTTCATCATCGATATATTATTACATCTATTGGAGAGAATAATGGTGGAAGAGGATTTCCCGAAGCTGTTGAAAAGCTATTACGTAAAACCTATCCCCAAAATATAAAACCCTAAATCTGTAAAAGACTTCGGACCAATCGCTGTTGGATGCTCTTTGCAAAAAATCTTCGAAGAAACAATCCTGGACATCATCATCCAACATTGCTTCAAAGACAGACATGAATACTTGCACTCAGTACTTCCTCAGACATCGACCATCATCAACCTCATGGGAACTCTACTATGGATCCACCAAGCGCTAAATAAGAAGCAGCAACTAGATGTTACAGTCGAGGAAATTAGGATTGCTTTGAAAAGTATGGATTAATGTTTTGCAGAGATCTTCTTTTTGCCTCCTTCTTGCACACTTTGAGGAACAGTCTCCTTATTCATATCCAAATGATTATGCTGAGACTGAAAAGACGATCTCTTGAGTTATTATTCGAGTTGTTATGGGTAATTTCATTTTCAGTCATTATGTAAGAACAGCGACACGAAATAAAGGTATTAAATACAATGATGATATTAGGAACCAAAGCGAATGGGTAATAGTCCTAAATATCAACTGAAATTTCAAAAATTGTACCAAATCAATGGATCATTCACTTTTCCGAATTTTGAACGTAAAGAAGCGTATCTTCTATTACTTCAAGGTTGCTGGGATAACATATTCGCTAAATTCTGAGTGGTATATATCAAAGACAACCTTGCGGGGACAGCATATATATCCCCCTATGCCTCTATTTAAAAATCGGAAAAGAAATTAAACCAGGAAATTATTATTTCTTCCTTTTCGCATTGTTACTAACAATCTTTCTACTTCTGTCTGTTGGCTGGGTCAGTCACGAAGTTTTTTTATTCCTACATCGAAGAATTGAGCCTAGGAGAGTGTCTGGTATCATTGTATGACATTTTGGACGGGCCCATTTACTGCAGTAGAATAAAAAAAATATGAAGAGAGGAGAAAAAGAAATAGAATGATAGAAAAAAGATGCAATAGTTGAAAGAACGAAAAGAAGAAAGAGAACGAGGAATAGCAGAATGGAATGAATAAACAAAAGCGATGAAAGATATAGAAACAGTGCAGAATAAAAAGTATAAACAGAAAGTGAATGAGAAGGAAATATTGAAATAAAGAAAGGGAGAAGAACCAGTAACAGCAAATGATCACGTTGGACGATGAAGAGAGAGAGAGAGAGAGAGAGAGAGAGAGAGAGAGAGAGAGCAGTAATTAAAGGCAAAGGAATGGGTTATAACTTCAGACAAGGAAATTACGACTGCTGAAGGTGCTACATGGACTCTATTCACAGGGGAGAATCTCACAGACAGCAAATACAACTGAATTATGGTATACCTTTAAAACATTAATCACAGAAGCCCTGTACGCGTATATACCATTAATAAATACTCCACGAGGAGGATTCCAGGTTGGATCAATAAAGAAGTTGCCACATTTAATAAAAAAATTTTCGAATCTACAGGCCAGTAAGGGTCCTGGGGTTGATGGCACATACCCTATAATCTTAAGTGAAGCGGAAAGTGAGTGCATTGAGGCTAATTATGAGATCATCACTGGTCTCGGGAGTGATTCCCTTGGATTGGAAAAGTGCCAATGCGTCTCCAATACATAAGGACGGTTCTAAGAGTGAAGTGGGAAATTACCGGCCGGTTAGTCTGACTTCAATAGTAGGGAAAACCATGGGGGCAATGATCAAAGTTCGAATTCAGGATCATTTAATTACAAATGGAATTCTGAAAGATACTCAGCAAGGTTTTGTAAAGGGAAAATCATGTTTAACTAATCTGGTTAGCTATTTTGACAGGGTCACTCAAGGAATAATTTCGAAATTGTTTATTTAGATTTCAGCAAAGCTTTTGACTCAGTCCCACACGAGCGGTTGCTTATAAGCTGGAACAAGTTGGAATCACTGGGAAAATCTTTAGATGGATGGCTTCAGGGCAGGAGGTAGCCGGTTCTGATAAATGGTTATTCCTCAGATTGGGTTGATGTAAGAAGTGGGGTTCCCCAAGGATCAGTATTAGGACCACTGTTGTTTTCGATAGAGGGCGTGATGTCTAAATTTGCAGATGATGTAAAGATCGGTACAGTAGTTAATGATCGCTGCCAAGGAGAGCTTCTTCAGAGTGACCTGTCACCTCTGTAGTCAGGTGGGCAGAAGCAGCAGTGCATAGCACACGCTTCTTGATTAGACCAGAGTTCGAGCCCGTGATCACCAAATACGGAGGATGTGGAAAGGTCAGGGAATGACCACAGCATATCCCCGGGGCAATATGGCCTTAGTTGCTAATCCTCCTAAAAAAAACAAATAACAAACAAACAAACAACAGAGTAGCCTAGATAGCTTTCAGGGATGGTCAGAAAAATGGCAGCTGTGCTTTAATCCAACAAAGTGTAAGGTATTAGACCTGGGAAACAGTAACTACAATATAACTGATTCACTTGGTGCAGTTAAAGTAAATTCGGTAGTGGAGGAAAGGGACTTGGGCGTTACGATACGGTCAGACTCTAAGTTGTCTGAGAATTGTAGACAGGTTGCAAGGACGTGGTGTCCTGTCGATGATTTATCGAAAATTTCCTAGTAGAGATAAAGACATCATAATCCCATTATACATATATCTTCGTATATGTAAAATGGAAATTAATAATTTAATAAACTTTTAAAATTTGTTTTAGAAACATTTAAAAAAATATATATAACATTTTAGTAAGTATTATTTACTTCCATTATCCAGACCACTAAAACTCATTTAAAATTTTCCACATTTGTATTTTGTTTATTGTTCAGTCCTTTATACTCATAACAGGACAACTTTGTCTGCACAACGAGTTACATAGGTATTGAACTACTTCCAAAAGAATGTTCTGGCAATGATAAATGAAGTCTGTTTTCCTTTGCAAAGCAGTCAAAAGTGGATATTTTCAACATTTATTATACTTTTTTTCTAATTGATGATTATCATTACAATTTTCTGGAATTTTGAATCTCCTGTCTCATCTTTACGGTCACCAAAGCAGGGGTGCTTAAGGACAACTGATCTTTCTTTACAAGCAGATTGTTAAATTTAAAATAAACCAAACAAAGAGATCGTATAGTTTTCTTCGGGGAGATTAATTGAACCACTGAAAAAACATCATAGAGACCGGGACTCTATGAGACCTGAATTCGTCGACGGGACTCGAATTCAGGTCTTTTTTCAGCCCGTGTGAGGAGGACGCGATTCTACTAACTGTACTCCATGAGGGCTAACAAAGGCTGAAGAAGAACTCTTTACAATGAATTAATGTATATTTAAATTTAGTATTTTAAAAATGAATTATTATATAAAAACTTAATTAAATAATTTTAAAAAGTAACACATTAATGATAAATAAATTTAAAGATTATTTATATACAGTATTTTAAAAATTTATATGCCTATAAACTTGTAACATAGTTCTTTGAAGAAATCGTAGTAAAATAGTCATTTATTATCTTTAAGGATTTTTGTTATTAATCTGGATTTTTTATTCAATTTATGTTCACTGAAATCGCCTTGTGGCCTTTCTCTTTTCCCCTCTCTGACAAAATGGTCATTTATTATCTTTCTTAGTTTTAGTTCTGATAACTGTGGTTACTTTTAGAATTTAGTTCTACAAATACTGTGTGGGTGGGAAAGGAATGCCCATCTGTTAGGTTAACGCGCTTCTTCACAATTACTGGTTCAATACAGGTTATAATTATAAACCATATTTTTTCTTCTGTGCTGCTCCCTAAATTTTCGTTCACAATTCTATACATGTTCAAACCAATTCTTAATTGTGCCTACACGTTGAAATATTCGACGTATCCGTTCACATAAAAAAGCTTTGTGCCTCCTGCAAGTGATTGTTTTAATTTTTTATACTTTCGTCTTAATATTTTAACATTTTTGTGATTTGTAACTAGCTCTGTAAAATCTTATCAATAAAAAATATATATATTCTATTTGTATATATTGTGTCTGTCATTTTCTTAGCTACTAGAAAATAACTTTGTAATTTTCCATTAATCAATAGCCTTTAAATCTTAAACTTGGGGAAATTACTTTAGAAATCTAAAAAGCATTATATTTCAAAGAGTAAAAGACAAAGACAAAGCTCTCTCGTTATGTTAACAAGAAAACTTTGTTAAATGAGTAAATGTTATATGAAAGTTAGTGGATAATGGAAGTAAATAATACTTCCTAAAATGTTATTTATCAATTGAATGGTCTTAAACTAATTTTAAAAATTTACTAAATTAATAATTTCCATTGTACATATAAGAAGATATACAGGTTGTGTCTAAAATATTGTTACAAACGTTTAGGGGACATATAAAAGAAGGTGACTCGCGTAGAAACCCATAACCTCTGCTACTACTTCCCCGTGTCGTTTCCGGGGGGGAGGGGGTTCCTGGTGGATAAACATTGAAATCGCATTTGTGTTCAATTAGAAGTCGTACAACGTTTTGGAGCTGATTTTTGGTGATTATTCCCTAAATGATGTCTTCTCTCCGGTTCGGTAGATAAACGAGCCATTCATGATATCCATCCGTGCTTGTTTTGAACTTTTATCATTAAAGAAAAAAAGTAGAAATATAAAATAGTTCTGACAACGGTTAAACAATTAATTTCAAATAAAAAACAGGTTGGAATGTCTCGATAGATTAGAGATTTTTAACTTACCTGTGCACCCTTGGATACCAAAAGAGATGCTATTGTGAAAGAAAGACACAGAGAACTGGAAAATATAAAACAGAGGGGTGTTCTGCACATGTCTCATCTCCTAACATCAGCTACACCATGCATTAAGGGAGTTGCAGCATCAAAATTGTGCCATAAACACGCAATTATCAAAGGAGTATGACCAGCTATATCCTGTGAATAAACATCGCTGCTTCCAGATAAAAGCAGTGCCTCTGTAATATCTGAAAGAGAAACAACGATTTTGTTTGAGTCAAGGGTTTTTGCTGTACAAACAAATTACTATTTATAATGAAACAGTTTAACTTGGATAACCGATTGTAGATTCGATATCAACTTCGTTCCTGGTTTTATAACTTTTAAAAGAAATGTTTCTAAGTGACGGAAGAAGACCCGTGGTATCGGAGGAGGTCCATTATAAGTTCAAATTGGCGTTCGAATACTGTGACAGTTGACTGAAACAGGACACAGAATTGCTGAGTGCTGAAATAGTTCCTTAAAAATTCAATATATTCCATTCCTTAAATATTCAATCAGTCTACTACTTTGACAGATGCATAGGTCAGATTACTACAGGCTATTTAGCAGATATTGACGAAGACCCATCCACAAAATATTCGAACAATTATTGAGCCAAAATTAGTTCGGAACTGACGTGGCGGTTAGCAAAAAATAGATTTCCAATTTCAGGAATATTTGAGAATGTTCCAGTAGGGTGCAGAGGACTCATGAATGTGATAGAACATTGTAGAAGAATCCTGAATTGGGAGCACGTTGTAGATGATTCTAGGATATTCTCGAGAGTGGGAGTATCGTTTCAATATTAGGGAAGACTACAAATGATTGCAGAGTGTTTTTCAGTAAAATAAAATGCCGAGTAAGGGTTGTAACAGCGGACATCTGTCATTCTCAAATAGTCGTTCATTGTAAGTTTTGAATTGGCGAGTTTAGAATTAAATTTTTCACCTCTTAAATTGTTTAAACATTGGAAAATCTGTTAAGCACCTGTTTCAAGTTTTTGTTCCACTTTCATCGTAAACGGTTTTTCCTTTATCATCACCTGTTTTTGTTAGTTCAATTTTGGTTTTTGGTAATGCTATCCCCCATTTGCCTTTCCGGCCCTTTGCAGAATATTACAAACCCCAAAACAAATAAATAAATAAACCGTGTTGTAACTATTTCCTAAGAAATAAATTATTTCTTAAGTAGGCTTTGAATTATCATTTTTTAATGTTCATTTACTGTTCATTTTTTAATGTTCACTTACTGCCGCTAGTTAGTACACCGGACCGAACCTATTGGTAACTCTCTAGGAGGCTTCCGGATCAGCTAGTGTATAATCTTGCTACCTCTACTCTGCCAGATAGTGACTGGAGGGAGTCCGAGTAGTGTGTATGCGGGAAGCATTGTCGAGGCCACGTTATGTCAAGGATCTGGGTATATTCTTACCACATGTACGCCATATCCAAAAATTTCATTACTTCATACAGCATGTCCCACCCACTTTTTCTTACTATTGAATACACCATGAATTGTCAAAATAATAGAGCAAGCTTATCTGCGAAAAGATCTAAACCTCCCAAGGACTTCCTAATTCATTTCACAAATATACGTGGTCTCAATTCTAATCTCAACGATGTCCATTTCCACTTGCAGTCTGCCAAACCCGATGTACTTTTTCGGACTGAATCTCAGTTATCAGTTGATTCAACTACTGCTCATCTCAGATGTCCAAATTATTTGCTGTATGATTCCTTTCGCCTCAAAGGTGGTACTTGTGCATATGTCCGTTCTGATATTCCCTGTCAGAGACTTGGCAATTTGGAATCTCCTCTCTTTGATCTTCTCTGGCTTAAAATCTCTCTACCTCATTGTGTAAAATTCATCTGTTGTCTCTACCGTTCTCCCAACTCCACTAATCACTTGGAGATCTTTGACTTCCTCTCTTTGCAACTTGACTTTCTCCAGTCCAACTTTCCTAACAGTGAAGTAATTTTCCTTGGTGATTTTAACGTTCACAACTCCAGCTGGCTTCCGTTTTCTAGTCACACCGACCCAGCAGGTCGAGATGCTGAGGCTTTTGCAATTACTAATGACCTAGCACAGATTGTTCATTTACCTACAAAAATCCCGGACAATCCTAATCATACAGCCAATACGCTTGATCTTTTTCTCACAAACAACCCTTCTAAGTACAAGGTTGAAGTGAGAGGTCCTTTAGGCACTTCAGATCACAACTTGGTGATTGTCTCTTCTCCAATGGAACCTTTATCTCATGGCTATTCCCAACCTCGTATTGTTTGGCATTACAAGAATGCAAAATGGGATGACCTGCGAGACTTCTTTTCTTCTTTTCCTTGGTCTGATTACTGTTTCAAAACTTCTGATGTCAACGTTTGCTCAGATCGTGTCAGTGAAATTATTCTTGCAGGAATGGAATCCTTTATCCCACACTCCGCTTTAAAATCTCGTCCTTTATCTAAACCTTGGTTTTCCAATAAATGTGCTAAGGCTGTCCAAGAGAAGAACGTTGCATATCGTAATTGGCTTGTTTCTAATTCTTCAGTTTCATTTTCTGCCTACACCAAAGCTCGCAACAATTGTAAAGCAGTTATTAATCAGTCCAAACTAGAGTTTGAACAGGCTAAGAGTAGAAAACTTGCTTCTTGCCCTAATGGTAGCCGAGCATTCTGGTCTCTTGCTAAAAAGCTATTGGTCGCAACTTTTGCCCATCTCTGCTCCCACCTCTGTCCAAACCAGATGGTTCTGTTGTCACTTCAGCCAAGGATAAAGCTGACCTGCTAGCATCCCATTTTTCTTCCAGCTCATGTATTAATGATCTTGGTAAAACACCTCCCACCATTCCTAACACGCTCCATTCAATGCCTCCTGTGGTCTTCCGTCAAAAGGATATCAGAAGGATTTTGATGAATCTTGATGCTAAGACAGCTCCAGGTCCCGATGGTATTTCTCCACTTGTTCTCAAAACCTGTGCTCCTGAACTTACTCCTATTCTTTGCCGCCTTTTTTCACTTTCTTATTCCAAATGTGTTTTTCCTTCTGCTTGGAAATTTGCTCATATCCAGCCAGTTCCTAAAAAGGGTGACAAATCCCTCCCATCCAATTATCGTCCCATTGCAATTACTTCTGCTCTTTCTAAAGTAATGGAGAAATCAATTAACCGCCAGCTCTTAAACTACGTAGAAACCTTCCGTCTGATCAACGATCGCCAGTATGGATTCCGTCAGTGTCGATCCACTGGTGATATTCTGGCTTATGTTACCCATTTATGGACTAATTGAATGGAAAGGTTCGGTGAAACACAAGTAGTTGCTTTTGACATCTCAAAGGCTTTTGATCGTGTTTGGCATAAAGGTCTTCTAAACAAGCTTCCATCTTATGGTTTGCCAACTGTTTTTAGTAATTGGTTATCCAGTTTTCTCTCTGATCGCTCACTGAGGGTGATGGTAGATGGCTCTCTGTCTTCTAACTTCTCCACTAATGCCGGTGTCCCCCAAGGTTCAGTTCTTTCCCCCACTCTTTTCCTCTTGAATATCAATGACCTCCTTCCATTGACTGGAAATCCTATCCATAGTTTTGCCGATGATAGCACATTGCATTCCACTTTCCATTTTGAGAAACCTTGTCCAGCTCAATCAGCTTCAAGTTCTCGAAAATCTGCTGCCAATTCCTTAAATGCTGATCTTCAGGTAATTCTCCAGTGGGGCAAAGACAACTTAGTTGATTTCAACCCTTCTAAAATTCAGTCTTGTCTTATATCTCGCAAAAAAGGATTCTTCTGCTCCTATGCTTATCTTTAGTGACACTCCGATTTCTAGGCAAAATGATATATCTCTTTTGGGGATTACCCTGACTTCTAATCTCTCTTGGCACAAGCACATTACAAATATTGCTTCCTCTGCATCTAAAAAACTTTGTTTTCTCTTTCGCTCTCGGCGTTACTTTTCTTCCAAAGAGCTGCTCACTCCGTATAAATCACAAATCCGCCCTGCCATGGAATATTGTTCCCACATCTGGGGTGGTGCCCCCAAAACCTCTCTCAGGCTTCTTGATTCCATTCAGAAGAGGGCAGTTAGGTTAATTAATGATTCATCTCTAACAGAGTCTCTCCACTCGCTTTCTCATAGACGCACTGTTTCTGCTGCATGCCTCTTCTATAGATATTTCCATGGGCACTGTTCTTCTGAATTGGCCTCTATAATTCCCGCTCTCTCTTTCAAAACAGTCCGAACACGTGCCGCCACCAGCCAACATCCATTTACTGTCCAACTTCAAACCCACAGAACCAACTTTTCATCTTCCTCATTTATTCATTCAACTGCCGTTTTCTGGAACAACCTTCCTTCATACGTATTTCCTGAAAATTACAATCTACAGAAGTTCAAGTCCAATGTCAACAAATATCTTCTCTCGTCTTCTCAACCTCCAACCCAAGCACGGTACTAAGTACTATAGGTTCTAATACCTCTCGTGTTTGGGTTCTCATAAAAAAAAAAAAAAAACTTGTACGAATAAATGATTCCTGTAATCTCCTTTTCCAAGACATACGATGATAATTCGTTTTTAACTGGGAGTACCACGACCGCGTGGGGCATTCGGTAATTCTTATGAAAACGTTTACTTTACTTCAGTTGGGAAAAATGAAATGTAAGTTCATTTTCTTAATTCAAAAATATTTTATCGAGATGCGATAACTCAAATGGATCATGACGAACTTCATTCGCAGTCTAGGGATGTCTGATGAAGCTCACTTCCTTGAAACTCAGTGATCGAACAACAGTGTGGTGTGTAATTTCATCTCGGCATTATCAGTCCATATTTTTTTAAGATAATAATGAAAGGCAACGACTGTTACATCAGACAGCTATGTTAGCGTGATGGCAAGTTGACAGATGAACTTGTTCGTTTCTTCCTTTTAGGTCTACATCCTCCTTTCGTCTTTCACTCTTTAGATACTTTGGCTTTCGACCCTTCAGAAATTAATTGTTTTCTCGGTTGCGTGTCTTCCTAAACATGCTCCAACCAACTTGCAGTCTTCGTGACAATCGGATAGATCGCCTGTTTTCCTCTTGACTGGATGCAGTAAGAAGCCCCATAAAAGCAAACAGCATTTATTTGATAGGAAGGAACTTTCGATCATGTCACATGACAACTTATATTTGCATAAAGTAAAGTAAACTAAAGTGCAGCCATTATCAATCCACTGCAGGATGGAAGTCTCCTCAACAATTCATGCTGAGGGAACTGGACCATAATCTGCCACGCTGGTCCAGTGCGGGTTGGCAGATCGACCGTATTCAGCAGTCAGGGGCTTGAACCCCGGTCTACTCAAAGAGCGTGTGCTACTGCACTCCCGCTCCTGCCCACTCGGCTACGGAGGCCATACGTTTAATCACCTGTTGACGCCGACTGCAAAACGTTTCGAACTTTCTGCCTAGTGAGTTTTCTTATTTATTGGGATACCATTTATATTTATATTTATATTTTGAGGTCGGTTTTGCACTAACAGACGACAATGTTTACTTTAATCTTCAGTGCCAGCTTAAGCTAATTGTTGGATATGCACTGACCTGCCGCTTAACGGCAGTTCACTGAAACTCGAATGGTTGTACGGTGAGGCTGCCATTCCGCGAATTAAATGCTCAGAATAGTATATTTAGAGGAGATTCCAGTTTTAGTGTTTATTTAAAGTAAACGAGCAGAAATGAGCATAATAACAAAGGCTTTGCTGTTCTTCTTGTAGCAGGATTTTTGGAGCATCGTTGAGTAAGGAAGATTGTATACTGTCTGTAAATTACGTGTTCTGAGGCCGATTTTCTGGATGAAAAATCCGAGATTTCGGGATGAAAAACCATGCTGGCAACTCCCGAGACCGTCTAACTCAGCCACGTTTTGAAAAAGTTAAATAAAAATTCCTCACCTCGTCAACGTGGCTCGAATTCAGCTCTTTTTTCACTCTGTGTGAGAGGACGCGATTCTACTAACTGTACTCGATGAGGACTAACAAAGGCTGAAGAAGAACTCTTTACAATTATAATGTTAATGTATATTTAAAATTAATATCTTAATAATTGAAAAATTAATTATTATTTGAAAAATTAATAGTTTAATTAAATAATTTTAAAAAGTAAAACATTTATAATAAATAAATTTGAAAACTTAATAATTTAATTAAATAATTTAAAAAGTAACATATTTATAAAAAATAAATGTAAATTTAAAGATTATTTACATACAGTATTTTAAAAATTTATATGCTTATGAACTTATAATTTTCATATTATTTATCTTTATTTCCACGATTCCATTCTGGTTCAAAGGAGTCGTTAAGAAGTGTTTGAATCTTACGAAGGAACTTCCGCATCAGAAATAAAGTCTTCAGCCGGTTAGAATATGCTGCTTCAATTCTGACACTATATTTATCTGTTTCTGCAGACCTTCATATTCTGTAAACTTTTTAGATATTCGTTGTCAGATTCCTCTAACGTTTTTTTCAGCAGAATTCCGAAGTCCTCAATCAGTTCATGATATTCACGGAAACTTTGTAAGTTTTAAAACATATTAACATGTGAAAAAAATGAATAGAACAATTGAACCCTTTCTCTTCGATTGTTAAACGCTGAAAAAGATGTCGATTATCTAAACTAGCCAGAATATATTCAGATAATATGAGATTCACTTCACCCTGCTTTGTATACCAATAGAGAAAAAAATATCCTCCTCATTGACACTTTTTTCGATCTAGAATTCGGAAAAACAAAACTTTTTCTGTGCCACACAAAATTACGATATAAATGCCGAATTTATTATTACCAAGTATTGCATACTGGATCATTACAATCTGATATTAGAAAAAAAAAAAAAAAAAACGTACAGTATATCAAATAACATTAAAACATATGTGTTTTCAAAGAAATTGTGTAGTGTTAAACAGGGCTTTTACAAACCATCACACACTGCGGAAAGTTTAGTAGGAAATAAGCGTGTGAGGTTTCTCCAAATTATCCCAATCTTCTTCTGAGCGGTGTTCCATCCATGTCACTACTCGTACAAATGCCTCGGTGAAGGAACATAATTGCGCAGTTCTTCATTTTCGATCTCAAGAAGCAAAGATTTATTTTCAATCCACATTTCATTGCTTCGCTTTACATTCGCTGCCAACAACAGATCGACCCATTCCTTCCTATCATATTTCGCAGCCAGAAAGGGTGGTGTAACTGCACTCTTTGCACATTCAACGTTTGCATTACGCCCAAGACGGAGAAATAATTGAAACAAAGAGCTGAACGAAAAACGTCCTTCTTTTAAATATAGAGAAGGGAATTACACCTGGTGGATAAATTCGCACTTGTTGTCAATTAGAAGTCGTACTGCGTTTTGGAGCTGATTTTTGGTGATTATTCCCTAAATGATGCCTTCTCTCCGGTTCTGTAGATAAACGAGCCATTCATGGGATCCATCCGTTCTTGTTTTCAACATTTATCTGTAAAGAAAGAAAGCAGAAATTTAAAATAGTTTCGACCACGGTTAAACAATTAATTTCAAATAAAAAACAGGTTGGAATGTCTCAATAAATTAGAGATTTTGAGCTTACCTGACCACCCTTGGATATCAACAGAGATGTTATTGGGAAATAATGACACAAACAACTGGTTATATAACAGAGAGGGGTGTTTTGCACATCAGCTCCACTATGCATTAGTGAGTTGCAGCATCAAAATTGTGCCATAAACAAGCAATTATCAAAGGATTATGACCAGATGCATTCTGTGAAGCAATATGGCTGCTTCCAGATAAAACAGTGCCTCTTTAATATATGAAATAGAAACAACGATTTTGTTTGGGTCAAGGGTTTTTGCTGTACACACAAATTACTATTTATAATGAAACAGTTTAACTTAGATAACCGATTGTAGATTCGATTCAACTTCGTTCGTGGTTTTATAACTTTTAAAAGAAATGTTTCAAAGTGACGGAAGAAGACCCGTGCAATTGGAGACGATGCATTACAAGTTCAAATTGGCGTTCGAATACTGTGAGAGTGGGCTGAAACAGGACAGAGAATTCATGACTGCTGAAATAGTTCCTTAAAAATCCTTCTTCAATCAGTCTACTACTTTGGCAGATGCATAATTTAGATTACTACAGGCTATTTAGCAGATATTGATGAAGACCCATCCACAAAATATTCGAACAATTATTGGGACAAAATTAGTTCTGAACTGACGAGCTCTGTAGACGAAATTAAGTACGGTGAATGTACAAATAATTCCGAATAAACGTGGCAAGAAATAAGAAACTGACGATTGCAAAAAAACAGGAGTTTCGTTTAGAGAAGTACAAACTGGAATTCTACGATTCAAAGGAGAAAGGGTAGACCACGATCAGTAACAATGCACGTAACAAAGGAAGCGCAAGAAAAGACCAGAAGACTGATTTTTAAACGCAATCCATCACTTACTGCATCTCAAATTCTGGCTGAGTTTCTTCTGAACACAGAAACTCCCTTGTCTTCATGTACAGGAAAACTTCGTCTTAAACAAGTAGGACTTCGTGGTCAAGTAGCTGAGTGAAGTCCATATTAAAAGCGGAAAAATCCAAACAAATAGTTCTCTTGGATCAACATCATTGGACGCTTGAATCGAAATTTGAAGGTTTTCGACCCGAACTGAACAGTTTATGTGAGATGATCAAGTGGATAAAACATTTTTCCCAAATTATTCAGTGCCTACAGTCAAACCCGGTAGTGGTGGTTCCATCATGATTTGGGGTTACTCCTGTAGTGGGTGACATCATCAGAATTAGCATTAGCATTAGTAGAGGCATTTGATGCAAGAAAGCAAGCTTATGCAGCATCAGCCAAAAAAAAAAAAAAAAAACCCACTTCCACTTCACACCTCTGTTCGTTCAAAATACCTGTCCAGCTGAGTCTTAAACTTATTTAGGCTATCAACCTCCACTACAAGGGATGGAAGTCTGTTCCACCAACCACCCGCTGGCTAAAGGCAAATTTCTGCACGTCTATCCTACATCTGTCTTTCTTCAATTTGAATTTATGCCCTCTCAGGTGATTATTCTGAGCTAGAGGAAGAATCCCATCAGCATTGAGCATGCTCAAACCATTAAAGGTTTTATACACCTCTATCAGATCACCTCGCTGGTGCCTAGTCTCCAGACACTGTAATTTGCAAAACTTAAGCCTTTCTTCGTAAGAGCACCCCTTTGTTCCATTCACTAAACTTGTTGCCCTTCTCTGTACTCGTTCCAGCAGCTCTACATCCGTCTTGAAATGAGGCCTCCAGACCTGTATACAGTACTCTAGGTGTGGCCTGACCATTGCCTTATACAAGGGAATAATCACCTCCTTATCCCTGCTGGAAAAATTCCTGTATATCATTGACAATACTCCATGAGCTACTCTTGCAGCCCGTCTGCACTGCTCAGAGAACTTCATATCTGCTTGCACAACCACCCCCAAGTCCCTTTCATTCTCTACCACTGTCAGTGTAGTACCACAGAGTTGATACGTTGCTCTGGGGTTGCTGTTTACCATATGTAGTACTTTACATTTGTCAATGTTAAACATCATTTGCCACCTCTCGGCCCATCTGCTCAACCTTTCCAGATCCTGTTGCAGCAGTATAGTGTCAGTAGTGTCCTTGACAACCCTGCCAACCTTTGTATCGTCTGCAAACTTGGACATTAAGCTTGATATACCATCATCAATATCATTTATAAATACAGAAAACAATAATGGACCCAACACTGAGCCCTGAGGGACTCCACTAATAACATTAGTCCACGATGAGCAGTGTCCATTGATTACCACTCTCTGTCTTCTCCCCCTCAACCACCCCTTTATCCATAGCAGCAATTTGCCTCCAATGCCACACTGCTCCAATTTGTGTAGCAGTCTTCCATGTGCAACAGTATCAAAAGCCTTTCTAAGATCCAAGTATATAATATCAAAGCTATTCCCTGCATCCAGTTCCTTTGTGACTGCATCATAGTATCCAATCAAATTGGTCAGGCAAGACTTCCCCTTAACAAAACCATGCTGTGTCCGAGCTATAACTGAAGTCTTGTCTAAATGATCCTGCAGTGCTTCTTTAACCAGTGCCTCCATTAACTTTCCTGGAACAGAAGTTAAGCTCACAGGTCTATAATTACTTGTGTCAGCCTTTGATCCTCCTTTGTGAATTGGGGTCACATTTGCACATTTCCAGTCTATGGGTAGCTCCCCTGAGTCCAAGGAAGCTCTCATAATTATGGCTAAGGGTTTGCTTACTTCCTTTGCTGCCTCCTTTAATATAACTGGATAGATCCCATCCACCTCGGGTGCCTTTCTTGTGTTTATCTTCAACAGTTTCTCCTCCACTTTACTCCCAGTTATTTCAAGATTCTGTAGCTTACTGCTAGAGTTGAATACACCTCTGGCATTCCCCTCGCTGAATAACTCCTCATGTGTGAATGTCGATGCAAAATATTCATTTAGTTTGTTAGCTACCTGAGCAGGGTCATCAACGGTTGACCCATCAATATCAAGTGGACCAATCTGATTCATCCCCTTCCTTCTAGAGTTTACATAAGTAAAGAACTCTTTGCTGTTTTTCTTTGCGTTCTTTGCCAAGGATTTCTCGTAATCTGCCTTCGCCTGCCTAACCTCCTTTGTAACTTGGTTGCATATCAACTTGTATCTATCATAGGCTTCTGTGTCATGTGTTAATTTGTAAGTATCCCATGCATTTTTCTTCTCTGCCACATGGCTCATTAGTTCATCTGACATCCATTTTGGCCTAAACCTTGAACAATATTTCTTAGTTGGTATGTAAAGCCTAGTAGCTTCCAAGATTAATTCTTTGAATGCTTCCCATTTTGAATTTGCTGTTGGTAACATCATCAGTTGGTCCCACTGTATAGAATTTAAATACTGTCTCAGTCCATCGTAGTCGCCTTTACGGAAGCAATACCCCTTCCCTTTACCCCTAATGGTAGTTACCTCTTTCAGTAAATCCCACTTCAGCACACTGTGATCACTGCCACCTAGTGGTTCATTTATCTGCAGATTCTTAATGCATGAAGAATCACTGCTGATAATCAGATCAAGAGTATTACTCCCTCTAGTTGCCTCCCGAACATGCTGATGTAGAAAACAATCATCCAATAAATCCACAAAAGCGCTGCTAGTGTGTGAGTGACCAACCCACAAATTCCAGTCAATATCTGGGAAATTAAAATCCCCCATTATAAGACTCTCGAATTTACTGGCCCACTCTATTTCCCAGTACAGTTTCTTATTATACTCATGAGAGTCATTAGGCCTATAGCACACTCCTACTCTCAATTTTGATCTCCCAATGCTTATGTCACACCAAACTGACTCGACACTGCACTGTCCAGTAATGTCGACTGGCTTCACTTCCTTGGATTTTATGTATTTCTTAACTAATAGCATAACCCCTCCCCCCTTCCTATCCTGTCTATCCTTTCTGTAGACGTTGTACTCCCCAAATTGCAGTTCTGCATCCCTTATATCTGTGTGACACCACGTCTCTGATATCCCAACAATATCTGCCTTTGATGTTTTGAGCAATACCTCAAATTCATCAAATTTATTTACTAAACTCCTAGCATTGGTGTACACGCAAGTATACCTGCACCTGTTTCTATTCTTAGCTACCCTAACACAACCCATGTGTTTACTTGTACCGCAATGGCTCCCAGCAGTCTCTGAAATACCATGCATCTTGTTTTTCAGGCTTCTGCTCATTCTAATAGAAGCAGTGCAAGAATCTCTTTCACCTCTGCCAGTGGCTACTGTCAATCTATTGGTCTTTGTCTCCCCCCAATCTGGCAGTTTTCTGACCCACCTAACACTGCCTCGATAGCATCAGCAAATATTCTTGCACCCTTTCTATTTAAGTGTATCCCATCCCTGTAGAAGCAGTCTCTCCTGTTAACAAGTACAGTCCAGGCTGAAAAAAATTTTACCCCTTGAGCCCTGCACAATCTTTCCAGGGCCGAATTGATCGAACAAGGCTCTCAACTCAGAATGTTTAAGGAAAGGATATAAATATATTCTTGAACATAATGCAATATCCTCTTGACTTCCACCTTTTCCAAAAAAAATTATATTACCACGACGCAGTGACCTGCCAGGTGTGTTCGACCGTTCCGCCAATCCATGCTGTGTCACGCACGCATCGCTCATCGCGTCTCATGGTGGAACCTTGGAGAGAGCATCTGTTGTAACAACATTCGAGCATCCATCTCGTACTCCATTCTTAATAAATGTTTGCCACTACTTACTGTCTTGTGTCATTTCTGCTTCTACTTTCCCGTGACGTTTCTGGTTATGGGTTCCTATGCGATTCACATTCCTTTAGATGTTACCTTCGTCCTCTAAACGTTTTTACCAATATTTTTGAGACACCCTGTATATCTTCGTATACGTAAAATGGAAATTAATAATTTTATAAACTTTGAAAATTTGTTTTAAAAACATTGACAGATATATAACATATTAGGAAGTATTATTTACTTCTCTAATCGAGTACTATTAAAACTCATTTAAAATTTGACACATTTGTATCTTGTTCAATTCTGTTTATTATGTGCTCATAACAGGACAATTTTGCCTACACAACGAGATGCACAGGGATTGAACTTCTTCCAAAAGAATGTTCTCGCAATCACAAATGAAGTCTGCTTTACTTTGCAAAGCAGTCAAAAGCGGACATTTTCAACATTTATTATTCTTTTTTTCTAACTGATGATTATCATTACAATTTTCTGGAATTTTAATTATCCTCTCTCATCTTTATGGTAACCAAAGTAGGGGTGGTTACGGACAACTGATCTTTCTTTACACGCAGTTTGTTAAATATAAAATAAACCAAACAAAGAGATCGTATGGCTTTCTTCGGGGAGATTAATTGAACCACTGAAAAAACATCATAGAGACAGGGGAAAGGTGAAGAATAATGTGGGGTTCGATATGCATCAATTCATCCCTAACAAAGAGTCAAACTTCGTCGTCTCTCCCTCCGTTGCCACCCTACCCCACTCGACAATTCTAATGTTCGTCACTCAGTTCCAGCACGCGACTTTGGAGTCTCCCATGCGGAAACAAATGAAAAGAAGTGCAAATTGTGCACTTCTACGTTTACTCACAATCCTTCGGAACAAAAAAAAGAAAGTTCAGTCAGCAAATGATAACGTGAGAGATGTGGAAAATGAGATTATTCCTTTCCAGCATCGTCCGCAACTATTCACGAAGGTCGATGAAGCAAAAAGTTCAATTATGTAACCCTTTCGTGTGTGTAAAACAACCGACGTCTTCTAGCGCACGAATCAACGCTTGAGATCCGAATTTCTGCGGTGAAAACGTGAATGTTTACGAACATTTGCACTCATCAACAACACTATCCACAGCTGCGCTATATTCTCCGGGTTTGCTATTCTGTCTTTTGTGCGTGTCTCACAGTGCTTTGTGACTGGGACGTCGCAAATAATGACGATCAATCCAGGCCAAAAAAAGTCACTCGTCTCTGCGCGACCTCATCAACTTCCTTCGTATTCTATTTGGAACAGACCAACCAGGATGGAGGAGGGGCGGTTGAGGTGTATACAAAGAAAGTAGTAATATGGCTAAATGGATATTTATAAAAGTATAAAAGAAGTCTCACATTATGAGCCTAGCTATATCCAATGCGCTCTTTCATTAAGTCAGAGAGAGAGATTAAATCTGCACTGTTCTCATTTCTCCTTACCCCATTTCGCGACACGAATTCTACATTCAAAACAAATGTTTCTCAACCGGTTATACTACGATAATAAATAAACAAATAAATAAACTTTCTGTTTTTATTCAGGGACGACCACACGGTCGCAGGAGTTCACAAGATAGGGAGAATACAAGAACCAGCACCGTATTTAACAGTCACAGGCTTCAACCCCGGTCACCCAATGCATCTACGCTCCTGACCACTTCTTGTTTGTTGTTATTTTAAATTCTGTTTGTGCGAAACTCATTCCCGTGGCTGAGTCAGCTCTGTTTCATCGCATATTCCACTGTACTGAAAAAATAATCCACGTTTTTGTCGGATGACCTCTTTAACAAAACAAGAACATCATCAGATACGATATTTGAATGTCTCTCGAGTTAACTCGGAATTATTTCCATAATTTTCAAACACGAGAAAACTCGGACTCACTTCGTTCAACTGAGAGGGGGGGGGGCGGAGTAGATGCTTGCTTGGTGAGTGGAATGGGGTCAGATTGTCTTCGATTGCAAAGATCTGATCGATATGCTTTAAATATAGTGGAGGAAAAAGGTGTGGTTTCAGATCTCGGAAAGTTCAAATGGTTCGATTAATTCGACCCGAACAACGTGCGCGCACGTGTTATGTTAAACGTGCAACAGTTCTGACGCCATCCCAGTCACGAGAGACAACACGTGTGGAATTCAAACACTCGTCCCACGTTGCAATAAACGTGTATCGCGTATAATTAACAAAAATAAAAGTTGAAAAGCTTCCCTGATCGTGTTGATGAGATGAATTTGGCTTCGAGAGAGGCGTTGTTGCAATCAGAAGATAATAATGTGGCGGGTGGTTGTACAAAACAGCGATGGATGGGTCAAATTAACACGTCTGATCTTGTTGCCAGCTGCCAAATGGGTCACTTGGCACTGACAGCATTCCTCTTTTTCACTTTCACAAGAAGAACAGGCTTTGCTGTTCTTCTTGTAGCAGGAGTTTAGGAGCATCGTTGAGTAAGGCAGATTGTATACTGTCTGTAAATTACGTGTTCTGAGGCAGATTTTCTGGATGAAAAATCCGAGATTTCGGGAGAAAAAACCATGCTGGCAACTCCCGAGACCGTCTAACTCAGCCACGTTTTGAAAAAGGCTCATAAAAATTCGTCACGTCGTGAACGTGGCTCGAATTCAGCTCTTTTTTCACTCGGTGTGAGGAGGACGCGATTCTATTAACTGTACTCGATGAGGGCTAACAAAGGCTGAAGAACTCTTTACAATTATAATGTTAATGTATATTTAAATATAATATTTTAATAATTGAAAAATTAATTATTATTTTAAAAATTTAATAGTTTAATTAAATAATTTTAAAAAGTAAAACATTTATAATAAATAAATTTGGAAACTTAATAATTTAATTAAATAACTTAAAAAGTAACATATTTTTAACAAATAAATATAAATGTAAAGATTATTTATATACAGTATTTTAAAAATTTATATGCTTATGAACTTATAATTTTCATATTATTTATTTTTAACCTACCGAATTCCATTCTGGTTGAAACGAGTCGTTACAAAATTTCTGTAGTTAACAAGATAGAAATGTGCTGAATTTTGAATGGGTTTGAAAGGTAGTGGATTTTATGGAAATAAATAATACTTCCTAAAATGTTTAAAAGTTTATTAGATTATTCATTTGCATTCTACATATACGAAGATATACAGGGGTCTCTAAAATATTGGTACAAACGTACAGATGTTAATATAAATCATTTAAATTTTCCAATGCTTAATAAAAAAAATTCTTAAAATACTTTGTAGCGTGTTGTTTTTTATATAAATCCTTACATTGTTATAGCTAATTTAAAAAAATAACGAAAACTGTTGCCATATGCTGCGATTCCAAACCTTTCGGCGTGTGTGTGTACATAAACGAGAGGGGGAGTTAGTTAGAGGGAGCCTGTTAGTAACTGGCTCAATCTTGTGGATGTTTGCACACAAAACTTTCAATAAAAGGGACAATTTACCTCTTCCACAGTATTTTGCTGCTATGTGCAACGGAATCTCTGATCTCGAGGTTCTAGACGACAGGGATTCCCCTTCTAGAAGGAGAGCCCTTACGTCTTCTAGATTATTTTTAATACTGCCCTACGAATCCGACTCATTCCGTGGTTTCCCTGATGGATTAAATCTTTCATTTGATCGCTTAAATCACTACCAAGACCTTGTTAAAGAAATAAAAAATATGTTTATTCCATGAAATTTTGATCATCTATACAAACGTAAATTAGATATTTAAATTAGGAATTTAAATTCAATTTAAAAAAATATATATACAGTGTTATTAGAGATCTCACGTCGTTGAATATGAGCATGAGGGTTTCAGATAGTCTTTTTTGCAAAAAAATAGGACAGAGTATATGATAGAACTAAGTTTTAGAACAATTCCTATTAAATTTGTTTCTTTGGATCCATATTGGAGATCATTGACGAATGGAAGATTTCGAAAAAGTTTAAGAGTGAGTTGTTCGCATTACTTTGAAAAAACAAGAGACAAGACTATGAAAAATAATTGAAAGGAAGGGATTTGGCTCTCTTTTTTAGGAATTGGTTGGATTTGAGCAAGTTTTCATGTAGAAGAAGACACACGTAATACACAAAACAGGAGGAAGCTCATTATCTTGATGTCATTTTTGACATCAAGATATTTCGGAATTTTTCTAACAACTTTTTATTAGAAGACTCTGGCAGAGAGTGGATACAGTGCTTCTGGTAGGGGGTAGCATGGGCGATTTACCAAGCTGATCGATACAAGAATTAGAAAAAACAGTAAACAAAAATCAGCATTGCCTTCAGCCGATGATGGAACAAAACCACCAGATTCTAACAGAGAGTACAGATTGAATATTTTGGCAAGATACGAGACGAATTGTCCACCATTTGAACTAGAAGCGAGTTTCTATTCTTGGCCTGTTCAAAATCAACTTTAGTTAAATTAATAGCTGTTTTGCAATTGTTGCGAGCTTTAATGCAGGCAGAAAATGAAGTTGGAGATTAGGATGGAAGACAGTTGCGATGTGATGCATTCGTATCATAACTGATTTCGAGAGACACGAGTACGCATTGTTCGCACTTCTGGCCTCTAGGCAATACAAGTGATGCTGTAGAAAGCATGAATTAAGAGCTAAAACATTCCACAATTTAGTGGTGCTCCTAAAACCTATACAGGCGTCTCTACTGTAAGGAGAAGTCACCCTAGTGAACTGCTATGTATATGTCCACAGCCATTGGCAAATATCAAGGCATATTCTTGACCCAAACAATGGCTCTGGTCAACCCGTTTCTACTGTAAGCACCCTAACAAATTCCCTACCGTCCAAATGATATGCGGGGTTCATTTCGTATCACGTGTAGTTTATAAAGACTCCGTTAATGCCGTTGGATATCTGACTACTGTATATTAACTGTGCCTACACTTTGAAATATACGACGTATCCGTTCAGATAAAAAAGCTCTGTGCCTCATGTAAGTGATTGTTTTAATTTTTTATACTTTTCTGTTAATATTTTAAAAATTTTGTGATTTTTAACTATCTCTGTAAAATCTTATCAATAAAAAAAATATATATTTTATTTGTAAATATTGTGTCTGTCATTTTCTTAGCTACTAGAAAATAACTTTGTAATTTTCCATTAATCAATAGCCTTAAAATCTTAAACTTTGGGAAATTACTTTAGAAATGTAAATATAGAGTAAAATACAAGTTGCAGATTGCACCGTTAGATGGCACCACCGTTCACTACGTTGGAAAAATAAATTTACACATGGAACTGTACAGAACACATAAAAATATTTACTTTTCAGGTTTTCAAAGACAAAGTGTGTCTCTAAACACGGAAGACAAATAGTATCAACATAAAAAACAAAAAACTTTACATTTTAGAATAAGAAGGAAAAAAAAAATTTTTTTCAGCCTGTAGGAAGCATCGATAGATGGAGCCACAATATATATTTAACCATCAAACTCATAAAATAAAATAAAAATCATTAATTTCAACTTCTCACTGGCAAATGGACTAATAATAGCACTATTTATTTCCAATAGTATGAACATTGGAAATAAAAAAATAAAACCTTTTGTTTCAGGTACATAGAACCAGAAGAAATAAACAACGATTGGCACCCGGCTCTGCGAAGGAGGGCCCACAATTCACTGCAGAATACAGGTCTCTTGACGTCACACTCACACACTCGTAACTATAACAGGCACATTTACACACGTCCATGCAAGTTAAAGGCTGTCTCAGTGGATAAGCACCAAACAGCCAGCATGGATGACATGGATTCAAGCCTCTGTAAAAAAAAAAAATAAAATGAAAAAACATGCGGTGCTATCTAGTGAGTGAAATAGCTTTCTTTAATTTCAAACCTTGGGTTAAGGGAGGGCGTATTCCCCTTCTGCCCGCCCCTGAACAACACCCCTAACTCTCATAGGTGGTTAGACGAAAATCCATGTGCCACTATAGAAACAAAATTTCAACGTCGCTTCTCTATAAACGTGTGTTGCGGTATCATCGACAATCAGTTGATTGCGTCTGTTGTGTTACAAAATCGTCTTCTTTACCTGGAATTGCTGCAAAACGAATTTCCACTACTATGCGCGGGTGCTGTCCGGGGTTACCCACTCAGCTACAAAATTGTTCAGGTAGAGGGAACCACCCCCTGGGCTGCGGTGACTGTCAGGAATCCCGACATAACTGTGACAAGAATAACACATCTGTGCTTGGAGTGGGCGGCCTGCGCTCACATTGTTACTCCACTGGGAGAGCTATATATCATCTCTCTGTACTGCTACCCAGGAGCAGACATCCAACCAGCCATCCAATACCTAAATCAAGTACAAACAGAACTTGTGGGTTCTAGGATCCTCGTATCTGCGGACCTAAACTGTCGATCGCCACTGTGGCATAGTGAGACTCCTGAACGTCGAGGAACTAGGAATGGCCAACTTATGGAGGAATTCCTGGCTAACAGCAGCTTCGTTGTCCTAAATCGACCAAACAATCTCCCCACATTTAGTTCCCCTCTCTGGGAGGTCACTATAGATGCAACAATGGCTACCAGATCCCTTGCTGGGCACCTAAATGATTGGACGGTGCAGGAAGACTGGACCTTCTCAGACCATAGGGCTATCACCTTCACGATGCACAGATCGCTTCACCGGGGTCCAACAAACAGCTACAAACTCAAAAGATATGCCGTTGACAAGGCCAACTGGAACAACTTTAAAGAAGCCATAATTATTAACACAGAGAACCTGTCTTCCAATAACCTCCACAACCAAACCCCCGATCAACACCAGCGTGCTGTCACTAATGCCATCCTACAAGCAGCGGACCAGTCGATCCGGAGAAGGGCCCCCCGGCCAGGCGCTGTGCCGTGGTGGTCGCAGGAACTTCACCTACATAGGAGAGATATGAACAGGAAAAGACGTGCCTTCCAAAGAGCCAGACGGTCCTGGCCTCCTCCTGAGGTTGAACCCCTCAGACAAGGATACAGGGAGGCCAGGAATAACTACACTGCGATGATCAGGCAGCGGAAGAAACTGTCCTGGGAGCATCTGGTTTCCACAGTCGGCAATACAGACCCATGGAGCATCATATTTAGAATAACCACAAACAAGTTACCAAGGGGAGAGGTCACGCCCTCCACCATCACCCCACAAGGCACCATGACCAAGAACTGGCACGACACCGTCAACAACATTCTCAATGCCACCTTCAATCCCATCGAAGAGGACAACACACCTCAACAGCATCAGCTGTGCCACGCCAACAAAACCTACCAATCGGCCCGAGTGGAACAACCATTCACTCTGCAAGAGTTACAAACTGCAGTACAAAAAATAAAAAACAAAAGAACCCTGGGACTGGACATGCTTGAACCAGAACTGGTAAAAAAGGTGGCCGAGTATGCCCCGAACTTGCTGTTAGATTTATATAACCACTGTCTTCGTCAGGGCTGGTTCCCCTCGGATTGGAAGGTAGCCAACATAAAATTAATCATAAAAAATCCATCAAAGCAGCAACATATACCGGAGTCCTACCGACCTATATCCCTCCTGTCTGTACTCAGCAAAGTCCTGGAACAACTTCTTAGACAGAGGCTTGAAGTACATTACACCGCAGCAAATTTAACAACAGACAAACAATTCGGATTCAAAACGGGGAAATCCACTCTGGATGCACTAGAATATATCATGAATGCCGCGTCAAACTGCCAACGAAAGTACCTTCTTCTCATCTCTGTGGACTTTGCAGGGGCGTTCGACGCCCTCTGGTGGCAGAGCATCCTCGCAAGACTAAGAGCTGCCAACTTGCCATCAAACCTATATGGATGCATTCAGCGCTACCTGAACAATAGGAAGTTCTTAGTGCAGGCTCCCTACTGCAAGGTTGAACGTCAGGTACACAGGGGCTGCCCTCAGGGCTCTGTACTGGGTCCCCTCCTTTGGAACTACGTGCTGGATGGGTTCCTCTCCCTGGAACTGGGGGGTGTGCAAGCGTCGCATACGCAGATGACCTCTCCCTAATCCTCTCTGCTGATTCAAGAGCACAACTGGAAACGCTTGCCAACTCAGAACTTTCTACACTAAGAGAGTGGACCGAAACTCATCACCTTAATATCTCTGCCACCGAAACCCAATCTATCCTACTAAAGGGATATCTAACTCCTACCAGACCACCGCAGATAAAAATCTACAACAGAGCGATCAAGTTGGCCACAGAACTCAAGTACCTAGGAGTGATCCTGGACCGAAATTTATCATTTACACCCCACTTAAAATACATCCAGAAGAAAATGAAAAACTATGCTGCCATGCTTGCCAGGATTACCCGCCGCGACTGGGGGCTGAAAAGAAGAACCCTAGCAATACTTTACAAAGCAGCCATCATCCCTGCGATTGCATATGCTTCTGGCGTCTGGTACCATAAGGCCTCTACGGCGGTAAATCGTCGGTTACTCAACATCATTCACCGACCGATTTTATTAACCCTCACCAGAGCGTGCCGCACTGTTTCTACTCATGCGCTGCAAGTACTCACTGGGACCCTCCCTCTTGATCTTGAAATGATTCGCCTAGGCATGTTACAGCAGCTTAGACGCGGAAATCCAACTACCTACCAGGATCACACCACAGACCCAACTGCAGATCGGACAGTGGAGAAGAAAAGACTCCAGATCTATTTGCGATCGATATGGCAGCAGCGCTGGACGACCTCCACAAAAGGGGAAGTCACGCGGAGGTTCCTCCCCGATCTACAACAAATATACCCACAGTATCCGGTATGGCTTTGCCTTGGATTGTACAGCACGTATCTCCTAAGAGGACATGGAGCGATCCGCCACAAATTACACCTTCTCGGACTCTAAAACAACCCAATGTGTGTATGTGACTCTGTGGAGACCTGGGGACACCAGATGTATGACTGCGAATTTTATGAAGATCTTCGTGTTGAATTAATCATCCAAGTGCGCCTTAATCCCAAAAACCGGGAACACTACTTACTGGAAGATGAAGCCTCATATATAGCATTCACCAAGTTTGCCCAGAACCTGTATGCTAGACGCTTGACCATTCCTCTGCCTGCAAACTTCGAATAGATGTGTCAAACAAAGCTTCTCAGAGACCCCCAACCAGATGACAGGTTTGACTGCTTGATCCTTCATGCAAGACAAAACTGGAACTCTTATGAGAAGTGACAAAACTCCACTTCCCAGAACATTGACTACCGGACGGGACAAGTCCCATGAATGACTCCCAACTGTGACATTTTGCACAACCTATTCAGCCAAACCAACACTGGATCGCCTCTGCTGGGCATCACGTTTCTCTGGATGGTGCGGACCTGACCCTGCGGTCTGGTTTGCTCCCACCCATGCACACAGGCCACATTGGCAACCTGAGCCAGCTCTCTTGTCTGGCTCACTGTCTCACCTCTTCCTAGCAGGGTGGGGAGAGGACAGTAAACTGTCCCCTCCCCACCCTGCCACCCTATTTCTTCCCTCTGGTGAGGCATGGGCATGCCCGACTGTAAACTGGAGTTTCCTTCCCTTTCGGCTCTATATTTCTGTCTATTTGCCCCCCAGTCTTCAGCCTTCACCCCACTCTATCTGATAGCAACGTGAACACGCCCCACACAATCTAAAATCACCAATCTAAATTAATTTTGCCCAACATTTTGGACTTCTAGCGCTCCCCGCGACGCATACGCGATTTTTTTTTTTTTTTAGGTCCTAGCCACTGAAATCTCAGGAAATTAGGTGGCAGGACCTGCCAGAGTGAACTATATACTAGTGAGTACCTGGTCTGCCTCCACGGGGCGAAAGTGGGACAACGTCGGGCCTCAGTAGGGGTCTGGCGGCTAAATGACCAGATGAACAACGGTACAAGGCATCACACATATAAAAAGTCCATACACTTTTGAATCTCTGGCTTTTCCAGTCAACTGGTTCACCCACAATGTAAACTACGCGGAGATGGGGGAAACCCCTGGTGCCGCTTGACCCTAAACACACTTTACACTTTACTATTGGAGGATGTTCCTTTGGCTACAAGGATTAGTATGTACTTTCAGCATGATGGAGCTCCTGCACATTATACCCGTCTGGTAATACAATATCTAAATCGAAGTTTCCCTGAACGATGGATCGGCCGCGGTGGTCCCGTTCACTGGCCGACAAGGTCTCTAGACCTCATTCGATTAGATTTTTATTTGTGGAGCTGGATGAAAAGCTTAGCATACAAAGAAAAGGTGAATACAAGAGACGAATTGCCCTGTCGCGTTTTGGATACTGCTGCCCTCATAAAGGAACGTCAAGACGACCTCAGAAGAGCAACAAGTCATATTACCACAAGAGTTGCAAAGTACATTGAGGTTGGCAGTGGGATTTTCGAACATTTATCGTGAACTGTAAAAAAATTGTCAATTATTTGTGTTTTGTATCATTCAAAAAGTCAATAAATACAAACAATAAGTCATTTCTCGGTTTTTACATACCTCTCTTGTAACGGTTTTGTGTGCGCCAATTTCAAACAGCTGTATCTCCGTGTCCATTGAGTATTGAATAAATGTTCATATGAACTTTTTTACTCAGAATAATCGATACTATAACCTCCTAAAATATTTATTGTTCCTCTTGAATCACCCTGTATACACGACAATAGTCAAAATTCAAAGCTTTATTTCTGCCTTACTTTTATTCAGTGGCTGCTGGTGACTCTGATGTTTGGGGGTGCTGTGTCTTAAAGTTACATTAAATTACCTTGGTTGTAAGACATGTAGACATACTCAGTAATAATAATAAGCAAGTTAAAAATATTACAGAACATTAATTAGACATTTACCATTAACAGACCTGAACTTTTATTTAAAACAAAATCAATTCTTCGGTTTTTATTTGTAGAAGATAGATTAATAACATTTTCATTCAAGTTTGGTGCTCTGTTGACCAAGCTTTTCTCTATTGAATGCAATGCTTGATCATTTAGCCTTTCCTGATTCATAGTGCTCCTTAAAAATGCTTTTATACTTTTTTATGGCGAATGGCAGCGTTTGGGCTCTGAAGTAGTCATCGGAATGGTCAAAAGAACTTTTATGAGTTTTGTAAGTTCACCAAGAACTTCAGCCAGATTATTTTCTGAGATACATTTCACGAGTCGGTTAATTTGCAATAATTGTGTAGATCATGTCTGCTATAGAAAACTTGGAATTCCGTAAGAAGTTTTTCTCTTTCACTCATGGGATATGCCTCAGTAGTCTCCCGTACCACTTCCATGGGCATTTTCGTACAAAGTTCTCCTTGTTAAACAATTTAGCAGCAATTAATTGCTCTGTAAAAGAATATCTCTCACCTATGTCAACACTTAAAATCACAACAAAGCTCAAAAATGTCTCCATTCAGTTCATATCTAAGAATAATTACCATTTTTATATATGAATAATCTTTATTGTGTACAAAGGATGTATACAATTTTACCCTTCACGGCAGGAATGCCAGGGGCTTCACATTGGCTGGTGTACAAAGGCCTTGAGGACGGGGCCCACATCGAAGTTCGGGTTCATCCCCCAGGGCCAACAATATAATACGTTTCAGTTAAATTATTCACAATATTCATAAAAATGTTATACAGTATTTTTGACATTATGTACAATATTATACAGACATCATTTTTAAATTTATTATACTGCCACATTACTGTGCAGTTTGCCTGGTTGGGTGTAGGTCATCAAGGATCTCCCTCCGGTATTTGCGGTCCTTGACAAATTTGTAGAGGTCGCCTTCGATTGCTTGGACTGTGATAAGCATCTGCTTGGGGAGAAAGCGGTCGCTGAGGGCTAGTCTGTTATGGTTGGCTCTAACGGTTGGAGCTGATCTCAGTCCGGGTTGAGGGATCCTCCAGCTGCACAGTTCCCATATGTTTGGCTCCGAGATTATTCCAGTGGTCATTTTGACAGTTAGGGTGAGGCGTCTTTCCATTATAAGATTTGGCAGTCGGGCAAAGTTCAGTGCGGTTGCCATCGCAGTTGTTCTTTGCTGGGGTGGACGACGATGTTTATGTGTGACCCAACGAAGGAGCCAGTATTCGGAGGAGTACACACGCTTGATATTCGTGGGGGCTGCAGATGCCCATATTTCTGAGGCGTATAACACGACGGAGTATACAGAGGTGTATACGTACCGCCGAGTCACATCCAGATCCTTAACGTGAAGTAGTTGTTGTTTGGTAATCCACCGCATTTTGCAGAATTTTGTTATGAGCTTGTCAATGTGGGGCTTGAAGGTCAGTTTGCAATCGAAAACTACTCCCAAGTCTGTATGTGTATTTACCACTGGAAGGAAAATGCCATTTAGAGAAACTTGGACTTCAGTGGGTTGGTGCTTCAACGAAAAGACAATTTGGGCTGATTTTGCAGGATTAATAAGTAGTCCAAATTTATGGAGATAGGCTTCTAAGTCGTGTAGCTTTCGATTGATCTTTTCATTAATTTTTGAGATATGTTCCTCCGGGTTAATCTGGGTGTGTAGCTTAATATCGTCAGCATAGCAGATTATGTCTTCTCTCTCTTGAACAAACGGAATAATGACTGCAGTAAATAATGCTCCGGAGAGGACTCCGCCTTGGGGAACTCCTGCAGTGATTTTTCTTGAGATTATATCTTGATCCGCTGTAAGAACAATGATTCTGTCTGATAGCAGGGTTGTGATAAACCACAACAAGTCACCTCTTATATGGAAGTAATTTTCTAGGAGGTGAACGAGTGAGGGAATGCTGATTGAGTCGAAGGCAGCTTCAGGGTCGACATACGTAACGGCAAGTTCTGCTTTAGCTTCTAGTGCACTGAGAATGGTGCTGGTTATGGAAGTTAAATTGGTGACTGTGGATCTTCCGGGAATGGCATAGTGAATTTGTGGGGGTTTGTGAAGCATGATTTGATTGGTGATGGTTGAGAGTAATGCCTTCTCCATAAGTTTCAAGAGGCTGGAAGAGCGAGAGATTGGCCTGAACTGTTTAATGAGGGATGCAGATTGGCATTTAGGATGTGGCCTCACGGCATATCTGTTCCAGAGAGGGGAAAGTAGTGCTGCGTTAAGATGCGGTTAAAAATTGAGAGTAGTGGATCGATGATAAACGTGCTGAGACACTTGATCATGAATTGTGGCACAAGGTCAGGGCCTGCGGTTGCGGTGGGTGGCAATCCATTCATAGCAGTTATAAGCTGCTTCCTGGTGATGCTAACGGTGGCGAGCATATCCGTTGGGATGTTGTTGACAGGTAAGTTGCCTGGATATGTCGGGGCCACCTTGTTCGAGAACCGTGCAATGTGGTCCATCCACAGTTCAAGATCCAATGTTTTAGGGATTCCTGTATGCCGAGAGTCATAAAATGGTTTGCCTTTTTGTAGGGTTGCTTTTAGATGTTTTTTGATTGCAAATGATTTCTGGCGGTTGAACACTGCCCTTGCTCTGGAGAAGGCAATCCGATCTTGTACAGCGCCTTACTCTTTCCATCTCTTATGCATATTTTGTTTTTCTTGGAAGGGTTTGTTCAGTGGAGGCGTCCACCAAGCTCTTGAACGGGGAGTGATGTAGACAGTCCTTGTCGCTCCGTAGTTGGCAATGGTCCGGATCCACTTGGTCATGAGGTCCACAGCCAACTGGAGATCGCAATTTTTGAGAGCTTCCCAAGGGATGGAGGATGCGGCTTCGAGACATCGTGGTGGATCAATGAATTTGGGGGATGTTATTTCTTTTTTCTTTTTTGGGCCTTGAATATTGAAGTTAGGTGCGGCTAAGTGCAGGAGTAGGGCAATAGGTTCGTGATCGGATTGAAAGAGATCGTGAGGGTTGTCTAAGAGGTCGCATGGTGCTGAGGAGAATACCAAATCTAAGAGATTGGGTCCTCTCGTGGGGTGGCAGTTGAGAAGGCTGATACCCAGTGAATCCATACTGCTAACGAGTGTCCTACTAAGATGTGCGAGAATAGGTGGAAGATTGAAATCTCCACAAACAATGTGCTTAGCAGAGGCGTGGAGGTGATTCACTAGCCAATGGATTACATCTTCAATGATATCACTGTTTGGACCTGGTGGAATATATAGTGTTGCTATGTCTATCAAGTAGGTGTTAAGCTTGAGGGACACCATGGCAGCTTCAAATGTAAGGGATTGGCTTACCACAGAATGTACCAATGAAAAGAGGGTGATATTGTAGAGTATTGCGACTCCCCCTCCTCTACGATCCACTCTAGAGGAGCAGAGCATCTGGTAACCAGCCTGAGGTGCACAGGCAATGGAGTCCTGGCCATTCCCAAGCCACGTTTCAGCGATACAGAGGACATCCAGGGTTTTCGAGAGTAGAAGCTGTTCGACAGTGTCTAGCTTGTTACAGATACTTCTTGCATTTTGAAAGACAATTCGAATGGTGGTAGCCTTAGCAATCGGAATTCGTACAGGTGGCAGGTTTCTTTTTTGGGGCCGCATTGGTCTACTGTGCGTTGTGATATGTACAGGGATATTAGAGACAGGTTTGCAGCCTTGGGAATTGACATCATAAACGGCTGGTAGTTGGATTGATTGATATGTGGACATATTGTTTCCTATAGTAGTTTTGTTCTCAGTAGATTCATTTGAGTTCTTCTGCGTTTCTATGGCTTGGCAGCTTGGTATTTTTAATTGCTATTGTATTTGTTGATGATTTTGGTGGTTTATCGCGGTTCTTGGCGTCTGGTTTAGGAAGGGTTTGACGAGAGTTCTAGGGGGCCATAGTCTTGGATCCAACACGAAGCTCATCATCTCTGGGTGGCAGGTAAGGATGAAAGATGCGTAAGTGGGGTACCTAGTTCTTCTCTGTCTCACATCGATATTTATATTGTGACGTTCTGCAAACATGGCCTTAATGCTGCCTGGTTTAGTAGTTGGTTCCAGTCGAGAAACAAAGATTTGCCCACGAGTCTGGACCGCTGTGATATTGTACGAATATGAGTGATTCCGCTTAATGGAGTGTTGTGTGCCACCTGTTTTTATTATTATTATTATTATTAAAATCAGTTTATTTCCCAAGAAACCTTGGGTCACCCCGGGACGGCTCTGTGCCAGAAGGGTGTGAATACAGACTAAGGTGCGAGGAACACAATGTACAATACACAAGGGTACATTCGTGTTCGACCCGAGACTTTTACAGGATTGAATAAACAATAATGTACAAAATATACAGTAATATACATGATTACATGAAGACAGAAGGTCTTTGTCATATACAAAGAGGCAAGTTAAAAAAAATAATAATAAATAAAAATAAAAAATAAATAAAAAATAAAGGTCTGTCCAGGAGCAGGTGAGTATTATAGGTTCATAATCTGGTAACAGTTCTTGAGGATTTCCTTCCTGTAGGGCTTGTCTTCACAGAACCTATCAGGGTGGATCCTAAATTTATTGAAGATCCGAAGACAATTGGCTGGAAACATGTTCCTCAGGGAATCAATGTTTGACAGAGTAAGACGTAGAGGGAGACAGGAGTCGGGGTGCTTCCCTCTTGCCCTCTTCGGGCCAGAGATTAATGCGGATACTGATGGAGCATCAATTCGCCTCGTTATAAGCCGTGCAAACGTGAGAACATTTTTTGTCATGATGATATGTCTCCAGGGAGTGGTGCCTAGATTTGCTTGTAGGATAGATCTGGAGATAGTTAGGGGATGGCCTACCACCCTGTTCATCCATCTAAGCAACCAGTACTCTAAACTAAGATACTTCTGAAGGTATGAGGCAGGGGCAGATGACCAAATTTCTGAAGCGTAGAGAGGAATCGGCGTAATACACCTCAGGATGTGCCGAACAAGCAGCGCTGGCTGATGCACACCAACGAGCTCTTGACGCACTGCCCAAAGAGCAGCGTACGTCTTCTGCCTCATCCTGGCAAAGTGAGGCTGAAATGTGAGCCCAACGTCCCAAGTGAGGCCAAGATCAGTATGAGAGGTCACCTTTTGCACCGGTTCCCCACTCACAAAGATTTGGATATCATTTTTGGCTTTCTTCTTGGTTATCGTCAGTTGTGCTGATTTGGAAGGGCTCAGATGCAGTCCTATTGTGGCAAGATAACTTTCCAAGCTCAATATCTGCCTAGAGGCTTGTTGGTTGATATCATGAATCTGATGATTATGATCTGAGCTCACGTAGAACTTCAGATCGTCGGCATAAGAAACAAAGTTCGGATTCTGAGCAAGGAAAGGCTCCAAAACTGCTGCAAACAGGATAGCTGACAGTACGCTTCCTTGTGGGATGCCTCTTGAGACGTCAATAGTTACTTGAAAGTCATTGTGGGTCACAGACAGATGTCTAGGAAGTAAAATAGACTTCAAAATTTGAAGTAAGGTTTCCGCCAGGCCGAAGTAGTGTTTCAGAATGGTAAAAAGAGCTGGGAGGTGTATTCTGTCATAAGCCGATTTTATGTCGAGGAATATGATATCAATCTGTGATTTGTTGTTAAGGGTGTGCTGAATTCTGAAGAGGGTATCAAGAAGATTGGTAGTTGTCGATCTCCTTTGTAGAACGGTATGGAGGTACTCGGGCCTGTGTGCAAAGCAATGCTGGGCAATTGTTGGCTGAATTACTTTTTCGAAAATTTTGAGTAAAGAACAGCTGATGGATATAGGTCTCAGGTCTTTAGGAGATTTGGGTTTCTTGATCTTTGGAATGGGCTTAACATGGTAAGTTTTCCAAATTGAAGGAACTATTCCAGATTGCAGGATTTGTCTGAAAAGGTGAAGGAGAAGGTCGACTATATATGGGCTGCAAATTTTGATAATAAAGAGTGGGAAACCATCCGGACCTACAGTGGCTTTGTTGGGTAGTTTATTGATGACATCAATTAGGGTCTCTCTAGTTATTTCTATTTCAGACAAGTGTGCCCTAGGTAACCAGTCCTCCTGCAAGAGAAAGGAATCAGAGTCAGGAAAATCTGCCTGCTGTAAGCTGAACTGTGCCCATTCCTGGACAAGCTTTTTGTCAATGGCTAGATGATGATGATTCGAAAGGATCCTTCTACCACTCTTCAACCTATTGAGAACAGCTTGGTTAAGGACCAGCCTTTTCTTTTTCAAGAAGCAAGCTCTTTCTTTCTTAAAGATGGAATGGTCTGAGGGAAGTTGAGTTTTCTGCCATTTCCGGTAGGCCTTCTGCTTCTTGATGAAAGCCATCTTAGTTTCCTTATTGAAACCCCGATTCGACCTGTTACCACTCCTGGTGATTCTGGCTGCACCATGTAGTGCAATTAACTTCAGTTGTTCCGACAAGAGCATAATGGCATCCTCCAACGGCTCAGAATAGAGACGCACCCAGTCAAATCCAATCAAGCATTGGAGTATGATCTCTGGCTTCAGATATTTGGTAGAGAAAGCTATCCTAGGCAATTCAGCAGAGTACTCGTCAGGTAACCCAAGGGAATTGCTCTGTAAGGATAGTTTACATGCAATTGGCGAGTGATCAGATTGGAATCGAAAGTTGCCAGGTAGGAGTTTGATATCTTTTAAGTTGTGGAAGATTAGGTCCAGCGCTTGACACGCTCTAGTTGGTTGCGTCACTAACCGTGTAAGGTTAAAGGCCCGAAGAGTGGCCTCAAGGCCCTCAAGAGCATTCCCATGCCTGGGCAGTGGCAAGTTAAAGTCACCTGCTACAACAGTTGGAATTTTAGGCATTAAGTTGGTTGCCAACCACGTGAGCAGCTCCGCTCTAGAGTCATCGTTGTGGTCCGGAGGAAGGTAAACCAGGCAGCATTGGATTTGAAGAAGAGGACTCCTCAGTGTCAGGGAGACTGCCTCAAACTTGTTAGACTGGCTCACTCGTGTCCTTATTGGCTGGAAGCGATCGTTGAACAGGATTTCAACACCTCCGCCTCGCCCGTTAATTCTGTGATTCCCAATGTGTTTGTAAGGGGTGTTAAAATGGGTAAGATCAAGCTGTCTATCTGCCGCTAACCATGTTTCTGTAAGGCAGATGACATCAAACTCATTAAGCAATAGGAGAGTCTGGAGACAATGAAGCTTGTTTTTTAGGCTGCGTACATTCTGCATAAACCAAAGAATCTCTCCTTCGTGTGAACCTGGTAGCAAGTCATCCTTTTGTAGCTATGGCTGTTTATCTCGCCTGGATCCGCTATAAGCGATCGATCTGCTCCTCTCTTGGAACGGCTTTATAAGGGTGCCTACCGGCCAGCAGCTAGAATCCAAGACGATATGCTTTGCATTCGCAGGGCAGGAGATGATAAAGGAAGAATAGGTCGGGTGTCTAGTTTTGATCGCTTTTGCGTCTAAGTTGATCCCATGTTCTTGGGGAAAGAGTGCCCTGATACTTTCTACTTTTGTTGCTGGTCCTAGTCTGGAAACAAAAATTCTCTCTCGGGTCTGGACAGCTGAAATATTATATATCTCCTCAAGTCTCCGCGACAGAGGGACCGAGGCAGGTTCAGTAGTAACCGACATATTAGGCTCCTCGCATGGAGTTCTGTTATCTTGTGTTTTCACAGTCAAAACACTTTGAGCGCAAGCCATTTGTGGGTTATGCCTGGGAAATTGCGCAAGATAGTTAATTTGGTCAGAGAGACAGAAGGCATCCGCTTGAGCATAGATCCGCTCCTCCCTGTTTTGGCGTGGGGTTTCTCTCATCTCCATCTTCTTGTAACCGTGCTGGGCCTGGCTCAGAACCTGGCCACCAGGCTTCTCCTGACGTCTTTTGCAAGGTTGGTGCAGATTAGATTTACCAGGAATAATACACTTGTCCTGTATAAAAGGGCTGTCAGCCTCGAAGGTCGGATCGCGCTGATGGAGAGCGGTGTGAGGGGGATGAGTACCCAAAGGGTTCAACATCACGGCCGGGGCTACGATCTGTTCAGTTGTTTTGTCTGCAAAACGAGGTGAACTGTGCAGATTTTTGAGATCTCGATTTCCTCGCTGGACGCGCTCAGTTTGAGTTGGAGGTCTTGGTAGTGCGTCATCTGCTTCCTGTGAATGCTCCTGAGGTTCCAAATGATCCATCACTGACGTCTGACTAGAGGGAAGACAGTATTCACTTATAAAGATTTTGAGATCCCTGAGTTGTTCATTCATTGTGTGCACTTGGTCGAGAATTTCCGTGTTTTGGGCTCTGAGTTTTCTATTTTCGTTATTGAGGCAGGCAAGAGAGTCGATTATTGGGGACAAAATCTCCCCGAAAGTGATCTTAAATCTTTTTGGGAGGGCATTGAGTATGGAGGTGTTGTCCCTTAGAGCGCTTTTAATTGACGAACAATCAAAGGGGCTATTAACCTGCAAGTTTGCGGAGGCAGCAGGAGCGGTATCAAACTCCCTATTCGAAGAAGCAACGTCTTTCCCAAAGCATAAGCTTAAATCTCCAGGTGTTCTCAACGCAGGCGACACAATACTACCTTCAATCGAACTGCGCAAATCAAGAACACCAGATGGGGTTTCTTCTGCAAGAGTGATAGTGGATATCTCTTCCTTCGAGATGTCCGCGCTTTTTGGGTTACTTGCGCAAAGGTGGCAGGTCCATTTTCTTCTCCGTTGTTTGTTCAACCTTTTAACTTTAGGTGGCTGGCAATCACGACAGAAGATTCTACGACACGTAACACAAAGTAATGCCGGAGCCTCGGGTTTGAACCCACATTCGGCACAGGACTTTTGCTGAACGCCCGTTCTATCCTTCATTGTATACAGTTGAATTATAAGCGAAAGGTCTGAGCTAAAAAAGGGGGCGGATGGCACGTCGAGAAAGGCAGTAATCGGGTAGGTGAAAAGCAGGGAGCAACAAAGTCTTGCTGCAATTGGGCAGCTTACTAGCTTGAAGTGTAGGCTAAAATTCAGGAGATGCACAAATTAAGTAAGTTTTGAAAGTGCAGCTGAGCCATCTGAGACCTGTTGATGAGGGGTTCCAGCAAAAGCGGTCATCTTATTGTATACTTGATTGCCAGACAGAAGTAGACAAAAATAGTCAGAGTTAGTTTGCTAAGTTCCTTTTAGCTCGCTGTCAACATGCAACCTCTTAAGCTAAACAGATGCATAAGTAGGTCAGAGTTATAAAAGTCGCACCTTACAAGCGGTCAACTGCCGGAAAGCTCCCACCGCAGAGGAACTGCTTGACCTTGTGATATAGCCCGAAGCGGACAGTGGTCAGCCAGCAGAGTAAGCCTACAGAAGTGAAGTTTGAATTCAGGCCTCGGAGACAAGCAACGCTGGCAAATGTGAATATATGGATAGAAACAGATCATGCAAAAACATAATTACCTAAAATGTTAGGGTAATAATCTTCCACAGGATGCACAGTATTACCACTAGGCAGGTCACTATACAAAAAAACTAGTGTAACTCGCGAAATAAATACATGAAATCACTATAAACTTGAGGAGCACAAGATTAGACAGTCTTCATAGCTACGCGCACACGCACATCATGCGTGTGCGCGTAGCTATGAAGTAGCATGATGTGCGTGTAGCTACGCGCACACGCACATCATGCGTGTGCGCGTAGCTTTTTCCCTTTTGTCTTCCACGTTCCATGTTCTGATGGGTTGAATATGTGATCCTGGTTTCTTTTGAGTGAACCTGTTGATCAGAGAAAAGAGACTTGGGCAGGGAGTGCATGCTGTTTGTAAGCCTTGCTGGTGGGATCTTTTGGATTTTATGATCGTCTTTTTGGCTGGTGACTACTTCTGCAAATGTGAGTATTAATGGACTCTTTCCAGTTTGACTTGTCTGCACTAACATTTTAGGTTTGGTATTATTTAGGGTCGATACTGTAGAGGGGGCCACTTGAGAGGTCTTTGAGCGGTTATCTCCGGTGATGTTAGATGTAGGTTTGGTAGAGTTATCTTCACTGAAATCTGCATTTTTCCTGTTGAGTTGATTAGTGGACTGTTCTGTGGTAGAAGGCTGGTTCATTACAGTGAATTTATTTGCACCTACTTGTGCCTTGAGTTGTTGTATTTCTTCAAGTAGGCTTGAGTTTTGGGCTTTGATTTGCTTAATCTCATTAATAAGCATATTCAGCTGCGTGTTTATGAGCATTATATAATCATCATTTATCTGCAGGCAGTTTTCCCTGTGCATCAAAGTTGTTACCGTTTGGCAGCACTTTGTGGCCCAGGTAGCTACATTATATATGACTCCTCCAGGGCGTCGTGGAACGGCTGTGTGTTGCAACAGAGACGTGGAGGTAGCGCTGTCATCTGTGGGGGAATGATTGTCGCCATCGGAGATTTGTATCTGCTGATCGGAAGTTTCCGGTGTGATGCTTATGCTGGGGTGTGGTAGGATGGCTTTATTTTTTGTGGGGATGATGTAGTTTCGGTTGATGTGCAGGGTATCTCAGTACGTTGGGGAGGTGCCTTTGATGCCCCGTTGAGGGAGTCACTGTTAGGTATTTCCTTGCAAGAAATACATGAAAAATTGCGTCTACGTTGCTTGTTCATCTTTTTTAAATCAATTTTGAGGCATGATCCACAAAACGTAGCGTAGCACGTAACGCAAATAATGCATAGGTCCGTGTTTAATTTGCATAATTTACATTCAGCTGTGGTGAAGACTTCATTTAACTCGGTCATATTTGATGTCTGATGGGAAATGCTGGTGTTTGAAGGTTTAACCGGTTAAATTAGTGGTACAGTATTTAGTTAGAAAGCTTGTCACCGACTTTAGGAATGCAGTTAATGTGTTTCCGTGGGAGGGGGTGAATTTCCAGGGATTAGTAATTGACGCGTATCGCCAGGGAAACTGATCGCAAGTACTGTACTAACCTACAGCAGTGGAATCTGACCTTGATCTGTAGCCGGCAGCGGTAAGTGGTGCTGGTCAATTTTCCGAGCGTTAATACAGCTTGATCATATCCGATTATGAGATTCTGTAATATGAAAAGGAACTACAAATAATAAATACCTGGTGTCTTGTCGCCTTGAAGTTGGTGTCTTCTTCTTCAGAGTCGCTTGAGGAGTATAACGATACTAAAATCACCTTATAAACTTAGGCATAACTTCATTAATTTTAAAATTCGTCAAGGCTTTGATGCCCATTGCTGTGGTTGGATCATCCATTCGCAGCATTTTCTGAAGATATCAAAATCCGGATCTGATTCAGGAGTTAGAGACTGTACGAGGTCATAGAGTTTTATTCGCGGCGGGGGGAAGGCGGTTGGGAGAATACAACTACATTCGCAGTATGGCTGTCGGATGACGGATGTTGGGCCATGGACCTCGCCATTCATTTGGTGATTCACGGAGAGTGGGTAAAACACTTCTGGTCCCTTCTGGGTTGGAATTATTCGGCAAATGACACTTTCATTTCCTACTGTTTAGTTTACAGTGGGAAAGGGATGGTCGCTTATGATTATTTTATTAGGTTGGTGGGAGGGATGGGAAATATTATTAGCACCATTGGTGGCGTAGATTGATTTCATTATATGTATTCTAACAAAGACTCGCGGTAAGGATATATTCATTGATATATTAATAAACAAAGCTAGTAAAGTACGTGTGTGTGTTAAGGGTTGGGATTTCTGGAGTATTGGCCACCTGGGACTGGTTAATTTGATTATACTTGACAGACACCTTCAGTAAGGGTAGGCAGAGAAATCTTCTGTAACGGTAGCGCAGAAGGGTAATATCTAATGCACTATCCATTGTAGTAGTACCAATAGAAGCATGTGATGCCAGAAAGCAAGCGTATGGGCTTATGTAGCATCAGCCAAAAAGAAAAAAAAAACCTTTTTCTTGAAGTAAGATATATCCTTCTTCAAGTATATGAGAAAGCACATATACTTCTTCGCAAGAATAGCTCATTCCCCTGGAGGGAGACTAAGGGACAGAGAAAACTTACCGGTTTTGCAAGTTGCGGCAACATCCTTATTTTGTCAATTTCGTAATCATTTCATCAATTTTCTAATTATTTCTCTCTTATACATTTTTGTCCCTTCCATCCCCCTTGTATCTCTCTCTCTCTCTGTCATCCTCAATTTTTTTTCTCACTTTATTGTCCATGATCTGCATAGGATTAGCATTTGCTACCTTTGACTGCATAAAACTACTTTCCTTTGTGCCCCTCACCAATCTCATTGCCCTTCTCTGGACTCGTTCCAGCAGCTTTAACATCCTTCCGAAATAGAGGCCTCCAGACTCTCTAGACTCCAGACCGCCAGACTACTAAAATAAATAAATATTCATTTATTGTAAATAGTGCAAGCCCATCTCAGCACATGGCTAGGGGCAGGAAATAATACGAAGGGAATGACATAAAATAATCCAAAATACGTACATAGCAGATTTCATACAATGACTAGGAATTATAGTTATGAGTTAACAAAGAATTTGCAGAACAGGACATTTGGCTTTTAGTTTCAATTACTAGGTTGGATTATTTTTCTACATTTCATCGGAGATATGACTCCTGTAGGCTTCAGAGTTCACTAAACTGTTGCAATCAACGTTGTGACGATTGATGAGGTGAGGAAATGCATTGGGGAACATTCTATCCATTTGTATTTGAGCCTAGAGAAGGTGCAATTGAATTGTTGGTTTCTTGAATTTTCCCTGTTGGAGGCAGCTATTATTTTGGCTAAGATTGGGGCGTCGCGTGCAGAAGTGATTAACTTTGCAAGAAGCATGACTCGAGACTCGGTGATCATCTGTTGCAGAGACTTTGTTTTTAGATTTTCAATAAAGCTGTTGCCTGGAAAAAGTGCGGGGATAACGAAGCTTACTAATGAACCATCTAAGAACCCAATATAGTAGGGCATGGAATTTCTTGACGGTTACTTGAGGAGCACCAGACCAGATTTCAAAAGCACAGGACACAATGGGAAAGATGCATCGTTGAACAAGTTTAATGACAGTTTTTCTGTCTCGAATCGCTGCTGCTTCTTCTTTGGTTAACCATTTTGGATTTTGGATTTTTTTTGAGCAACATATAAACAGTGACCATGAATGGAGTGATTATTTTTATCGAAAACAACTCCGAGTTCTTTGTGAGCATATAAATTTGGGACTGCGACATCTGCAAGTTTTATTTCTATGTGGTTGGGTGGGTTGCTTCTGCATGGAATAAGTAATTTGAGCAGATTTGATTGCATTTAAATTCAGATTCCGATCTTTCAGGTACTTGACGATTTCACAAATCTGTGAATTCGCATGATTGATAACTTTGCGAGTATCGTCACTGGCTTTGGAAAAATATTAAAGAACTTTAGATCATCGGCATATGCCAGTAGATTTGGATTTTATTGTACAAGTGGTTGAAGAGATGCTGAAAATATGGTGGCTCCATCTATCGATTCTTTCTACAGGCTGAAAAAAAAATTTTATTTCCTTCTTATTCTAGAATGTACAGTTTTTTTTGTTTTTTATTTCCTATGTTGATACTATTTGTCTCTCATGTTTAGAGACACACTTTGTCTTTGAAAATCTGAAAAGACAAGATTTTTATGTGTTCTGTACAGTTCGATGTGTAAATTTATTTTTCCAGAGTTGTGAACGGTGGCACCATCTAACGGTCCAATCTACAACTTTAATTTTACTCTTTGAAATATAATGCGTTTTAGATTTCTAAAGTAATTTCCCAAAGTTTAAGATTTAAAGGCTATTGATTAATGTAAAATTACAAAGTTATTTTCTAGTAGCTAAGCAAAATGACAGACACAATATTTACAAATAGAATATATATTTTTTTTATTGATAAGATTTTACAGAGATAGTTACAAATCACGAAATTTTTAAAATATTAAGACAAAAGTATAAAAAAATAAAAGAATCACTTTCATGAGGCACAAAGCTTTTTTATCTGAACGGATACGTCGTATATTTCAACGTGTAGACACAATTAATATATCCAACGGCATTAAAGGGAGTGCAGTAGCACACGCTCTTTGAGTAACCCGGGGTTCAAGCCCCTGACTGCTGAATACGGTCGATCTGACAACTCGCACTGGACCAGCGTGACAGATTATGGTCCATTTCCCTCAGCATGAATTGTTGAGGAGGCTTCATCCTGCAGTGGGTTGATAATGGCTGCACTTTACCTTTTTTTTTTATTAACTACACGTGATACGAAATGAACCCCGCATATCATTTGGATGGTAGGAATTTCACTGTACACAACGTACAATATGGAGGGTCTTCTTCATAACGTCTACAGCGAATCGTTTCTCTACCATCAGAGCCATACAAGTTGAATTTCTTCTCAACCGTGAAAATAACTAAACTTCCGATGCTCAGGGATTCATTTGAAAGGCTCCTTATACCAAATTAAGAACGCTTTTCTGATTTGCACTAACCATTCAAACTAATCCATCGTGTAGGAAGGATTAGATACAAAATTAACAACATGTTTGTATGTATTTTCACAAAAGAGACATACATTGATGGGATGAAAAGCTGAAAGTCTCACTTGACAGCCTTAAATTTACAAACAAATACTGATAAATGGGAATGTAAAACATTACTAACGCAGCGGCCTGTAGCTGTTTTATCTAAAGTTCTGTATCATATGTGATATGAAATGAAAATAGCCCTTAGTGTCAAAAAAAAAAAAAAAAAAAATTCAGAAGACTCCAGGGTGAATCAATGTTATTATTATTATTAGCTATATGGTACAAGGAAGCCTGAGGCTTATGTGCACCAGCCAAAAAAAATTTTCTGAATTATCCTGAGAGAGAGAAAGGAATCACCAAGAAAAAGAAAAATGATGATATCCAGCTTAGGATCCTGGGTGTGCCAAGCCCATACTCACCAGATATGAGCCCCTGGACGTGTTTTGAATCTATTGAGCGAAAGGGATAAAAATGATAACATTTTTATAGGTTCTAGTTAATATATTAAGAATTGGTTTGAACCTGAATAGAATCGTGAACGAAAATATAGGGAGCAGCAGAGAAGAAAAATACGGTTTATAATTATAACGTGTATTGAAGCAGTAATTGTGAAGAAGCGCGTTAACCAAACAGATGAGCATCCCTTTCCACCCACACAGTATTTGTTGAACTAATTCTAAAAGTAACAGCACAGTTATCAGGACTAAAAGAAAAATGAAGAAAGACAATAAATGAGCATTTTGTCACGAAGTGGAAAAGAGAAGGGCCAACAGGCGATATAGTATCGTGATACAGATTGACAACACCAATCCTCAAAGATAAGAAATGATGATTTTAGTACGATTTCGTCAAGTTTATAAGCATATAAATTTTTAAAATACTGTATATAAATAATCTTTAAATTTAGATTTATTTATTAGAAATGTGTTACTTTTTAAAATTATTTAATTAAATTATTAAGTTTTTAAATAATAATTAATTTTTCAAATGTTAAAATAATAATTAATTTTTCAAATATTAAAATATTAAATTTAAATATACATTAACTAATTGTAAAGAGTTCTACTTCAGCCTTTGTTAGCCCTCATGGAGTTACTACAGTTAGAAGAATCGCGTCCTCCTCTCAACGGGTGAAAAAAGACCTCAATTCGAATTCAGGTCTCTATGATGTTTTCAGGTCTCATAGAGTCCCGGTCTCTATGACGTTTTTTCAGTGGTTCAATTAATCTCCCCGAAGAAAACCACACGATCTCTTTGTTTGGTTTATTTTAAATTTAACAAACTGCGTGTAAAGAAAGATCAGTTGTCCGTAACCATCCCTACTTTGGTTACCATAAAGATGAGAGAGGATAATTAAAATTCCAGAAAATTGAAATGATAATCATCAGTTAGAAAAAAAGAATAATAAATGTTGAAAATGTCCGCTTTTGAGTGCTTTGCAAAGGAAAGCAGACTTCATTTGTGATTGCGAGAACATTCTTTTGGAAGTAGTTCAATACAAGTGCAATTCGTTGTGCAGGCATAGTTGTCCTGTTATGAGCATAAACGATTGTATAATAAACAAGATACAAATGTGCCAAATTTTAAATCAGTTTTAATAGTACTGGATAATGGAAGTAAATAATACTTCCTAAAATGTTATATATATCTTTTGAATGTTTCTAAAACTCATTTTAAAAGTTTATTAAATTATTAATTTCCATTTTGTAGCTGTTATTCGCTTCTGTACTTTTTATTGCTCTCTAACTTTTACATCTCGTATTTTTCTGTCGAGTAATGTGGCAACTTCTTTATTCATCCAACACGGAATCCTCTTCGTGGAGTATTTATTAATGGTATATACTCGTACAAGTCTTCTGTGATTAATGTTTTAAAGGTATACCATAATTCAGTTGTATTTGCTGTCTGTGAGATTCTCCCCTGTGAATAGAGGCCATGTAGCACCTTCAGCTGTCCTAATTTCCTTGCGTGAAGTTATAACCCATTCCTTTGCATTTAACTACTGCCATTTCTCTCTCTCTCTCTCTCTCTCTCTCTCTCTCTCTCTCTCTCTCTCTCTCTCTCTCTTCATCCAACGCAGAACTCCGTGATCATTTCCGGTTTCTGGTTCTTCTCTCTTTCTTTATTTTTATATTTCCTTCTCATTCACTATCTGATTATACTTTTTATTCTGCACTGTTTCTATATCTTTGATCGCTTTTGTTTATTCATCCCATCCTGTTATTCCTCGTTCTCTTTCTTCTTTTCGTTCTTTCAACTATTTCATCTTTTTTCTATCATTCTATTTCTTTTTCTCCTCTCTTCATTTCTTTCTTTTCCCATCCCTCCCTCTCTCTCTACTTTCCGTTCATTTTATTTCTAGTTTTCTTTTTTCTCTGCTCTCCATTTGATTCTCCCATCTTTTTCTCATTCGCTTCATTATCCTAATTCATTCTTCCGCCTTTTCTCTATTTGCCACTTCACTTCTCATTTCTCACTAAGCACTACCAACGCAGTGGTTAAGAGATACTGATTGCATCCGGCCTCTTGTTTTAGACATTGCCCTTCCTGTTTTTTATTCCACTACAGTAAATGGGCCCGTCCTAAATGTGATGCAATCATATCAGACACTCTCCTAGGCTCAATTCTTCGATGTAGAATTAAAAAAACTTCGTGGCTGACCTAGCCAACAGACAGAAGTAGAAAGAGTGTTAGTAACAATGCGAAAAGGAAGAAATAATAATTTCCTGGTTGAATTTCGTTTCCGATTTTTAAATAAAGGCATAGGGGGATATATATGCTGTCCCCGCAAGGTTGTCTTTGATATATACCACTCAGAATTTAGCGAATATGTTATGCCAGAAACCTTGAAGTAATAGAAGATACGCTTCCTTACGTTCAAAATTCAGAAAAGTGAATGATCCATTGATTTGGTACAATTTTTGAAATTTCAGTTGATATTTAGGACTATTACCCATTCGCTTTGGTTTTTAATGTTATCATTATATTTAATACCTTTATTTCGTGTCGCTATTCTTACATAATGACTGTGAAAATGAAATTATGCATCAAAAGAGATCGTCTTTTGAGTCTCAGCATAATCATTTGGATATGAATAAGGAGACTGTTCCTCAAAGTGTGCATGAATGAGGGAAAAAGAAGGTGTGTGCAAAACATTAATCCATACTTTTCAAAGAAATCCTAATTTGCTCGACTGTAATGTCCTCGAAGATGAGTGTTGGATCTTTCAGTACGACACGCAGACGAAGGGTAACAGCATGCAGTGGAATTGAAAATCATCACCAAGGCCCATAAAGGTTTTGTTTCAGAAGTCCATGATCAAGACGATACTGGCCATGTTTTGCGACAAAGAGGGTCTAATTCACAAAGAATTTGTAACTGAAGGAGAGAAAGTCACTGTCCTCAAAGACTATTGAAGCGCGTTCCCCGGGTGAGTTCACAGTTTCGAGAAAAAGGCAGTTTGGGGGATTCCAATTTGTTTAAATTTTGATTTTTGAACCCTACTGAGGTCTCAAACAGCCCCACATGACCTTTTGAATGATTCTACTTTTTTTACAAAGTGACTGCAAACCATCTATAAGAATTTTGTTCATGAAAATCTCCATTCTCCTTAAATGAAATACATAAAAATGTATTTCATTTAAGGAGAATGGAGATTTTTTCTTTGTCATCTCGTTCTAAATATAAATGGTATCGCGGTAAATAAGAAAACTCCACATGCATTGATTACAATCCTCACTAGGCAGAAGGTTCGAAACCTTTTGCAGTCGGCGTCAACGGGTGATTAAACGTTCATATGCAAATATAAGTTGTCACGTGATATGATCGAAAGTCCCTCGCTATCAGATAAATGCTGTTTGCTTTTCTGGGGCTTCTTACTGCATCCAGTCAAGAGGAAAACGGGTGATCTCTCCGATTGTCACGAAGGCTTCAAGTTGGTTGGAGCACGTTTAGGAAGACACGCAACTGAGAAAACAATTAATTTCTGGAGGGTCGAAAGCCAAAGTATCTAAAGAGTGAAAGACGAAAGGAGGACGTAGCCCTAAAAGGAAGAAACGATAAAGAAAGTCGGTATTCCAAGAACGAAACCGTTCGATTTTAGAGGAGTTGTTCGTCCAGTGTACAGCAAATGATTAAAGAAACCAGCTATGGCAAGGAAGTTGAAGAATCTTGGAATTCGTAGACGTGTATCTATTTAAAAGCCATTTCTTTCTGTAAAAAATCGAAAGATTCGACTGGAGAGGTATCGCCAGCGCAAACACAGCACTGTGGAATAGTGCGAACAGATAATATAAAATAAAGATTTCTTGTATATGATCTTGAGATTCTCGGTTTATATTTTCGTGAACCTCATCAAGTCATTCATCCAGATATCTCGTGTCCACTACTCAAGCGGCTGGAGATGGTATGGAGTATGTTATCCTGTTGGTACAGACTAGGTCTGCTTATACCGTTAGATGGTTGTTACCTCCTTTATTTTTCATATCTGAACAAGTCCCCCTACAATGCTTCATTTTCACTTGGATTACGACGGATTCTCTCAAGGCGACAATGCATCTATCCACCGTACAAATATTGAATCTGAATCATTCGAAGAGCATTTCCAACCTCTATCAGGGCAGCCTAAATCTTCAGATCTAAATCCATTTGAGGATGTTTGTAATATGTTGGAAAGGAAAATACGACTTCATAGTTCTCTACTGAGCATAATATGGCAGCTGAAAATTAACCTGATGGAAGAATGGGCAAATGTATAGCTAGACCTCCTGAGACACTTAGTTAAATAATTGCCAAAAGGAAATCACGCTCTCCTGACATGCTGTGTCTGTGCAATAAAGACTGCAATAGAAACTCGAAAGCAGATATGCGACAGATCGATAAGTATAATGCGTTCTTTTATTGCCCAATTACGATATCACATAGGTTGAAAGAGTGCAAAGAGGAAGGTTTCCGAGCAGATAAAGTATAAATATTGTACGTGTAGACGGGGAAATATACGGAAGACGGTGCTGCCCGCGTGCTATTAATTTACCCGATTAAACGGACCTGCTCTGTGATTCATAAACAAGCAAAGATGGGTCCCCCCAACGAGTTGTCGGTATAAGTTACAGGGCCAAGTAAAATGGACGATGGCTGAGGTGCATTGCGGGAAGAACTGTTAATTACCCTCAGAATCTTCGCTAGGTGGCGAAGGTCAGTGTGTTACTGAATTATGTGCTCCTAAAAATACTCAAATACCTAACTTAACCTGAAAGGATCATAAATGAACTGCATATTGACAGAGAGCTTATGAGAAGTGGAATCTGGATATAGTGTCTACTAATGGAATCCTGAACAGGTAATATGTCTAATCTTGATTTTAAGCATTCATACTTCGCGTAATAGTTGAAACGAACGGTCGGTTTATAGTGATTCAGTGCAGCGGAACATAGCAATATTCTGCTTAAGGCAATACGGCACTTAAGCTCTGAACAAGGTCAAGCGGTGACAAAGTTAGGGATTGAAACCTCCCCCATTTCCACCTGCATATTTCATCGAACGATAGAAGTGCCCTATCTTGTTGTACTAAAGACTACCTGCCTCGAAATTACTGAAATTCCGGCTCCTATTTGCATTTCAGAATGACAGATTTCAGCGCATCAGCCGTGCCGCTTACTTGCTGCATATGTCTGACCAATGATGACTTCATAATTAAATACGTTACTTGTCAAAAAAACTATTGCAATAAGCCTGATTGTACTTCTGTAGATATTAAGAGATTAAACAAAACTAGAAAACGCAAGTTTGAATGTGACGCTTGTAGGCAACAAACAGGGAAAAATAATGAAGAATTACCTAATGAAGTCATTTGTGAAGATTCTTGCACGGAACAGATTAATGACCTTGAACAAGCAACAAGAGAAATCCTCTCGCAGACTCACCTTGGAAATGGCATCTTGGGCCATCCTGAAGGATCAATTTTTGAAACCTTGGGATGCGATATTTGCCCGGAAGACTGCGAGCACTCTGAAGGGGGTTTCGCTAGACAGAGGAGCAATCATAGCCCGAATGAAAGGCAGGAAGAGAACCGTAAAGAATATGTCTCGCGTACGGAATTAAAGGATATCCTTGCAGACTGCATCAGCCCCTTTTCGATGCAGGCTGTGGAATACGCTGAAAACCTCGCGAGCAATTTCATCCCTGTACATAAAATGCTACAGGAACTGCAGGAAGAGAATTTTCTTCTCAAAGAACAAAACAGTAGAATATTGCACACCCTTAAACGACTGGAGGAAAAGCTAGGATGCTTTGAATCCGTCCTCGTTGCACAAAGTGGCTCAGCGGCCCCCGTAACCGACGAAACTTGCTATGCGAGGCAGAGCTACCCAAAGAAAAGTAGAAGTGATATGCATGGATTGTACAGGAGGACAGAAAGCATTGAAAATCACAAACAGAAGACAAGAAAAGAATTGAATTCGGGGGAAAACATATCAGAACGAATTGAAAAACTACAATACAGCCAAATAATATGTGAATTTCAAGCCCAGCCGCGAACTGTCTGTCTGTAGAAGGACCTCGCAAGCAATAGTACCAAACCCAGTGAAACTTTAGGGGCAGCACAAGGAAATGGCTCCACACATTCCACTAGGAAAAGTCGAAACCAAAATAAAGAAGTCTCAGAAATATTAGGACAACAGGAATCCACTGAAATGACTGGGGCATGCATGTATTCCAAGAGCACGAACGCCTGAGTTACATCTTCCCCCTCAGATCATGTTCCTGCAAACCCACTCACTTATGCGCACATCACTATGCTACCTAAAAAGCATAACACTTTTGAGGGTAGAAAAACCCGCCCATCCCAAAATTTCATGCCTACTCTCGCAGAGGACAGACGACGACGTAATCCAGTTCACAGAATAAGTATTAACGTTTCTTCCTGTAACACACCTGAAACAAACAAACGGTTTTCTGAAATGTACAACATTACTTCCGTTGCAACCAGAGAGCAAATTTTTGTATCAAGGCTGGGGCCCACAACACAGCCCAGGAACATTAAAGCCATGTGTGAGGGCGAACATGGGATAACTGTCCAAGTAAGGACAACTGTCCTTACTTGGATAACTGTCCAAGTAAGGCAAGTGAAAACACGACACCCAGCTTACTCCTCCTTTATAATCTCTTGTCCGCCAGATAAAGCAACTCGCCTACAAGACGTAAGCGCCTGGCCAGTAGGTACCTTAGTCAAGCCCTACAGAGACAGATGGGTCAGACCACTGGTTAAAAATGATGCAAGGAATCGGGCTCAATAGCAATCAAAAAAACTACCCCCAGCTGGGGATGCAGAACATCACATCCACCTGTTTGTACAAAACGTGAGGAGCATCTCAAATAAGCTCCACACCCTACAAACGATGATGATGTACGAGGACCTGGATTTCATTTGCCTAATCGAAACCTGGTTGGGAAATGGAAAACAGTTAGATCGGCTAACTGCGGCAGCAAACTGCAAATGTGTGGGAACCGGAAGAACAGATAGGCGAGGAGGGGGAGTTATAATTTGCTATCAAAATAAATACAAGCCTATAAGTGAACGAAAAACCAATTCAAATAATTTTGAAGGGATTTGCGTTACCTTTTCAATAGAGCACGTGAAAATACAGTTATGCATCATATACCTCCCACCTGAGCACACAAAGGAGACAAGAAACGAACTCTATGCTTGGCTTGCTGCAAATCTAAAGCCATCAGTCGACACAATAATAGCGGGAGATTTTAATTTGCCTCTTCCGAAACACAGGGAGGCCAAGAAAGAGCTGGATACTACATTGGGCGCATTGCACTTAACGCAGCTTCCGACACCAGTGACAAGGGGAATGCAGCAACTTGACCTGTTGTATCATAGTTCCTTAGACATAAGGCTAGCGCAAAACTGCATAAAATTTAAGTGGGACCACAACCCCATTGAAATAGAAGCAGCACTGAAGATACACAAATACATGCAGGGTAACCACACGAACTGGGAAAAGCAAAGTAAGTATCTTTTCTCCGTGAAGTATATTAATGCAGAGGTCATTCTCAGTCACCTGACTAGTTACAACTGGAATGACCTGCAAGAAAAGCCAGTAGACGAAGCTTTAGAAATGATCACTAAAAAGCTATACCAAACATCATTGGAAGGAGCAGCAAAAGAAATCAAAATATCTGAGAGAACAAAAGAATGGTTTAACCCACAACTGAAAGAAAGTTTCCTCAAGAAGCAAAAACTGTATAGAAAATGGCAAAGAACGGGTCATCCTGCCGATCACGTTCGTTATAAGAAGGAAAGAGCACATTTCATCAAAGCAAAACGACAGGCACACTGCAGTGTTGGTCATAATAAACTGAAAAGAGCAAAAAGAATTACTAGCAATAGAAATAGCACGGAGAATATGACCGAATGCATTTTCAAGGAATGGGCTAAAAACACTTTTAGTAACCTGCATGGACTGAATCAAATTGAGAACACTGATAATGGTAACAAAATTTTTGAATTCCTGAAAGATTTAAACAAGCGAAACTATTCGGCAATAGAGGAACCAACAAGACCTCCTTTGAGTGAAATACAAATCACCAAAGAGAGCGTAATGAAAGCAATCAACGATCTGCCCAATAAGGCCACTGTTGGACCAGACAAATTTCCAATGTTCATCCTTAAGATAAGTAGCCCATTTATAATAGATCTATTACTGCACATCTATCAGGAAATCATTAGGTCAGGAGCTTTCCCGCAAGCCTGGAAAAATTACATTGTAACCCCAATACCAAAGATTAAACACCCAAAATTGGCTAAGGATTACAGACCAATTTCTGTCAGTTGCACCCTACAGAAGGTATTCGAAAAAGCACTTCTTCCCACCATCAATCAACACTGCTTCAGCCATAGACCACCACATTTGCACTCAGTTATTTCGGGTAGATCAACAATAACAAACTTACTGGAAACCCTTTTTCGCGTGCAGAAAGCACTAAATGAGAAAAAGCAAATTGATATTATTTTTTTGGATATCTCCGCAGCCTTCGACAAGGTCTCAATTCCAGCGCTCATTGCGATTTTAAGGAATTATTTTAATGTAAGAGGAAATTTGTTAACTATAATAACCAGCCTGCTAGAACATAGTAAAACTTATTGTTAAGCACCAAAAGCTACAATCTTGCTTTACCATCTCGCGAGGAGTGCCACAAGGGGGAGTTCTTTCGGCTACTCTCTTCGCGGCCGCCCTGGAGCCGTTTCTTGCACGGTACTACAATTTTATAACATATGCTGATGATGTAAAATTCTTCATCACTTCCAAAGACCATGAATCAGCAGAAGGTATTTTCCAGATGGCAAATAGCACAATCCGAGAATTTGAGAACTACCTGGATTGCATCGGGCTCCGTATTAATGCACAGAAGTCTGCCCAAATGACCATAACTCACAAACAGAATAAAAACGACATCTCGATCTCTGTGAACGGGTCTAGTGTGGAAAAAGTGCACTCTCACCTGGACCTGGGTCTTAAGTGGGATGACAGACTCACCTTTGCTCAACACTTCGCCCATATGAAGACAAAAATATTCGCCGCTTTATGGGTTACTAGACAGGAACTGGTAGGAATTAGGGATCCTCAGCTAGCGACCAAGTACATTTTAATGTGTGTCCTGCCAATTGCAATGTATGCCTCGCAAATCTGGTCTTCGGCTCCAGATTCACATTATAAGTCCGTCCTTGGGATCGAGTACTGGTTCTTGCGATGGCTTAACACAGTTGCTGGCCACCCTTTTACTATCTCAAGGGCCATTCTCTACTCAAACCTTAACATCACACCCTGGATGCAGCGGACAATTAAAAGGAACATACACACTCTCGCACAAATGCTCACAGGCAGAGTAGATGCTCCAGTCCTGGATAATATTCTGGTCAAACCGCGTGCCACTGCTAGACGTTGCGGGGAAGTAAATAATCCACTGCGTCCAGTCCTGAACAATCTTAGTAGCCTGCAAAGATTCTTCCCATCAAATGCAGCGAAAATATTTAACTGACTACAGATAGATGCCGAAAAACTGTGTGAGGATGCAACATACCGGAAAGAGATCTTCCAGGATTCGTACAGACTTACCGAAATATGAATCGGCTGCAAAGTACCAAAGAATTGTGAATAAAAGTGAAACTTTCTGCTTTAAGAACAATAATAATTTGTTGACTGGAAAAATATACCTTCTGTAACATTTATGTAAATATGTAAGTTATAGATGGAATTATTAGTGAATTGTAAATATATGAGTTGTATAATGTATGTACAGAATCATTAATGTGTAAATACTGTATATATTAAACATAAAACGTGTATAAAATGTATTTCGGGACGAGACTACGTGTTCAGTATATGTAACCCACTGCACGTAGTATCTCGTACCCTGATATGTACTTAGCACCCTCCTGGCACTTTGCCGTCCCGGGGTGGTTTCGTTATGGAAATAAACAGATAATAATAAAAAATAATAATTAAAGGTTGCAAATTACTGTGTCTTTAATGTTCTGCTAGCAGCCGCTTTACACACCCCAACAATCTAGAGATTTCTGTGAATTGCAGTCACATTTGCGTAATATGGGGCTGTTTGAGACCTAAGTAGGGTTCAAAAATCAAAATTTAAACAAATTGGAATCCCCCCAAACTGTCTTTCTCTCGAAATGGTGAACTCACTCGGGGAACGCGCTTCAATAGTCTTTGAGGACACTGACTTTCTCTCCTTCAGTTACAAATTCTTTGTGAATTAGACCCTGTTTGTCGCAAAACATGGCCAGTATCGTCTTGATCATGGACTTCTGAAACAAAACCTTTATGGGCCTTGGTGATGATTTTCAATTCCACTGCATGCTGTTACCCTTCGTCTGTGTGTCGTACTGAAAGATCCAACACTCATCTTCGAGGACATTACAGTCGACGAAATTAGGATATTGCTTTGAAAAGTATGGATTAATGTTTTGCACACACCTTCTTTTTCCCTCATTCATTCACACTTTGAGGATCAGTCTCCTTATTCATATCCAAATGATTATGCTGAGACTCAAAAGACGATCTCTTGATGTATTATTCGAGTTGTTATGGGTAATTTCATTTTCGCAGTCATTATGTAAGAATAGCGACACCAAATAAAGGTATTAAATACAATGATAACATTAAGAACCAAAGCGAATGGGTAATAGTCCTAAATATCAACTGAAATTTCAAAATTGTACAAAATCAATGGATCATTCACTTTTCCGAATTTTGAACGTAAGGAAGCGTATCTTCTATTACTTCAAGGTTGCTGGGATAACATATTCGCTAAATTCTGAGTGGTATATATCAAAGTCAACCTTGCGGGGACAGCATATATATCCCCCTATGCTTCTATTTAAAAATCGGAAAAGAAATTATTATTTCTTCCTTTTTCGCATTGTTGCTAACAATCTTCCTACTTCTGTCTGTCGGCTGGGTCAGTCACTTCGTGACTGACCCAGCCGACAGACAGAAGTAGGAAGACAGAAATAAGAATCTGAGACAACTTCAAGACAGAAGTTGTCTCAGATTCTTACAAGTTTCGTTTGATTTTATTATTTTGAAAATTGTTCCGTGTTAACTAAAAATGTCCCGTAAGCTAATTCTTGGATATGCACTGACCTGCCGCTTAACGGCAGTTCACTGAAACTCGAATTGTTGTACGGTGAGGTTGCCATTCCGCGAATTAAATGCTCAGAATAGTATCTTTAGAGAAGATTCGAGTTTGTGTTTATTTAAAGTAAACGACCAGAAATGAGCATAATAACAAAGGCTTTGCTGTTGTTCTTGTAGTAGGATTTTAGGAGCATCGTTGAGGAAGGCAGATTGTATACTGTCTGTAAATTACGTGTTCTGTGGCCGATTTTCAGGATGAAAAATCCGAGTTTTCGGGATGAAAAACCATGCTGCCAACTCAAGAGACCGACTAACTCAGCCACGTTTTGAAAAAGTCAAATAAAAATTGATGACGTCGTTGACGGGACTCGAATTCAGGTCTTTTTTCAGCCGGTGTGAGGAGGATCCGATTGTACAAACTGTACTACCATGAGGGCTAACAAACACTGAAGAAGAACAACTCTTTATAATTAGTTAATGTATATTTACATTTAATATTTTCATATTTGAAAAGTTCATTATTTAAAATCTTAATAATTTTATTAAATAATTTTTAAAAGTAAGAAATTTTTAATAAATAAATTTACAAACTTAATAATGTAATTAAATATTTAAAAAAATTAACATATTATGGAAAAATAAATTTAAATTTAAAGATTATTTACACACAGTATTTAAAAAAATATTTATGTATATTTAATTAATCATTATTCGCAGTTTTTTTTTTTCAAATAAGTTGTGTGCGATCATTAGGCTACTGTTCTTTTCGTGCGCTACCTCTGTTACGTGCAGTCGACCTGATGGTGGTCTGCTTTCTGCCATTTGTCCTTTGCAGTTTGCACTTCTTTAAACGAAACTGTTTTTGGCAGTCGTCAGTTGATTATTTCTTGCCACGTTTGTCTGGAAACTCAAAACTTAATAAACTACTCTTTATGAATGAGAGATGTCCGATGTTACAACCCTTACTCGGCATTTTATTTTATTATAAAACACTCTGCAATCATTTGTAGTCTTCTCTAATATTGAAACGATACTCCCACTCTCGAGAATATCCTAGAATCATCTACAACGTGCTGCCAATTCAGGATTCTTGTACAACGTTCTATCACATTCAGGAGTCCTCTGAACCCTACTGGAACATTCTCAAATATTCCTGAAATTGGAAGTCAATTTTTTTGCTAACTGCCACACGTAGAGTAAGTTCCGTTAGATTTAAGTAACACTAATAATAAATTGATATTTAAAATGTATAAAAACTCTACAATTTACAATATTTCTACGTTCACTCTACTGAGCTCGTCAGTTCAGAACTAATTTTGGCCCAATAATTGTTCGAATATTTTGTGGATGGGTCTTCGTCAATATCTGCTAAATAGCCTGTAGTAATGTGACCAATGCATCTGTCAAAGTAGTAGACTGATTGAAGAAGGAACTTTTAAGGTACTATTTCAGTACTCAGGAATTCTGTGTCCTCTTTCAGCCCACTCTCGCAGTATTCGAACGCCAATCTGAACTTCTAATGCATCTCCTCCAATTGCACAGGTCTTCTTTCGTCACTTAGAAACATTTCTTTTTAAAGTTATAAAATGAGGAACGAAGCTGATATCGAATCTACAATCGGTTATCTAATTTAAACAACACGCCATAACAATACTAGCGAGCACTAAAAATATAGTGTGACGCTAAAGCAATTATTGGTTGCATTCTCTAATACTCTTAGTCTAATACAGCTCATACTTACAGCCAGACTGTGTAGTAATTTTCAGATCTTTCCACAGGTTATTTCGGCTGTAGAGTTCGCTTACCCGGGGCTCTGGTTTTAGATTGCTGAAAATCTTGCGCCCTCAAGAATGACTCAGACTGACACTAAGAGCAAACTTGGAGCATCGAAGATTGCGTTGCGATTTCATTCAAAAATATTTCTTTGTAATTGAATCTTTGGGCGTCGCTTAACTACAATTCATAATCAATGATCTACTCGGTGAGTTATGTGTAGCAGAGAATTGTCACTAGTGTAACTCGTTATGCAGGAAAAGCTGTCCTGTTATGAACATAAAGGATAGTATAATAAACGGTACTTAACCAAATTTTAAATGACTTTTAACTGTGCTGGAATATGAAAATATACAAGGTGTGTCAAAAATATTGGTACAACAGTTTAGGGGAGATTTGTAACATCTAAAGGAATTTGACTCGCATAGAAACCTATCACCTGTAAAGAAAAAGAGCAGAAATATAAAATAGTACCAACAACGGTTAAACAATTAATTTCAAATAAAAAACAGATTGGAATGTTTTAAATTCCATACATTTCTATTTAACTTGAGTTGCCCATTTTTCCTTTCTTTGCCTCCTTCTTTCAATACTTTGTGAAATTCACTCACAATCTCAATATTACTTAATATGGTAAATATTATAATAAATCGATTATGAACCTCTTTGCATAATACCAATATATTTTAACATAAAGACCAGCTACGTATAGTCTAGCTACCTTGATATACGGTCTACTTTTGATTCAGTTAACATCGACAGACTCATTTTTCTACTTGAGATCTTCTGTGGTACCACAAACAAATTGTCTTCTTTATAAGAGCTTGATCACTTAACTGCATTCTAAATTTTTTCTATAAAGATTGTTAGGGAACTCTATCTCCATTCACATACCTCAGGGAAGAATCCCGTCTGCATTTCTTTCTTCTTCGCTTATTTCCCCCACTAGCTGTTCTGGAATCTCTTTATCTCTCATGGAGTGATCTCGAAATACGAATCATCTCAAATTCCTTTACATCGATAATAATATATTAACCAATAAAGTTTTATAAACTACTGCTGAAGCCATTATGAATTTCAGTCTTAAAATTAATACTCACAAATCTGGCGTTGGTATCTTATTCCAAAAAAAAGCTTCTCTTTGTCGAGTACCATTCTCTGCAGAGGATACACTTGAAATCTGGTTTTTAGTTTATTAATTCCAGATCTACCTAAATCTTGGCTGCTTTTCTCTTGACAGAATATTTAAATAAAATACATTCTCGTCGTTAACAATTTGTAAAATTATATCTGGCAATCGGGCACAATATGAACAAAGGATGCGTGGAATATCGCTTCAGGATATACTAGAATGGTACCATCGTTCATTCGCATTAAAAATCATGTGACAAGTTCTTCTTTGAAGGGCGCAGACAATTTCTTTCGTCAAGGGCATTGACGAAAGAAATTGAGGGAGCACCTTTCTCCACTTTCAGTAACGGTCTTGAAGACACTTAACTCCTTCCTAAAAGAAAAACGGAACAATCAAAAATATTCCGCAACGTTGGATCATGCAGTTTGTTTTCCAAATGGAGAGAAGAAGTCTCAACCTAAGTAAGGAGGGAGAGGTCGTTCTTGTCCAGCTGACAAAGCTGTAGTCGTTAATAATGTCATTAAGGTAGCGTGTAGCCCATCTGTCCACAACACTTTGGCTTGCCAGTTTGAATTTTCATCTAATGTTAATTTAACAGAATTCGCTTTACTTGCAACAAGTTGGCATTGCATTAGCAACCCCAACCTAATACTTCGTGTTGCCACCTTTTTGCGCTTACACATGGCGGCTTTGTCTCCATATGTGGTTGCAGAGAGTGTTGTGGTAGGGCTACTCATGCCTTGCACAATTTGCAAGTTGATCTAGTCATGGGAAAGACAAGGGATCTTTAAGATTGTCCAATAACAATCCCACAGGAATTTAAAGCGAATTGTTAAATATGTATGCGGTCTGCGATTTTTTTTTTTTTTTTTTTTTTCACAAATGGTTAGGTGAAAGTGTGGCGTGAACTTCATGAATCCAGACTGACGTTTGTCCATCATTCAAGCGGCTGGAGGTGGTTTCATGGCATGGAGTATGTTCTATTGGTACGGACTTGGGTTCGCTCACACAGTTACAAGGGTCGCGTTACCCACCAATGAATGTCTTTCTGTCGTATCGAACCAACTTCCCCCTTCATTTTTACCCAAATTGCGATGAATTATTCTTTCAACTGATTTGCCAAAGGTTTCTTTCGACTCTCCTTCAGTATGATGTTTTTGTCGAGTACATTCCCTCCAATTCTGCTACGGATTTCTTCCACTCTCTGTAGCATCGGATCCTGATTTTCTGGTGGGATCTGTACTTGCAGTTTTAATTGGAAAGAATAGCACATTTGTAATTTTGTGTGCAAAACACTTCAGGGAACGAATTCCAAAGTGCGAATGCATGTTTTTATAAGAGGTAATGAAAGAAGTAAATTAAAATGTGATAAAATTTAAATCAATGAATGATACACATTTAAATGTTAAATCGCAGTCAAGTTAATGATTTCCACCAAGGAAGCGACGAATTTCTTAAAAATAGTTTTCTAAATTTGATCAAGATTCGAAAGAGAGTAATCGCTTCCAACGCAGTGAACTGGATTTGTGTATTAATTTTAATAAATAAATAAATTCCTGCAACCGATTTCTTTCATCACGCTCCGTACTAATCCTCATTATCTGTACATGACCAACCGTTTATCTGCGAAAAATGGGACCTTGTTTTGTAAAGGGTAAAATGGCAAGAAAGCTGAAGATGTTCATCGAGATTAGCGTTCAAAATGAACACGTGTGCGCACGATCTTAATGTCGAATTAATCCAATCTTCTGAACTTTCCATGATCTGAAACCACACCTTTTTCTTCCTCTATATTAAAAGCATATCGTTCAGATCTTTGCCATCGAAGACAACTTAACCCCATGCCACTCACAAAGCAACCATCCATTCCGCCCCCCCTCAGTTGAACAAAGTGATTCGGAGTTTTTTTTCTCTGGTTTAAAAATTATGGAAATAATTCCGAGTTAACTCGAGACACATTCAAATATCGTATCTCGTGATGTTCTTGTTTTGTTAAAGAGGTCAACCAACAAAAACGTGGATTATTTTTTCAGTACAACTGAATATGCGATGAAATGCAGGTGACTCAGCAAAGGAAATGAGTTTCGCACAAACAGAATTTAAAATAACAACAAACAAGGAGTGGTCAGGCGCGTAGATCTATGGGTGACCGCCGTTCAATCCTGTGACTGTTAAATTCGGTACTGGTTCTTGTATTTTCCCTATCTTGTGAACTCCTCCAACCGTGTGTTCGTCCTGGAATATAAACAGAAAGTTTATTTATTTATTTATTACCATAGTATAACTTGAGAAACATTTGTTTTGAATGTAGAATTCGTCTTGCGAAATTGGGTAACAAACTTACTCCATTTAACAAACTGGTTGTAAAGAAAGATCAGTAGTCCTTAACGACCTGTACTTTGGTTCCCGTAAAGATGAGACAAGAGTTTCAAAATTCCAGAAAATTGTAATGATTTACCTCAATTACAAAAAAGTATAATAAATGTTGAAAATGTCCACTTTTGACTTATTTGCAAAGTAATCTTTCTGGATCACTGTAGCGTATTATCAAACATCGCTTTCGTATCATTTCAGTTATTTGTTTTAATAATAATTGTGATATGAAAAAAAGCTTGATATTTCTAGGAAAGGATATTACGTGAGATTTTTCTAATGTAGTTAAAGTTGAAATATTCCTTTTGGGACCAATTTAGTCTTACTGTGAACTGTTGGTCACTGTCAGTAATAGTGCAGACTATATTAAGAAAATGATATTTTAAATGGAGAACAGTCCACTGGAGCATATACAATTAAAACAAACACAGAAATACAACTGTTTTTATTATTTAATTTCCAAATTGCTTTATATTTATTTATATCTCGTCTAGGTCAACGAAACACCATAAAGAAACCGATATATGTACACTTTATAAAGCTTCCGTTAACTCCCAATTATTGTATAAAGTCCGATTTATTCCTGTTTCTTCACCGAAATGTGAAGCGTAAGATATTGTCTTAACGTATTTGGTATGTGTAATTGGTTAATTCCATCCGGTATTTTCCAGTTTTTATAATTATTGCATATCTACTGAGATGTTGTGTGGATGGTGTCCTGCATCGTTTCTCTGCTCCAATCATCAAAAAAAATTGCTCCAATCATCAAAAAAATACTTGTCAATGATGGTTTGAACATCTTTCATGCATAACTGAGGAACAGCTTTTAGGATTATTTCTGTATATATTATTTTATTGGGAAATTCATTCTCTTGTGTGTTTTGTAAAATAACGGGCTCGATTTCTTTAAGTAAAACGTAAATAACTTTTTCATTATATATACACTTTCTTTTTATCCAAATGACATTCTTTAAATTTAGTCCGATCTGCAATAAATGCTTGGAGTTTATTGTTGTTACTTATTGATAACACCTTGGCCACATTCATTGCAAATTTCACATTAGTACGAGTTTCCTGTGTGAAAGGTTTACAAAAATCCATTAAAACAGTGAGGACTTCTTCATATTCTTCTGGAGAGATCGCTTTGGCAAGAGCTCGCAAGTACTCCTGTTTCTTCTTCATGTAAACAAAATAAAACCGTTCTTTGGTTTCCTTACCGTTTGCTAACTAGGAACTGCCGTATAAGAAATACGAAATCCTCAATTACTTTACGATATTTAAGGTGACTTTGTCAGTCTTACAACATATTAAGATGGGGAACAAATTCTAGAAGGAATTCCTAAACCAGTGTTGTTGTTCTGGCTTTCCTTTCTCGTAATATTCAACCAGAATTGTTTCAGCGTCACGCTGTATTTTTAGTGCTCGCTACTATTGTTAGTTGATTGTTGCATATTTGAAGAATGGATATAATGAATATATGAAATTGAACAATTGAACCCTTTCTCTTCGATTGTTAAACGTTGAAAAAGATGTCGATTATCTAAACTAGCCAGAATATATTCAGATAATATGAGATTCACTTCACCCTGCTGTGTATACCAATAGAGAAAAAAATATCCACCTCCTTGACAGTTTTTTCGATCTAGAATTCGGAAAAACAAAACTTTTTCTGTGCCACACCAAATTACGATATAAATGCCGAATTTATTATTACCAAGTATTGCATACTGGATCATTACAAACTGATATTAGAAAAAAAAAGTCCCAAAAATTCCTTCTAACTCAGAATCCTTCAAAATCTACCTGAAAGACTCTACGTTTTCTATCCCCTTTTCATATATATACCTCTGCGTGACCCTATGTGCGTTTCCCATGGCCCGTTCTGATGTTCTGATTTCACAGGTTAATCATGTGGGGCAAAGAATTACGTTTGGGGACTGTCAAATTTTGGGATTTGACACTACTAAATATGATATGTTATATGTAGAAGGAAAATCTGATATTTGTGTAGGGCAGTTTCTTTTCTTTTACAATCGTGGTCGCCAAACATAAATCGATATATTTTTACGGACGGAATTTCGAAATGACAGTTTATCGGATTCGACTGTGTAAGAAATCACATCTCTTGTTCTGTTTACTCACCTTTCTCTGACAAAAGTCGCGTTCTCCCCTGGTCGTTCTGGGGGCTAGCTATTACATGTTCCCTGCCTGCCCATTACTATCAGGAGAACCACCTGATGTCCCAAATTGACTGGACATTTAAAGGGGGTATATGGTTTCACCTGCCGCATTCCCTGGGGCGTCGACGATTGCAGATCCGAAAACGAAAGTTAAACCCAACTAATTCCAATGGAGTGAAGCTACTTTAGTTATACAGGCCGCAGAAAAAGTATGGGGCACTTTGAGGAATAAATGTTTCTTAAAAACGAGCGAAAGGTATAAAAATGATAACATTTTTATAGGTTCTAGTTAATTTATTAATTAGCATAATTGTTTGTTTGAAGCAAATCGTTCCATAAAAGTTACAAGACAGGAAATCTGGTACAGCAACAGTTTTTTCAAGTTACTGTTAAAAACTCGTTTTAACCTAGATGGGATCGAAGTTGTAAACATAAATAATATGAAAACTATAAGTTTGTAAGCATATAAATTTTTAAAATACTGTATGTAAATAATCTTTAAATTTAAATTTATTTTTGATAAATGTTTTATTTTTAAAATTATTTAATTAAACTATTAAGTTTATAAATAATAATTAATTTTTAAATTATTAAAATATTAAATTTAAATATACATTAAATAATTGTAAAGAGTTCTTCAGCCTTTGTTAGCCTTCATGGAGTACAGTTAGTAGAATCGCGTCCTCCTCACACCGAGTGAAAAAAGAGCTGAATTCGAGCCACGTTGACGACGTGAGCAATTTTTATGAGCCTTTTTCAAAACGTGGCTGAGTTAGTCGGTCTCGGGAGTGGACAGCATTGTTTTTTCTCCCAAAAACTCGGATTTTTCATCCAGAAAATAGGCCTCAGAACACGTAATTTACAGACAGTATACAATCTGCCTTACTCAACGATGCTCCTAAAATCATACTACAAGAAGAACACCAAAGCCTTTGTTATTATGCTCATTTCTGGTCGTTTACTTTAAATAAACACTAAAACTCGAATCTTCTCGAAATATACTATTCTGACCATTTAATTCTCGGAATGGCAGCCTCACCGTACAACCCTTCCAGTTTCAGTGAACTGCCGTTAGGCGGCAGGACAGTGCATAGCCAAGAATTAGCTTATGCTGACACTGCAGTTTATAGCATGTCGTCTGCTAGTGCAAAACATACTTCAAAATGTTTTTTGTGTTCTTGGAATCTGAAGTCAGTTTTTGAATGTGAGACTTGGCCAAAAAACGGGACATTTTTCAAGAAAATAAAATCAAAGGAAACTTATAAGAATCTGAGAGAACTTCTGTCTTGAATTGAGAACAGTGCACATTTAATCTCTCTGACTTAATGAAAGATCCCATTGCATATAGGTAGGCTCATAATGTGACTCTTCTTATATACATTGATAAATATAAATTAATACTGCATCCAGGGCTGTAGGCCTCATTTTAGAAAGGATGTAGAGTTGCGTGAAAGAGTACAGAGAAGGACAATAAGATTGGTGAGGGGAATGAAGGGATCCTCTTACCGAGAGAGGCTTAAGGTCTGCAAATTGCAGCGGCTGGACACAAGGCACCTGCCAGGTGATCTGATTGAGGTGTATAAGGCCTTGAATGAGTTCAACACGCTGAATTCTGATGGGATTCTGCCACATTTTCAAATTATGAACACAAGGGGGCATGAATTCTAATTGAGGAAAGACAGATGTAGAATAGATGTGCGGAAATTTACCTCTAGCCAACTGGTAGTTGATTGTTGGATTAATTTCTATCTATTTTTGTGGAAATTGATAGCTTAAGTAAATTCAAGGAGGAACTGGACAAACGTTTAGAGGGAATGGCTGTATGAAATGTGTTTTTTTTTTTTTTTTTTTTTTTTTTTGGCTGATGCTGCATAATCTCATACGATTGCCTCCTTGCATCGCATGCCTCCATTACTATATCTATTACAAATTCCAAAAAGCTCTGATTATTCTTTCATGGAACTCTATAGCATTTCTGACCTCTTTGGACAAAAATTTGATTACTGGACTTTGTTCGATTTGCTGGATTTTCATTCTTCTTGAATCTATAATTTATTGATACATTTTATCTCCCTCAACAGCCCCTCCTACGTCCTGGTTGATCTGTTCCAAATAGAATACGAAGGAAGTTGATGAGGTCACGCAGAGACGAGTGAATTTATTGGCCTGGATTGATGGACAGAGAGAGTTAACTCATCATTTCTGACGTCCCTGTCACAAAGCACTGTGAGACACGCACGAGAGACAGAATACGAAACCCGGAGAATATAGCGCAGCTGTCGATTGTGTGGGGTGTTGTTGATGAGTGCAAATGTTTGTAAACATTCACGTTTTCACCGCTGCGATTCGGATCTCGAGTTGTTTCTTGCTGTAGACGACGTCGGCTGTTTTACACACGAAAGGGTTACATAATTGAACTTTTTGCTTCATCGACCTTCGTGAATAGTTGCGTAGGATGCTGGGAAGGAATAATCTCACTTTCATATCTCTCACGTTATCATTTGCTCACCGAACTTTATTTTTTATTTCCGAAGGCTTCTTAGTAAACTTACTTCCTCCACAATTCCCATTGTGCACTTCTTTTCATTTCTTTCCACATTGGAGACTCCAAAGACCCGTGCTGGATCTCCATGACGGAGATCAGAATTGTCAGGTGGAGTAGGGTGGCAACGGAGGGAGAAATTACGAAGTTTGGGATTTTGTTAGGGATGCATTGATGCATATCCAACCGCATATTATTCTTCACCCTTTATTACTCTTCACTCTTCCCCTGTGTCTATGATGTTTATAAAACGTCGTTGAATTAATCTCCCCGAAGAAAATCATACGATCTCTTTGTTTGGTTTATTTTAAATTTAACAATCTGCTTGTATAGAAAGATCAGTTGTCCTTAACCACCCCTACTTTGGTTACCGTAAAGATGAGACAGGCGATTTCAAGATTTCAGAAAATTGTAATGATAATCATGAGTTAGAAAACAAGTATAATAAATGCTGAAAATGTCCACTTTTGACTGCTTTGCAAAGTAAAGCAGGCTTCATTTATGATTGCGAGACCATTCTTTTGGAAATAGATCAATACCTGTGCAACTTGTTGTGCAGGCAAAGTTATCCTATATGAGCGTAAAGGATAGTATAATAAACTGTAGTTAAGAAGATATAAATGTGTCATATTTTAAATGAGTTTGTAAGGTAGTGGATAATGGAAGTAAATAATACTTCCTAAAATGTTATATATACTAGTGAATGTTTCTAAAACTAATTTTAAAAGTTCATTAAATTATTAATTTCCATTGTACATATATGAAGATATACAGTATAATCTGATTATGACGTCTTTATCTCTACTAGCAATTTCTCGAAAAATCATCGATAGCACACCATTGTCTTTCCTTGCAACCTGTTTACATTGCTCAGATAATTAAGTATCTGACCGTGTCGTAACACCCACTGCATTATTGTTTATAAATAAAAATGTAAAATTCGGTTATTGCGTTGTGTTTTAAATCTGTTAGAGGCATATAAATTTCAATACAATTCAAAAAAAATATATTCAAATTATTTATACTCTTACGAAGGACGCAATAACCCTCGCCTAAAACCGACCAACAAAAACAGGTTGTGCAGAAGGATCAAAAAAAATGTTTCGTTATCGAAAAGACTCGGGTCTCTTCCAACCGGTGTCCGAAAAACATTGTCCTTACCAATTGAGCTACCCAGGAGCCATAAGGAATGAATGGATATACGTAGATATTTTAATATTTAATTATTGATATCATAATAATATTTAATTATTGATTGATATTTTGTCGTTCAAACAGTGTTTATCGCCATTCCATGTTTGTCTCTTGGTTGACTATCGTTTTCAAAAGAACAAAGCGACACAAAAACTGTTTAACACGAAAAGCTTTTCACTCTCGTGGCATTTACAGTTCAGGAAACAAAGCAAAACACTCAAAGTATATAAAACGTCGTTACGAGTCACTTGTTTTAAAAATTCATACGGTAAATTTTCACCATAAAACAAACAACAACAAAAAAAAATAAAAGGAAGTTCTCTTCTATTATTTAACATAATGATATCGGCTTCAAAAACCCAAAAGCTACCACAAAATTTCGTCGAATAAATAAACGAGCAAAAATAATATAATTACTTATCTGAAACTTTATCCAGAAACGTATAAGGAGGCACATAAGCACTGCAAAAGCAAAAATAAGACGATGTTACCAACAGTAAATTCTAAGTGGGAAGCATTGAAGGAATTAATCGTGGATGCTACTAAAAGTTTCATACCTATTAAGAAATTTCATTCAAGGTTTAGGCCTAAATGGTTATCAAATGAACTAATGAGACTCATGACAGAGAAGAAAAATGCATGGGATGCATATAAATTATCAAGCGACTCAGAAGCCTATGGCAGATATAAGCTAGTCTGTAATCAGGTCGCAAAGGAGGTTAGGCAGGCGAAGGCACATTACGAGAAATCCTTGGCAAAAGGTGCTAAGAAAAACAGCAAGGATTTCTTTACTTATATAAACTCTAAAAGGAAGGGGATGAATCTGATTGGTCCACTTGACATCGATGGTTCGACTGTTGATGATCCTGCTCAGATAGCAAACAAACTGAATGAGTATTTTGCATCTACATTCACACGTGAGGAATTATTAAGGTTTGAAAATGGCAGAAGGTTATCAAATTGTAGCAGGATACTTAATGATTTTGTAATAAATAAGACAAAAGTGGGGGAGAAATTGTTGAAGTTAAACATAAGAAAGGCACTTGGGGTGGATGGGGTCTATCCAGTTATATTAAAGGAAGGGGCAAAGGAATTAAGCAAACCCTTAGCCATAATTATGAGAGCATCCTTGGACTCAGGGGAGGTCCCCACGGACAGGAGATGTGCAAATGTGTCCCCATTTACAAAGGGGGATCCAAGGGTGATACGAGTAATTACAGACCAGTTAGTTTAATTTCTGTTCCCAGTAAAATAATGGAGGCACAAGAAGCAGAAATGACACAAGACAGTAATTAGTGGCAAACATTTATTTGACATAATATTAACAATGGAGAACGAGGTGGATGCTCGAATGATGTTACAACAGATGCTCGAAGGTTCCACCCTAAGACGCGATGTATGCCTGACACTGATACAGCATGGTTTGGCGGACACGGTCGAACACACCTGGCGGGTCACTGCCTATTTGTAATATAAAATTTCTTCCACAAAGTGGAAGTCAAGAGGATATTGCATTATGTTCAAGAATATATTTATATCCTTTTCTTAAACATCCTACTATTCTGATGATGTCACAACAGAAGTAACCCCAAATCATGATGTAACCACCACTACCGGGTTTGGCTCTAGGCACTAAATAATTTCGGAAAAAAAGTTTTATCCAGTTGATCATCTCACAAAAACTTAACTTTGGATCCAAAACCTTCAAATTTCGATTCAACCGTCCACAGTACGTTTTTCTGCTCATCTGTCCAATGTTGATGGATCTTTATCCAACAGAACTATTTATTTCGGTCTTTCCGCTTTTAATATGAGACTTTCACTCAGCTACTTGACCACGAAGTCCTACTTGTTTAAGACGAAGTTTTCCGGTACATGTAGACATGGCAGTTTCTGTGTTGAGAAGAAACTCAGCCAGAATTTCACATGCAGTAAGTGATTGATTGCGTTTAAAAATCAGTGTTCTGGTCTTTTCTTGCGCTTCCTTTGTTACATGCAGTCGACCTGATCGCGGTCTGCCATTTCTCCTTTGAATCGTAGAATTGCAGTTTGTACTTCTTTAAACGAAACTCCTGGGTTTTTTTCAATCGTCAGTTTCTTATTTCTTGCCAGGTTTGTCCGGAAACATTCAAAACTTACAATAAACTACTATTTGTGAATGACAGATGTCCGATGTTACAACCCTTACTCGGCATTTTATTTTATTGAAAACACTCTGCAATCATTTGTAGTATTTTGTAATATTGACACAATACTCCCACCAATTTTAAACACACACACCAACCGTTTATGACTGATTGAATAATGAAATAAAATAAAATAAAATGATAGAAAAGACTGTAAAATAATATTTACAAAAAACTAAACTATAACAAAAATAAAATAAGTAAATAAGTTAAAATGCATTAAAATATAAATATAAATATAAAAGCGATAAAAAAAACACTATGAGAGCTTTCGGAGGTGTCTGCTTCCTTCCTCAGTAATAGTGAGACTTAAGCGACACATCCTTAAATACCAGGTTCGCGGCACACGTGGATGACCAGGCGCATACTTAGCATTCCTTTCACTTGTACCAGAACCGGAAGTGGTCTGGAGACGTGGAAAATTAAAACGTTTATCTCTGGCCAAAACCACCGCCTCAAAAAGGGGGTGAAGCCTAACTCCCCTGTCTCTGTTTATACTATTGTTACCAGAGGATCCAATCCACAGATTTTCCAGCCACTTGCGGTCCCAGAATCTATGCGCCCGGTCAAGTGAAAGCGCCCGGTCAAGTCTGGTACAAGTGAAAGGAATGCTGAGTATGCGCCTGGTCATCCACGTGTGCCGTGAACCTGGTATTTAAGGATGTGTCGCTGAAGTCTCACTATTACTGAGGAAGGAGGCAGACACCTTCTAAAGCTCTCATAGTGTTTTTTTTATCGCTTTTATATTTATATTTATATTTTAATGCATTTTAACTTATTTACTTATTTTATTTTTGTTATAGTTTAGTTTTTTGTAAATATTATTTTACAGTCTTTTCTATCATTTTATTTTATTTTATTTCATTATTCAATCAGTCATAAACGGTTGGTGTGTGTGTTTAAAATTGGTGGTATGAATAATCCCAACCTCAGAGGCCTTATTGCAGATACAATACTCCCACTCTCGAGAATATCCTAGAATCATCTACAACGTGCTGCCAATTCAGGATTCTTCTACAATTCAAAGTATTCAAAGTATTTTATTATTTTCTGGGGCTCCAGGGTTTCCCCTATCCGCCGCTGAAGAGTAACTGTACATTATTTACAATTTGTGGTTTTACAAAACATCTTGATCCAGCATCTTCACAGGAATGATTACAAACATACTGTATAACCTTAACACTTGCAACTGAGTTATTACAATTTGTTGAAGGCACCAATTTCTATATTAATCTTCACAACTTATACAACTGTACAGATAGTTAGGACCTTCCAGTTCGGTTACAATGAGGTCAGATATATATCTTACAATTTATACAATTTATGATTTACAATTTATACAATGTAAGATTTACAATTTATGTACCTTATTACAGGCCGAAGTCCCAGCACACCGTCCACCCAACAAAGATCCTGGCACATCGACTAATATATTCTGAACGCTAATATTGCATTCCGGCAATAAATACAAATAAATTGACTCATCAGAGGTCTTGTAGCAATACGATTAATACCAAGGAGGCAACTATATACAGTGGTAGTACACTTATTACATTACATAATTATTCTCAGTCGGCAAGTCCTTTCCTTCTGTGGAAAGCCTTGTCTGCAAAGTTAGCCAGTGCCTCATAATTTTCTTTACATTCTAAAAATTTGGTAAACTTATTTACATCTTAAACTTCGGTCAATGCCTGAAGTTCAAATCGAATGTCTACATAATATCGACATTCTAAGATTATATGTTGGACTGTCTCCTCTGAGCCACATTTACAAAGAGGAGACGCAGCCAAACCCAGAGTAAATAACTTTGAGTTTAGGTTGCCATGCCCGGATAGAAGGAAAGTTAGGTGAAGACCCGGGTTAAACCAGGGCCAATGTTTTTTGTCAAATTCGGAAACTTGAGGAATAAAAAGGGTAGTAATTCTTTCAGTGTTGGCATTAGTCCATTCGTTTTGCCATTCCTGGAGGAACTGGTTTCTTATTCTAGTGTTGTCTTCTTTCACTGGCACGTCCAGGTTAACAGAAAACTGGTTGAACTGTGCCGCAATACCCTTCCTTCTACAATACTGAAAGTAATTGTACAGCACTTCGTATTTAATTGGTAGTTTGCCGTTGATTACCTGTAATGCCGACGTTGAAATTGTTCGACAAGCTCTTGAAGTTGGAATCAGGAAGAAGCGCTGGGCTTGAGTCAAGATTTTTTCCGCCGTGACTCTGCGTATACTGGGGCCCCAAGCACCCGCAGCATAACAGACAATAGGAATAAATATACATTTGTAGTACAGCTTGAGAGTGGAGGGTTTCAGAGCCCAAGAACCTTTGGTAATTCTGATTATTTTGCCTGTCAAAGTCTTGATTTTGCTTTGTACGTATTTAGCATGGGTAATGAATTGAAGTTTGTTATCTAACATAATTCATACGTATTTGTACGAGTTAACTAATTTTATTGATTGTTCTTTAATCTTAATACATGGAGGTCTATTTGGGTCTAATTTTCCTTTGAGAAGAATTTGTTTTGTTTTGGAAACAGAAATAGTTAATTTATGTGTACTACACCACTCATTCAGGTCTGATAGGACTTCATTAGCACGGATTTCAAGTTGTAGTCTGGAGTTTCCAGAAACAAGGATAATTAAATCGTCTGCGTAAGCGATCTTAGTAGTGCAATTATGTTTGGTAGCCAGCCACCCATCAAGGACCACGTTCCAGCATACTGGTCCGAGAACTGATCCCTGAGGGCAACCGCGAGTCACAGGTCTCGCAACAGCAGGATCCACTGGAGACCACAACTGAGCGATTCTGGAAATAATCCGTGATGAGACGATAAATAGGCGCGGAGACCCCGGCCTCTCGGAACCTCTCCAGGACACTTTGCCACCAAACAGTGTCAAAGGCCCCTTTGAAGTCCACAAGTAGGCCGAGGACACACTTTTCATTGGAGGCTGACACGTTATTAATAACTAGGTTAATGACATCCACTGTAGACATCCCAGCAGTGAAGCCAAACTGATATTTGTAGTTTAGGTTTCTTTCTCTATAGTGCTTTTGGAATCTCGCTACAATCAACTTCTCTAGTATTTTTCCGAAGACCGGAAGTAGAGCAATTGGGCGGTATGAATTTGCCTGATTTTCTGTTTTGTTGGGATTCTTAATGAGTAATTTAAGATTTGCTTTTTTCCAAGGAGAGGGGAAGGATCCATATTGTAGGCAGGCATTAAAGAGGTTCATCATCAGTTGGGGACAGGTACTCCAGATTCTTTTAATTATGGTAACTTCTAATAGGTCCAGTCCAGGGCATTTGCCATCACGCAAAGTCGCAACAGCAAGATCTACTTCGTGTCTGTCAAAATCATCTTCGTGGCTTTGGCCTACGTAGGAAAGATGTTCTAAACGAATGCCTGTTTGTACCGGACTTTCTGGTACAGTTTCATCCTGCATAATCAATTCATCCAAAATTGTTTCCATAGTCTCGGCCCATGTCACAGTTTCAGAGTTATCAGGTCTAAGTACAGAGGAGAATATTTCCCCCGGATGAATTTTGTCTAGAGTCAGCTTGTAGATCAGGCCCCAGGGCTCCTGGTCCATACTTTGTTTAACTAAGCGTTCCCAAGCGGAGCGTTTTTCTTTGTAAATATTGTTGAAATATGTCCTTCTCGCGTTTTTGTATATTTCATTCAAGCGGTTTATCTCGTCTTCATGTCTACCATCTCTCCAAGCTCTCTGAACATCTCGTCTCGCGCTCTTTGTATGATTCCTTAGAGTAGAAAGGTTCTGGGACCACCAAGGAACCGAATTTTGCCTTCTCTGTTTCTTCTTAATCGTCTCGTCGCATATTTCGGTGATGATTGCCATCAATTCTTTTAGATGCTGGTCCAAAGTAAGGTCTGTCAGATTTGTCAGTTTTTCCTCCGTAAATTTTTCCTTAAGTAGTTTTTAAAAAGGATTCCAATTGATTTGTCGAGTTTTGTATCTGAGGAAGTCATGAGTTCCTCTCAAAGCTGCTGCGTTTTCATTAGATATTATGTCAAAGGTTATTACATTGTGGTCGCTTACCGACCAAGAGGAGTGAACAGTTCAGTTTTCTAGGCATTTCCCGAATGTTGCATTCGACAGAGTGACATCTATGTAAGACTGGCCAGAAGGGGATGAATAAGTGGGCAAATGCCCAGGGGTGTTCCAGACAATCAATCCGTTAGTTATTATGAATTCCTCCTGTAATTGACCTTTATTATTCGTTATGGGGCTGTTCCACATGGTGGAAGAAGCATTTGCGTCGGTCATTATAACTATCTTTTTGCCTGATAACCTAATTAAAGCTGTCTCAAGGAAGTTTAGATAAGGCTCAATTTATGTAGATTGAGATGAAGAATATTTGTCCAAAACTTCCTTCCAAGCATGCACATGCCGCATGCTCGGAGCAGAGACCATTTATCCTCGTGATCGTGATCTGCTTGTCCGCTATAACAAGAGCTGCCCACACCCTTGCCACAGCATTTGCACCCTGTCCTGTAACAGATACGTTAGATTGAACAACCCTGCAGCCGTTTGGTAATCCTTTAACTTTGCCTTTGTAGGAGTATAGTTCCTGTAGTCCTAGAATGTCAATTTTGTGATCCGTAATTAGTTTGGAGATATCACTCATGGCAGATGCAGAACGTTGGCAGTTTAGCTGTAATATTTTTAATCTCTCACCATGCTGTACATTTTTTATCTTAAAGAATGTAATTTGTGCGAGATTTGGTGACCACCTGAGCTTGCAAGAACTCGGGACACTTCGAGTCACGCTTTGAGTGATCTGATTTGCTCTTTCTTATTTTGCAGTTTGGGCATGTAACGGGTAATTCAGGAGTGGGACACGATTGCGACTGGTGACCTTGCAGTCCACAATGCCCACATGTGTAGTCCTGCTGGCTGCAATATCTAGCCGAATGCCCATAAGCCAAACACTTAAAACAACGTGAAGCGATAATAAAATCCTTCACGTTGTGAACCGACCAGCCCAGGTAGACGCGAGCGTCATTTTTTAATATTATTCGCCTGATGTTGGCAGGAACTTCAATTACCCAGTGTTTGTTGTTTTTGTTTTTAGCGTTAATCTTAAATCTCACCTTAACCCCCTTTTTGAAGTCTTCCTCACTAACATTGTGCTCGCACAAGTTTTTGACATACAGATCCTCCAATAATTCTTGGTCTGACATATCTTTTTGCATGTCATAGAATATCACAGTCGGGTTTAGTTTTCGGGGCGAGTCTACAATTAATTTGTGTTCCCCAAATTTCGGGCAGTTCTTTAATTTAGTAATGTCTTCGTCAGTGGCAGTTTCAATTGCAACGCCTTTTTCTCTAACCTTTCTGATAGATTTTATTTTAATCCGTTTAAGTTCGGATTTAAAATTCGTTGCAGTCACCCGTTTAACTTCTTCACTCGTTTTCAATTCACACTTTTCACTAGCTTTAATCAACACTACATGCTTTGACCGAGTTCCCGAGGGAATCAGTTCAGCAGCAGTCTTTATGCCTGCGCTCGCTGCAGCCACCTTAGCATAAGTGGCCACAGGGGTGGACGTAGGCAAAACTCTTAAATCTAAATTTGTTTTTAACCTCTCATTATCAATGGTGAGATCAATCACCAATCGTCCCTACTGGTCCAGATTTTACCAGCTTCCACCACCATGAGGGGGTAACGGTGGATCCTGACTTAAAAATATCTACAAAATTATTTTTCAGAACACTTAAGTAATCTAAGTTAAGTACAGTTCGAATACCCCGGGTTATTTATGTCAAATAAATGTTTGCCACTAATTACTGTCTTGTGTCATTTCTGCTTCTTGTGCCTCTGCTACTACTTTCCCGTGACGTTTCCGGTTATGGGTTCCTATGCGAGTCACATTCCTTTAGATGTTACCTTCGTCCCCTAAACGTTTGAACCACTTTTTTTGAGACACTCTGTATATGTTCGTATAGATAAAAGGGAAATTAATAATTTAATAAACTTTTAATATTTGTTGTAGAAACATTCAGAAGATATATAACATTTTAGGAAGTATTATTTTCTTCAATGAACCAGTACCTTTAATACTCATTTAATCGTTGGCACATTTGTATCTTGTGAAATTCACTTTATTATACTATCCTCTGTGCTCATAACAGGACAACTTTGCCTGCACAACGAGTTCCACAGGTATTGGACTACTTCCAAAAGATGGACTCGCAATCATAAATGAAGTCTGCTTCACTTTGCAAAGCAGTCAAAAGTGGACATTTTCAACATTTATTATACTTTTTTGTAATTGATGATTATCATTACAATTTTCTGGAATTTTGAAACTTTTGAAACTCTGTCTCATCTTTACGGTAACCAAAGTAGCGGTGGTTAAGAACAACCGATCTTTCTTTACAAGCAGTTTGTTAAATTTGTTACCCCATTTCGCAAAACGAATTCTATATTCAAAAGAAACGTTTCTCAACCGGTTATACTACAATAATAAATAAAAATATAAACTGTCTGTTTATATTCAGGGACGACCACACGGTCAGAGGAGTTCACAAGATAGGGAGAATACAAGAACCAGCACCATATTTAACAGTCACAGGCTTGAACCTCGGTCACCCAATGCATCTGCGCGCCTGACCACTCCTTGTTTGTTGTTATTTTAAATTCTGTTTGTGCGAAACTCATTCCCGTGGCTGAGTCAGTTGTATTTCATCGCATATTCCATTGTACTGAAAAAAATAATGCACGTTTTTGTCGGATGACCTCTTTAACAAAACAAGAACATCATCAGATACGATATTTGAATGTCTCTCGAGTTAACTCGGGATTATTTCCATAATTTTCAAACCCGAAAACTCGAACTCACTTCGTTCAACTGAGAGGGGGGGAGGAGTAGATGCTTGCTTGGTGAGTGGCACGGGGTCAGATTGTCTTCGATTGCAAAGATCTGATCGATATGCTTTAAATATAGCGGATGAAACAGGTGTGGTTTGAGATCTTGGAAAGTTCAAAGGGTTGGATTAATTCGACACGAAGAACGTGCGCACAAGTGTTCATTTTGAACGCTAATCAGTGGCCCTTTAGTAGTAGTAGTAGTAGTGGCATGTGATGCAAGAAAGCAAATGTATGAGCTTATGCAGCATCAGCCAAAAAAAAAAAAAAATCACACCATTCCCTCCAAATGCCTGTCCAGTTCCTCCTTAAATTTATTCAACCTATCAACTTCCACAACGACAGATGGAAGTTTGTTCCAGCAATTAACCACCCGCTGGCTAAAGGTAAATTTCCGCACATCTATTCTACATCTGTCTTTTCTTAATTTGAATTTATGCCCCCTTAGGTTCGTAACCTGAACAAGTGGAAGGATCCCATCAGAATTCAGCGTGCTCAACCCATTCAAGGCCTTATATACCTCAATCAGATCACCGCGCAGGTGCCTAGTCTCCAGCCACTGCAATTTGCAGAACTTAAGCCTCTCTTGGTAAGAGGATCCCTTCATTCCCCTCACCAATCTTGGTGCCCTCCTCTGTACACGTTCAAGTAAATCTACATCCTTCCTAAAATGAGGCCTCCAGACCTGTACGCAGTACTCAAGGCGTGGCCTGACCATTGCCTTATACAGAGGGATAATCACCTCCTTTTCCCTGCTAGCAAAATTCCTATATATCATTGACAAAACCCCATGACCTGCCCTGGCAGCCTGTCTGCATTGCTCAGAGAACTTCATATCTGCCTGCACAATTACTCCCAGGTCTTTTTCATTTTCTACCACCTTAAGTGTAGTCCACACAGTTGGTACGTTTCTCTGGGGTTACTTCTACCCATATGCAGCACTTTGCATTTGTCAAGGTTAAACTTCAGTTGCCACTTCTTAGCCCATCTGCCCAAATTATCTAGATCCTGTTGCAGTAGCACACTGCCATTACTGTCATTAACAACCCTGCCAACTTTGTATCATCTGCAAACTTCGACATTAAGCCTGATATACCTTCATCAATATCATTGATAAATATACAAAACAACAGAGGACCTAACACCGAACCCTGTGGGACTCCACTAATAACATTAGTCCAAGAAGAGCAGCACCCATTGATTACCACCCTCTGTCTTCTCACACTTAACCATCCTTTTATCCATTGTAGCAACTTACCCTTAATACCATTCTGCTCCAATTTGTACAGTAGTCTTCCATGCGCAACAGTGTCAAAAGCTTTCCTGAAATCCAAGTATATGATATCAAAATTATTTTTTGCATCCAGTTCCTTTGTGACCACATCATAATATCCAATCAAATTTGTCAGACAAGACTTTCCCTTAACAAACCCATGCTGTGTCTGAATTATTGCTGCAGTCTTGTCTAGATGATTCTGCAATGCATCTTTAACCAGTGACTCCATTATTTTACCCGGAACAGAAGTTAAACTAACTGGTCTGTTATTACTCGTGTCATCCTTCGATCCCCCTTGGTGAATTGGGGATACATTTGCACATCTCCAGTCCGTGGGAACCTCCCCTGAATCCAAGGATGCTCTCATAATTATGGCTAAGGGTTTGCTTAGTTGCTTTGCCGCCTCCTTTAATATAACTGGATAGATCCCATCCACCCCAGGTGCTTTACTTACGTTTAACTTCAACAATTTCTCCTCCACTTTGCTTTCAGTTATTACAAAATCATTAAGTATCTTGCTGCAATTTGATAACCTTCTGCCATTTTCAAACCTTAATAATTCCTCACGTGTGAATGTAGATGCAGAATACTCATTCAGTTTGTTTGCTATCTGGGCAGGATCATCAACAGTCGAACCATCGATGTCAAGTGGACCAATCAGATTCATCCCCTTCCTTTTAGAGTTTATATAAGTAAAGAAATCCTTGCTGTTTTTCTTAGCATCTTTTGCCAAGGATTTCTCGTAATCTGCCTTCGCCTGCCGAACCTCCTTTGTGACCTGATTACAGATTAACTTATATCTGCCATAGGCTTGTGAGTCGCTTGATAATTTATATGCATCCCATGCATTTTTCTTCTCTGTTACGAGTCTCATTAGTTCATTTGACAACCATTTAGGCCTAAACCTTGAACAATATTTCTTAATAGGTATGACACTTTTAGTAGCTTCCACGATTAATTCCTTGAATGCTTCCCACTTAGAATTTACTGTTGGTAACATCGTCAGTTGATCCCACTGTACAGAATTTAAAAACTGTCTGAGACCACTGTACTCCCCTTTACGGAAGCAAAAACCCTTTCCTTTACCCCTGATGGTAATTAAATCTTTAAGTAAATCCCACGTCAGTACACTGTGATCACTGCCACCTAGTGGTTCTTTTATCTGCAAATTCCTAATACATGAATGATCACTGCTGATAACCAGATCAAGAGTATTACTTTCTCTGGTTGCCTCCCGAACATGCTGCTGCAGAAAACAATCATCCAACAAATCCACAAAAGTCTGACTAGTGTGTGAGTGCCCAACCCACAAGTTCCAGTCAATATCTGGGAAGTTAAAATCCCCCATTATAAGACATTCCGATTTACTAGCCCACTCTATTTCTCTGTACAATTGTTCGTTGTACTCATTCAAGTCATTAGGCCTATAACACACTCCTACTCTTATTTTTGCTTTCGCAGTGCTTATGTCACACCAAACTGACTCAACAGTGCACTGTTCATCTATATCAACTGGATGCACTTCTTTTGATTTTATGTTTTTCTTTATTAACAGCATAACACCTCCTCCCTTCCTATCCTGTCTATCCTTTCTGTACACATTGTACTCCCCAAATTCCAGTTCGGCATTCCTTATATCTGTGTGACACCACGTCTCTGATATCCCAACAATATCCGCCGCCTTTGATGTCTTGACCAACACTTCAAATTCATCAAATTTATTTACTATACTTCTAGCATTGGTATACATGCAAGTATACATGCACCTATTCCTATTCCCAGCCACTCTAACACATCCCATATACCCACCTGTTTCACGATGACTGACATCCGTCCCTGAAACCCCCAACACCCCTAGCTCCAGGTCACTACTTATTCTAATAGAAGTTGTGCAAGAATCACCTTCACCTCTGCCTACGGCTACTGTTAAACTATTAGTCCTTGTATCCCCCCCAAGCTATCAGTTTTCCGACCCACCTAACACTGCCTCGATAGCATCAGCAAACATTCTTGCACCTTTCTATTTAAGTGTATCCCATCCCTGTAGAAGCAGTCTCTCCTGTTAACAAGCACAGTCCAGGCTGAAAAAAATTCAATCCCTTGAGCCCTGCACAATCTTTCCAGGGCCGAAATGATCGACAAGGCTCTCATCATGTACTCCCTCCTATCGTGTCTGGGCAGAATTGCAGACACTTTCAAATTCAACCCTAAATCACGGCTTTTCTTCATCAGTGACCTGTACTTGTTAAGTAATTCTGCCGGTCTCCTACTTTAATATTATTAGTGCCAACGTGTACAACTATATCACCTTTTGTGCCCCTAAAAGATGATATCTGCTCTACAACGTCATCAACCTTTGCCCCTGGCAGACATACCCTGGTCCTGTTCCACCTATCTTTTTTACAAAGCATGTTCCCCGTTTCCCTGACAATAGAGTCACCAACAACTACTAGTTCCTGTGGGACCAGCGCAATCTGCCTTGGGGGTTGCCGCTGTGTTGCGTGATGACCAAGTGCAAGCTCTGGCGTTGATGTGGGCAGCTGAGAGCCTGATGGGCCCCTCAATTTAGATCTTTCGAGGGCATCAACCCTGTCCTTCAAACTCTCATATAGGCCCACAACAACGCTGAGTTGTCGCCTGATTTCCTTACACTCCTTACGTCGCGCACACACAAAGACATCCCCCATGGCAATGTCATGTTCCGTTCCAGATAGGTCGGCAAACATTTCACAAGTTGCACATTTTTTTAGGCTGTGATGCGTGGGAGAATCGCCCCCCTCAGTTCTCCCCCGAGTCACAGAACTCCTGCCACTTTGTGCCCGTTGCTTTGCTGCTCTAGTGTGGGGCATGATATTTTAAATTAATAAATTAAATTAAATTAGATTAAATTAAATTAAATTAAATTAAATTAAATTAGATTAAATTAAATTAAATTAAATTAAATGTCAATACTACGCTATCTAATAGAAACAGTGAAGCGTATTACTGTTTCTATAATTATACGTTAGAGCTACCTAGCTACCTCAATTAAAAATTTGAATTCCCTATCCCTATGTACAAAAACAATGCCTGCTATATTCGAACGAAATAAAACCGTTAGGTTTTATAAAGTATTACGTATATCTACAAAAACTGTTTATATAAATTAAAATAAAAATAACCAGCGTAATTAGAACTATAAGACTGCGTATTAAGTACAAAATAAAATAACAATTATGTAAATAAAAAGCAAACACTTATCGTTTTTTTTTCGGAGCCTGTAATTCTCAGCTGTATTAGCGAAGGCGACACGTGTTATCTTAAACGTGCCACAGTTCTGACGCCATCCCAGTGACGAGAGACACACGTGGGGCATTCAAACACTCGTCCCACGTGGGAATAAACGAACATCGCATAAAATTAACAAAAATAATAGTCCAAATAAAAGCTTACCGTATCGTGTTGATGAGATGAATTAGGCTTCGAGAGAGGCGTTGTTGCAATCAGAAGATATAAATGTGGCGGGTGGTTGTACAAAACAGCGATGGATGGGTCAAATTAACACGTCTGATCTTGTTGCCAGCTTCAAATGGGTCACTTGGCACTGACAGTATTCCTCTTTTTCACTTTCCCACTCTTCATTAAAGCAAATACTGGCCCTATTCCAAGAAAACAACCTTCTTTACTGACGATATCGTCTCCAGTAAGATAACTGGCTTGCAGAGGATTTGCGGTTTGCCCAGGCATCCTAAAGACCTCACTGTTCTCCCTCCTAGAGAAGAATCTCATTAACTGAATCCAGAGGGCAGGAGACAAATTCTTCCCACTATCCGTCTACTCCCTACGGTTCACCAGACGGGCCCAGCATGGAAGCCACCCTTCGGTAAATCGATGTAGGACTCATCTGTGACCACGCTCAGGAGACAGCAGCGCCACCACGTGGATTGTACGCAAATAAGCGAGCGCAATCGGCATTTTATGGAGTCCTGTGTGAAGGAGAGTCAGAAGAGACGAGGAACAAAAGAAACGAGCGCATTTAAAGGGCTGTACAATGCAAGACCGGATTCGGGGAATTATTCGACTGAAGTAGATGAGGGTCGAACGCGTACTAGGGAAGTTCCATGGCGTGTAGAAGAAAGAACTCGCGCTGAAAGAGATAGTCTAGGCAAAGATGAAAGAGTTCTTTCATTACCTCTTATAAAAACGTACATACGCACTTGAGAATTCGTTTCCTGAAGTGTTTTGCACACAAAATTACAAATGTGCTGTTCTTTCAAATTAATACTACAAGTACTGATACCACCAGAAAATTAGGATCCGATGCAACAGAGAGTGGAAGAAATCCGTAGCAGAATTGGAGGAATGTACTGGACAAAGACATCATACTGAAGCAGAGTCGAAAGAAATCTTTGGCAAATCAGTTGAAAGAATCCATCGCAATTTGGGTAAAAATGAAGAGCGAAGTTGGTTGGATACGCGACCCTTGTAAGGGTGTGAGCGAACCCAAGTCCGTACCAATGGAACATACTCCATGCCATGAAACCACCACCAGCCGCTTGAATGATGGACAAAAGTCAGTCTGGATTCATAAAGTTCATGCCACACTTTCATCTAACCTTTTGTGCAAAAAAAGAAAAAAAATTCGTAGACCACATATTTTTCCACTGTTCCTCACTGTATTCTTCACTCTGGCAGCACCACCCCAGTCGAATCTTTCGATTTTGTACGGAAAGAAGTGGCTTTCAAATAGGTACACGACTAAGAGATCCCGGATTCTTCAATTGCCACCGCGTAGTTGGTTGGAAATGGGTCTTTCTTTTATTATCATTTTTGGATTATTTGCTGTACACAAGACGAATTGTTCATCCTATTCTGATGAACAATTCGCTTTAAATTGCTGTGGTAATGTTATTGGAGTACCGACTATCTGCTGCATTTCTTCCTTTTAGAGCTTTATTCTTCTTTCGTCTTTTGCTCATTGTATACTTTTGAGATTGTTCCTTTCGACACACCAATGATTTCCTTTGTTTTCTTAATTTCGACTCGTGTTACACGTGCTCCAACAATAACACCTTCTTGAAAATCGAAAAGGTCCCTTGTCTTTCCCATGACCAGATCAACTTGCAAATGTACAAGACATGAGTAGCGCTACCACAACACTGCAAGTGGAGAAAGGTGCTCCATCAATTTCTTTGGTCAGCGCCCTTGAAAGAAGAACTTGTCACATGATTTTTAATGCGAATGAACGATGGTACCATTCTAGTGTATCCTGAAGCGATATTCCATGCATCCTTTGTTCATATTGTGCACGAAAGGCAGATATAATTTTACAAATTGTTATCGACGAGAAGGTATTTTATTTAAATATTCTGTCAGGAGAAAGCAGCCAAGATTTAGGTAGATCTGGAATTAATATACTAAAAACCAGATTTCAAGTTGATCCATTGCAAAGGATGGTACTCGACAAAGAGAAGCTTTTTTTTTTTTGTATTAGATACCAAGGTCAGATTTCTGAGTATTAATTTTTGGGACCAATTTAGTCTTACTGTGAACTGTTGGGTCACTATGAGTAATAGTGCACATTATATTAAGGAAATGATATTTTAAGTGGAGAACAGTCCACTCGAGCATATGGGATTAAAATAAACACAGAAATACAACTCTTTTTATTATTTAATTTCCAAAGTGCTTTATGTTTATTTACATCTCGTCTAGGTCAACGAAACACCATAAAGAAACCGATATATGTACACTTTATAAGGCTTCCGTTAACTCCCAATTATTGTATAAAGTCCGATTTATTCCTGTTTCTTCACCGAAATGTGAAGTATAGTATTCACCGAAATAAAAAATATTCGTAGATTTTATTCTGAGTTAAAAAGAACAAAAAGTGCCAATTCATAACTGTTTATGTAATTGGGTACGTACAGAAATGGTGCAATTGCACCAAATTTGTACATTAATTAACCCCTTACGTAACCTGAGGCTTTAGTCCTAAACTATTCTGTAATCTGTGATCTTTTCATCTTTAAGAAGTTAGATGAATTTATATGAATTGAGATGTTTGAGTATTATTGTTTACTTAAGATTTCTTCTGGGCTAATCTCAAACTTTGTCTTTTCAAATAAAAGTACTGTATAGAAATAAAATGAAATAAAGGTATATAAAATTCTCTTTAAATTTTAATTTTTTACTTCTACACCACAATGTGCAGTTCAAATCTCCTTCTTGCAGACAGAGTTCTATCAAGGCATCCATCTGCTACATTCAAATTAGTCCGTGGCTCACATTCTTTTCTAATTTATTCCAAAAGCAATTATTTTCCAAATTTAGTACGACTTTCAGAATAGACTCAATATTTTCCTGATTTTCTTTCTAAAATTGTTTAATAAATTTATGGTATGCATAATATTTTCGTCGCATTCTTCTCTCAATTTACATTGGACAAGCGCTTTAAGTGATTTTTGGATTGCTTCCATTTCTTTTCTGAAAAACACTCATATTGGATTGGTAGTCGATGACTGAGGACCTGGAGAGCACCTATAGAGACAGTCCGACAAGCTCTGCTTACAGCGAGAAGAAAGAATCTTTGTGCTTGGGTAAGATATTTTTGAACGAGGGAGTTACCGATTCTGTATCCCCGGGCCCCAGCCGCATAACACGCAATTGGTATAAATATACAAGAGTAGTATAATTTAATGGAAGATTTCTTTACACCAAAAGTACTCGTGGTTATCTTAATAATTTTATGGGTCATAGCTTTTATTTTCTGAAATACATATTTTGCGTGATAATGGAAATTAAGATAAATTCCTGGTCATCAAAATAAATTCATAAGTATTTATGCTGCCGAATACTCCTAACCATTTCTCCATTCAACAATAACAGGTGGTCTATTCACATCAAGAGAGCCTTTTACCAACATTTGTTTTGTTTTATTAGTCGAGATTTGAAGTTTATGTGTTTAACACCAGATATCCAAGTCCTCAAGAACTTCATTTGCCCTGCACTGTAGCTCCCGGGGGGAATTACCAAAAATCAGAATAGCAAGGTCGTCTGCGTAAGCTATCTGAAGGACGTTGTCTCGATCAACCGAGAGCCACCCATCATGGACCATGTTCCAGCACACAGGGCCAAGAAAAGAGCCCTGAGGACAGCCTAGAAACAGATCTGGAGACAGAGCAGAATCCTGAGGAAACTGTGATGCTGTGAGAATCAAAGTAATTCAAAAGGAGACGGTAAATAGGAGCAGAGGCCCCGGCATCTGTGGACCTCGCCAGGACACTCGGCCACCAAACAGTGTCGAATGCCTCTTGGAAATCCACAAAGAGACCGAGGACATATTTAGAATTGGAATTTTGAACAGAACTCAAAACCTGACAAATATTATCAACAGAAGACCTTCCACGTGTAAAGCCAAATTGAAGTGAGGAACTTAGGTTTCTGTCTAAATAGTAATTTAGAAGACGAGAAACAATTAATTTTTCCAAGACTTTGCCAAGGATGGGCAGCAGTGCAATGGGCCTGTAAGAGGCCGGATCATTGGAGGGTTTATCAAACGATTTAAGCAGAAGTTTAAGTCCAGCCTGTTTCCAAGTCAGCGGGTATAATCCTGAAGATAGACAAGCATTCAAAATATTTAATATAATTAATGGGCAATTTTTCCAAAATCTTTTAAGTACAGAAACGTCAAGGAGATCCTGTCCAGGACATTTACTACGATTATTTCTTCTGAAGTAAGCTCATGTACCTTTATATCAAAGATATTCCAATCAAAGTGTTTTGTCTTAAACCGCGGGAACTCAAAACAGCACCTAATAACCCTAGGATTATTGCTTAAACTGGTCATAAAAGTGATGACATTGTGGTCGCTCGAGCACCACGAAGTATGGCTAAGCCAGTTGGAAATGCCATAAGAAAGAGTAGAGTTTGAAAGGGTAATGTCAATATAAGATTGACCCAGAGAAGAAACAAAAGCAGACGGGTGGCCTGGGGTATTCCACAGAGTGGGGTTATTGGACTGAATGAGCTCTTCCAAAAGCTCACCTTTACAGTCTGTAGTAGGGCTACAGACTGTAAAGGAGCATTCCATTTATCGATACAAACCTTTAAACTTTCACGCAAGTTTCTTTGGAAAAAAGTTTCCTTTGTGTCCCGTGAATCCCCTACTCCCAGCGAGTGTGTCTGCAACATCCTCCAGAGACTCCATATTGACAGAAACACGATCCGCTTAGGATTCTTCAATATCAAAAATATTTACACATCTGTATTGCCTTTAAGGTTCAGAAACGTTACAGACCAGACTACACAACTCCCTGAAAACAATCCTTTTAGCCTTACAAAATACTGCCCCTCTAGACAATTATCCTTCAAATATCTACCCCTTTTGTTTTTTTTTTTTTTGGTTTCATAAACATACACAGCTTACGGATATATATATTCTCCCTAGAGTGCTTATACATAATCCTGAGCATATAACATATACACCGTACTGCCACTTTATTAGGAACACCCTGCTGTGCACACAAATGATTTGTCCCACAACGTTGCAAGTCACATGACCACAGTTGTGGATATAAATGCAGCAGAACAACCTTTCTAGTATCAGTTAAGCGTACAGACCGTGGCAAGAATGGGGGAAAAGGAGTGATGTAACGGACTTCGAACGTGGCATGGTAGTAGGTGCAAGACGTGCTGGACAAAGCATCGCTGAAACGGCATTTCTTTTGAACTTTTCACGCACCGCACTTTCAAGGGTGTATCGAGAAAGGTGCAACGAACAGAAAGCATCCTCTCAACGGCACTCCTGTAGAAGAAAATCGCTTGTTGATCAGAGAGAGATCAGAGGAGGACGGCTAGATTAGAATTGTGCAAGCAAACAGCCGAGCCACAATGTCGCACATCACGTCCAAATGCACAGAACAAAATATCTCAACAGCCAACTAGTCGCACTTTGTCGCGAATGGGCTACAAAAGCCGACGGCCAAATCGCGTACCTTTGTTATCAATGAAGATTTAGAGAGCACAGCAATATTGAGGAGTGGAAAACAGTTGCTAGGTCTGACGAGTCGAAGTCCCCGGTGCATCATGTTGATGGTAGGCTCCCAATTTGGCGGAAGCAAGATGAATCCATGGACCCGTCATCTATGTCGACTACTGTGCAAGGTGGTAGGGGCAGTGTTATGTTGCGGGGAATGTTTTCTTGACACACGTTGGGTTCATTGATACCCATAGATTCACGTCTCAATGCCATATCGTTCCTAAACATCGTTGCTGACCAAGTGCATCCGTTTATGTTGACAGTTTATCCTCAGTCAGATGGTTACTTTCAGCAGGATTACACACCGTTGGACAAAGCCCGAATCACTATGGAATGGTTCCAGGAACGTGACAATGACTGTTCGCTGCAGGCCTACACCTCCGTTGAATCTCAAGGAACTGCGTGACACATTCATGTGTGCATGGTACTCCATTCCTGCACAACGTTTTCAGCATTTTGTTCAATCCATGTCTACACGAAGTCAGGCTGTTTTGAAGGATAAAGGAGGCTCTACACCAGTGTTCTCAAAGGGTGTGCCGCGTCACATTAGTGTGCCGCAAAATTTTCCAAGTGTGCCGCGAAATCTTAAAAAAAAAACTAGCGTCGTTTTTATTTTAACATCATTGTCCGAATATTTTATTTTGGTTGTAAGAATTGTTTGCATAACACAGATATAATATAAGTATAAATAAAATAATTGCTAATATTATTTTTCGTTCTATTTATTTAATTTAGAAATTTCTTCTTCTATGACTACATAGGTGTGCCGCGAAATTTTTATTCTTTGGAAAATGTGCCACGAGAGTAAAAAGATTGAGAAAGACTGCTCTACACGATACTAGGTAGGTGTACCTAATAAATTGGCAGCACAGTGTATATTCGACACAATGTCTTTATATCAGAGATTATGCAGAATCCGGAACAGAGTGTGTTGGATGATTAAGAATGATAATAATTAGTTTTCCTGAATAATTAATTTTGTTAATGACGAATTTTCTCTCTCTCTGTCCGTAAAATTTATTCCAACTATTATACTTGAAGAAGCAACCTTACAAACTGCAATCGTTTTAAAATTTCAACTCGCTTGCATCAAAACAAAAAAATGTCTAAAATAACCAGCATAAATTTTTACTTTATGCTAACGTGGCGCCACCTCCCAGCCAATAAAGTTGATGCACAATTTACCTTTTGGTGTATACTTCCGATTTCATTTATTTTTACTATTGGATTTAATTTTATTCGATTTATACCTTAATGAATTCTGGTAATATATTTTTGTTTAATATATAAATAAATAAAATCGGAAAATTTGTTTTTAAACTCCATAGATTTCCATTTAACTTAAGTTTCCCATTTTTCCTTTCTTTCTTTCTTTGCCTCCTTCTTTCACTACTTTGTGAAATTTACTCCCAATCTCAATATTATTTAATATGGTAAATATCAAAATAAATCGATTATCAACCTCTTTGCATAATACCAATATGTTTTAATATAAAAACCGGCTACGTATAGTCCAGCTACCTTGATATACGGTCTACTTTTCATTCAGTTAACATTGTGTGTTAATTTTGATCTGTTCCAAAAAGAATACGAAGGAAGTTGATGAGGTCACGCAGAGGCGAGTGAATTTATTGGCCTGGATTGATGGACAGATAGAGTTAACTCATTATTTGTGACGTCCCTGTCACAAAGTACTATGAGACACGCATGACAGACAGAATACGAAACCCGTAGAAAATAGCGCAACTCTCGATGGTGTGGGGTGTTGTTGATGAGTGCAAATGTTCGTAAACATTCACGTTTCCACCGCAGCGATTCGGATCTCGAGCGTTGTTTCTTGCGGTAGACGACGTCGGCTATTTTACACACGAAAGGGTTACATAATTCAACTTTTCGCTTTATTTACCTTCGCGAATAGTTGCGCAGAATGCTGGGAAGGAATAATCTCACTTTCCACATCTCTCACGTTATCATTTGCTCACCGAACTTTCTTTTTTTTTCGAAGGATCCTGAGTAAACTTGGGAGTGTGAACAGTTTACCCGCAATTTCCACTATGCACTTACTTTCATTTGCTTCCTCATTGAAGACTCCAGCGTCGCGTGCGGGAACTGAGTGACGAAGAGTAGAATTGTCGATCGGAGTAGGGTGGCAAAGGAGGAAGAGATGACGAAGTTTCGCACTTTGTTAGGGATGAATTGATGCAAATCCAACCCCATATTATTCTTCACCCTTCCCCTGACTCTATGGTGTTTTTTCAGTGGTTCAATTAATCTCCCCGATGAAAACCACACGATCTCTTTGTTCGGTTTATTTTAAATTTAGGAAACTGCTTGTAAAGAAAGATCAGTTGTCCTTAACCACCCCTACTGTGGTTACCGTAAAGATGAGACAGGCGATTCAAGATTCCAGAAAATTGTAATGATAATCATCAGTTAGAAAAAAAAGAATAATAAACGTTGAAAATGTCCACTTTTGACTGCTTTGTAAAGTAAAGCAGACTTAATTTATGATTGCGAGGACATTCTTTTGGAAGTAGTTCAATTCTAGCGAAACTCGTTGTGCAGGCAAAGTTGTCCTAATATGACCATAAAAGATTGTATAATAAACAAGATACAAATTTGCCAAATTTTAAATCAGTTTTGTTGATACAGGAAGATAGAAGTAAATAATACTTCCTAAAATGTTGTATATCTCGTGATTCCACTTACAAAGAAAGATTTTTGAGTGAAATCACAACGCGAATCTTCGATGCTCCAAGCTTGCTCTTAGTGTCCGTCTGAGTCATTCTTGAGGGCGCAAGATTTTCAGCAATCTAAAACCAGCGGCCCGGGTAAGCGAACTCTACAGCCGAAATAACCTGTGGAAAGATCTGAAAATTACTACACAGTCTGGCTGTGAGCATAAGTTGTATTAGACTAAGAGTATTAGAGAATGCAACCAATAATTGCTTTAGCGTCACACTATATTTTTAGTGCTCGCTAGTATTGTTATGGCGTGTTGTTTAAATTAGATAACCGATTGTAGATTCGATATCAACTTCGTTCCTCATTTCATAACTTTAAAAAGAAATATTTCTAAGTGAGGGAAGAAGACCGGCGGAACTGGAGTAGATGCATTATAAGTTCAGATTGGCGTTCGAATACTGTGAGAGTGGGCTGAAAGAGGACACAGAATTCCTGAGTGCTGAAATAGTACCTTAAAAATTCCTTCTTCAAGCAGTCTACTTCTTTGACAGATGTGTATTACAACAAGGCAGTGCTCCGCAGAGTGTGTTCGACCATGTCCACCAATCCATGCTGCGTCGGTGTCAAGCATGCATCTGTTGGTGGAACCTTCGAGCATCTGTTGTAACATCATTCGAGCATCTGTTGTAACATCATTCGAGCATCCATCTCGTACTCCATTGTTAATATTAAGTCAAATAAATGTTTGCCACTAATTGCTGTGTTGTGTCATTTCTGCTTCTTCTGCCTCTGCTACTACTTTCCCGTGACGTATGCGGTTATGGGTTCCTATGTGATTCACATTCCTTTAGATGTTTCCTACCTCCCCTAAACGTTTGAACCGATATTTTAGAGACACCCTGTATATCTTCGTATATGTAAAATGGAAATTAAAATTGAATAAACTTTTAAAATTAGTTTTAGAAACATTCTATATAACAATTTAGGAAGAATTGTTTACTTCCATTAGCCAATACCGCTAAAACTGATTTAAAATTTGACACATTTGTATCTTGTTTACTACAGTTTATTATACTATCCTTTATGTTCATAATAGGACAACTTTGCCTGAACAACGAGTTACATAGGCATTGAACTACTTCAAAAAGAATGGTCTCGCAATCATAAATGAAATCGGCTTTACTTTGAAAAGCTGTCAAAAGTGAACATTTTCAACATTTATTATACTTTTTTGTAGGGAGAACACAAGAACCAGCACCGTATTTAACAGTCACTGGCTTCAACCCTGGCCACGCATTGCATCTGCGCGCCTGACCACTCCTGGTTGTTATTTTAAATTCTGTTTGTGGGAAACTCATACCCGTTGCTGAGTCACCTGTATTTCGTCGCATATTCCATTGTACTGAAAAAATAATCCACGTTTTTGTTGGATGACCTCTTTAACAAAACAAGAACATCACGAGATACGATATTTGAATGTCTCTCGAGTTAACTCGGGATTATTTCCATAATTTTCAAACCCAAGAAAACTCAGACTCACTTCGTTCAACTCAGAGGGGGGGGGGCAGTAGATGCTTCCTTGGTGAGTGGCATGGGGTCAGATTGTCTTCCATTGCAAGGATCTGATCGATATTCTTTAAATATAGCGGATGAAAAACGTGTGATTCCGTGTCTCGGAAAGTTCAGAAGTTTGGATTAATTCGACACGAAGATCGTGCGCACACGTGTTCATTTTGAACGCTAATCTCGATGAACATCTTCAGCTTTCTTGCCATTTTACCCTTCACAGAACACGGTCACATTTTTCGCAGGTAAACGGTCTGTCAGGTACAGATAATGAGGATTTGTACAGAGCGTGATGAAAGAAATCGGTTGCAGGAATTTATTTATTTATTAAAATTAATACACAAATCCAGTTCACTGCGTTGGAAGCGATTACTCTCTTTCAAATCTTGATCAAATTTAGAAAACTATTTCTAAGAAATTCGTCGCTTCCTTCGTGGAAATCATTAATTTGACTGGGATTTAACATTTAAATGTGTATCATTCATTGATTTGAATTTTATCACATTTTAATTTACTTCTTTCATTACCTCTTATAAAAACATGCATACGCACTTGAGAATTCGTTCCCTGAAGTGTTTTGCACACAAAATTACAAATGTGCTCTTCTTTCAAATTATTACTACAATTACTGATCACACCAGAAAATTAGGATCCGATGGTACAGAGAGTGGAAGAAATCCGTAGCAGAATTAGAGGGAATGTACTCGACAAAGACATCATACTGAAGCAGAGTCGAAAGAATCCATCGAAATTTGGGTAAAAATGAAGGGCGAAGTTGGTTCGATACGACAGAAAGATATTGATTGGTGGGTAACACGACCCTTGTGACGGTGTGAGCGACCCCAAGTCCATACCAATGGAACACACTCCATGCCATGAAACCACCTCCAACCGCTTGAATGATGGACAAAATTCAGTCTGGATTCATGAACTTCACACCGTAGACCACATATTTTTCCACTGTTCCTCAGTCCATTCTTCACTCTGGCGACAGAACCCCAGTCGAATCTTTCGATTTTTTACAGAAAGAAGTGGCTTTCAAATAGATACACGACTAAGAGATCCCAGATTCTTCAATTGCTACCGCACAGTTGGTTGGAAATGGGTCTTTCTTTTATTGAGCTGGATCATTGGCTGTACACCAGACCTCCTCTTCTGATGAACAATATGATTTAATTTCCTGGGGATTGTTATTGGAGTACCGACTATCTGCTGCATTCCTTCCTTTTAGAGCTTTATTCTTCTTTCGTCTTCTTCTTTATTCTTCTTTATACGTTTGAGATTGTTACTTTCGACACACGAATGATTTCCTTTGTTTTCTTAATTTTGACTCGTGTTACACGTGCTCCAACAATAACACCTTTCTGAAAATCGAAAAGATCCCTTGTCTTTCCCATGACCAGATCAACTTGCAAATTGTGCAAGGCATGAGTAGCCCTACCATAACACTCTCTGCAACCACTTATGGAGACAAAGCCGCGATGTGTAAGGGCAAAAACAAAAAGGTGGCAACACGAAGTATTAGGTTGGGGTTGCTAATGCAATGCCAACTTGTTGCAAGTAAGGCGAGTTCTGTTAACATTTGTGAAATTAAGATTAGATGAAATTCAAACTGGCTAGCCAAAGTGTTGTGGACGGATGGGCTAATTGCTACCTTAATGATATTATTAACGAATACAGCTTTGTCAGCAGGACAAGAACGACCTCTTTTCCCTCCTTACTTAAGTTGAGACTTCTTCTCTCCATTTGGAAAATAAACTGCATGATCCAACGTTGCGGAATATTTTTGATTGTTCCGTATTTCTTTTAGGAAGAAGTTAAGGGTCTTCAAGAACCGGCCGCCTCCGTAGCCAGGTGGGCAGGAGCAGACACGCTTCTTGATTAGAATGGGGTTCGAGCCCGTGACCACCAAATATTGAGGATGCGGAAAGGTCAGGGAATGACCACCACATATTCCGGGAGCAATATGGCCTTAATTACTAATGCTCCTAAAAACCAAATAACAACAACTTCAAGACCGTTATTGCAAGTGGAGAAAGGTGCTCCATTAATTTCTTTCGTCAATGCCGTTGACGATAGAAATTGTCTGCGCCCTTGAAAGAAGAACTTGTCACATGATTTTTAATGCGAATGAAGGATGGTACCATTCTAGCATATCCAGAAGCGACATTCCACGCATCCTTTGTTCATATTGTGCGCGATTGCCAGATATAATTTTACAAATTGTTAACGACGAGAAGGTATTTTATTTAAATATTCTGTCAAGAGAAAAGCAGCCAAGATTTAGGTAGATCTGGAATTAATATACTAAAAACCAGATTTCAGGTTGATTCATTGCAAAGGATGGTACTCGACTATAAGAAAAGATTTTTTTTTTTTTGTATTAGATACCAAGGTCACATTTCTGAGTATTAATTTTAAGACTGAAATTCATAATCGCTTCAGCAGTAGTTTTTAAAACTTTATAGGTTAATATATTATTATCGATGTAAAGGAATTTCAGATGATTCGTATTTCGAGATCACTCCATGAGAGATAAACAGATTCCAGAACAGCTAGTGGGGGAAATAAGCGAAGAAGAAAGAAATGCAGACGGGATTCTTCCCTGAGGTATGTGAATGGAGATAGAGTTCCCTAACAATCTTCATAGGAAAAATTTAGAAGGCAGTTAAGTGATCAAGCTCTTAGAAAGAAGAGAATTTGTTTGTTGTACCACAGAAGTTCTCAAGTAGAAAAACGAGTCTGTCGATGTTAACTGAATCAAAAGTAGACCGTATATTAAGGTAGCTAGACTATACTTATCCGGTCTTTATGTTAAAACATATTGGTATTATGCAAAGAGGTTCATAGTCGATTTATTATAATATTTACCATATTAAGTAATATTGAGATTGGGGGTAAATTTCACAAAGTATTGAATGAAGGAGACAAAGAAAAAAAAAATGGGCAACTTAAGTTAAATAGAAATCAATGGACTTTAAAACATTCTAACCTGTTTTTTTTTTTTAAATTAATTGTTTAACCGTTGTTGAACCTATTTTATATTTCTACCTTTTTTCTTTACAGGTTATAGGTTCCCATGCGAGTCATATTCATTTAGATGTTACCTACCTCCCCTAAACGATTGTACCAATATTTTTGAGACACCCTGTATATCTTCGTATAGGTAAAAAGGAAATTAATAATTTAATAAACTTTTAAAATTAGTTTTAGAAACATTCTAGACATATATAACACTTTAGGAAGTATTATTGACTTCCATACTCCAGTACCTCTAAAACTCATTTAAAATTTGTATCTGGTTAAGTACAGTTTATTATACTATCCTTTATGTTTCTAACAGGACAGCTTTTCCTGCACAACGAATTACCCTGGTATTGAACTACTTCCAAAAGTACCACTACTTTTTCGGAATTCCAGATTCAAAAAATTCTCAAGAATGAGGATAATTTGTTCTCTATTGGCATATATAGCAGAATGAAGTAAATCTCATATTTCCTGAATATATTCTGGCTAGTTTATATAATCGATATCTTTTGCAATGTTTAAAAAGAAAACGTTGAATTTAATCTGTCAAAATAATTCTTCAAATATGCAACAATCAACACACCATAAAAATACTAGCGAGTGCTAAAAATATAGTGTGACACCAAAGCAATTAGGGTGGTATACTCTTAGTTACTCTAATACAGCTCATATATAAGCCACATGATTACCCAGGGCGAGACTTGAAATTTTTGACATCCTGCTTTGCAGGATGCTGCATGTTCCAATAGAATTAATGTAACCACTTTCACCTCTGCTGTGGTTTGTCCCGTATGCTGTTTCTCTTGTAGCGTGTGCGCTTATCTGTGCTGCTGGTTTTATCTTGCCATCAATCGAAGCTCTCTGTGAATTCTACAACTGTCGGTAACAAGACGTGCTAATATGTGTATCCAGAAAACCTGGGTTTCATATGATAGTCTAGTAGTTTGGATTAGGACAAAATCTTGCACCTCAAGATTCTCTCAAATTGACACTAAGAGCAAGCTCGCAACATCGAAGTTTGCGTTGTGATTACACTCAAAAATCTTTCTTTGTAATTGGATTTTTGAGGGAAGCTTAACTACAATTCATAATCAATCATCTACTCCGTGAGTTATGTGTAGCAGAGAGTTGTCACTAGGCAAAATGATCAACAAAACAAAATTTATTACACGTATTAATCATACAAATAGTTAGAAAGAGGGTTGGTTGGTTGGTTATTTGAAGTTTAATGGCGCATCAGCAACTAAGGCTATCGTGCGCCAAGTCTAGGGTAATAAAATATAAATATGTAAAAATATAAAATAGCATATCTAGTTAATATATTATAAACAAAAATATGGCATAAAACATTTACAATATGTTAAACATGAGGGCCGTCTAAATAAAACTATGTAGATTAATCAGTTCTAAAAACCTGAATACATCTGACACATTGTCATCGTCGGATAAAATCTGCCTGAGTGTATATGGCTCAGACAGATGGTTAAAACATGAACGGCGTTCATTAGTAAAATATGTACATTCGACTAAAATATGACGGATACTTAAAATTACTTTACAATGTCTACACACAGGACAATCATCAGCCCTCAGCAAATACGAATGCGTCAGGTGAGAATGTCCTATGCGTATCCGAGCAAGAATTACTTCCTCCCATCGGACCCTGCGCTGACTAGAATGCCAAAGCATTATTAAAAGTTAGAAAGAACCGGTCAAAGTTTTAGCATAATTGGCAATTGATTGATTGGAAACTAACTGAATAGCAGGTATAATCTTGCTGCTACTAGTATTACAATCTTAAAGTGTTCTTCGTGTTGGCACTTCCACTATTACTCTCACAGTATTCACATGGCTGCAGTCGGTCATACCACACAACTTTTCTACTCTTAGAATAAGGTTATAAGTCAGCTTAACAATCTGTAAGATGTAAAATCTTACATGTTAATATTTTAGAAACGAGTGAGATTTATTTAAAATAAAGCCTAGGAAATAGCAAAACAGAACAGTAAACATTTACAGTCACAATATTATTCTAGGTCACTCACAAGGAATTAAAAATTAGACAAGGTTGAATTAGCGAAGGGAGCGGTAAGCTATTAGCAAAGGGATACATTTCAGTTCCCACCGTGGCAAAGAACAAACAATAACAACGGGAATGGTGACAGCGACTACTGGCGAGCAGGTGCCCAGAAAGAACAAAAGGGCTCTAGACTGAACATTGTGGGTCATCCCTTTTGTCGGGCTGTAGTAAAGACGGTCAAATTGCTCCAGCTAGCAATCTATTTGCGTCTGACTGTTGGCGATGGCAAGATTGTTAGAGTAATGTAAAATAAATCTGCTAAGTTTAACGAGGGGTGGTGAAGGTGACGGCGAACTTCAAAGCAGCGGATTGCCTGGGAAAAATTTGGAAATTTATTAAAATGAGCTCTGAATATACAGCTTGAGAAAAGTTAAAATGTACGAATAGGAGATAAAGAAAGTGGATAAAATGAGTATTATTGGTTAACTGTAAACTAGGGCGGAATTTTGGCATATGTAGGCGGTACAGAAATTCAGGGTAACAAAAAGTGAGTGAACAGGGGGAGACAGGATCACTGACCCCGAGTTGAGCTTTATGCGGGTTTTTTGCTAAAATGATTTAAGAGAGGACAAAGTGAGATTCTTGTGGGTGTTTGGGGAATCGAGTTATGAACGACAAAGTTAAGATTCTTGTCGGAGTTGTAAAATGAGTTGGAACAGACAGTTGGGTTTTTCGTCGATATAGGTAAAAATGTGTTAGTAACATGTACAGTTGAGAGTTCTGTTGTAGTAGAAAATATGTGTCAGTTAACATTTGAGCGTTCGGTCGTGTTGGAAAAATGAGAAGGGTAGCGCCCTGGGAAGTTTTCTTCTGGAAAGAATTTTCAATAGGTGGAGCGGAAAAAGCGAGGGTAGCACCCTATGAGCTTTCTCCTTGAGAAAGGTTTTAATAAGGTGGAGAAAAAAAAAAGAGCGAAAACTGCAGAATTAGTAGCTCGATGGAGGAGTGAAACTGCAGAATTAGTAGCTCGTGAAGGAGCGAAAACTCGGAATTAGTAGCTCAATGAGAAGGAAGGAAGCAGTGAATGGAAGGTAGCCGAATAAAGTGGAGGAAGGACGCCAGATCCATGCAGCAAGGAGTTCCTGATAATTATCTATAGCAGTTCCAGGTGAAAGCAGATGAAGGAGAACCTCAGTGAGCCAAAAATGGAAGTTTGAAACCTCCCCCGGAAAGGAAAGAAAAAGGATAATAGTAAGTAATGTAACTTAACAAGGACCGTTAGGAAACAGTATAGTGATTAATTGAAATGAAAAAGAGTGGTAGCACTAGAAGTAAATTGATAGAAAAATTATCTCTGAAGTAAATTATAGATATACAAACAGAGTTTAATCATTTAAAAAAGGCTATTGTAGAATGCAAGATAAACAAAAGATAAGTAATAGATTAGATTGTTGTCAAATGACTATATAATGTGTTAGGAGGATAGTAAAGTTAATATGAGAAGGTTTTATAATGTTTTAAGGATAGATAATTGTATATAGTGATTGTATTAATGAAGAATTGTTGGTTCTAAGATAGATAATTGAATTATAATTCAATTGAATTCAATTAGATAATTGAATGTTTTAGGGATAAATAATTGAATATATAGTGTTTGTATTGATGAAGAATTGTTGGTCCAACTGAAAGACTATAACAAATAGGGACTTTAGGATAGTTATGATTGGTCTTCAGTTATTGTAACAGAATGGTGAGAACACAGAGTATAATGATGAAAATAGCATATTGATTGTTAATATAAGAATAATATATGCAAGGTATCCTATATTTAATTTTGTATGCATATTACATGTTTTTTATTCAATTGCATATTATGTTGTATATATATATGTAAATAAACTTTGTTGCTTATTAAAATGTGTTGTTTGTTATTCCTGAACACTCAGCCCTTCCGAAGGGAATTATAATTAATTCAGAAGTTCCCTTGAATTTGGAATTCTCCTGTAAAGTAAAGTCAGATGTGTAAGTGGGGAAATTAAAATAAGGTGGACAAACACATAAGGGAACAAAAGGAATAATAACAAAATAAAATAATAATTCAAATAATAATAATAAAAATAAAATATATAAATCATAATCATTCTTTTAAATCCACCCCCCACAAATCACAATTAGTATTTTGAACAACTATGTTGATAGGTCGCATTACTTGTTAAATTCCAATTACTAAAAGTAGATAAACAATTGTCAGAAGGTGTCTATGAGAAGAGAGTTCTGTGGGTACAGATGAATTAAAAGAGGGGTGAGTAAGATTAACTTTGAATAGTCGAGTTTGAATTGTTCTTAAAAAGGTTAGTCGACTTACCAACAAATTGTTGTTCTTATTCAGCACTTCTGGATTCAATTCTTTGCTCCATAAGTACAACTTTGAGGTGGGGGGGTTCTGTTTCGTCAACAGTATCTACTTTCTTCCTCGATTTTCTTTATCTGCTGTTCTTCAAGGCTCTCTTGACTACACTCAGCTTTAGAAAACTCTTCAACTCTATGATCTCTTGAATCTTATCAGCAACTCTCGCAAAGTTTCTGGGGTCTTCTCTCTGACTCTGAAAACTAACGAATCTTTCTCATTTCTCTCTCACGTTTCGCCCAAAAATCCCTTGCAACTCCGAATCCTTCAAAATCTACCCCAGAGACTCTTCGTTTTCTATCCCCTTTTCATATATATACATCTGCGTCCCCCTATCTGAGTTTCCCATGACCCATTCTCATTTCACAGGTTAATCATGTGGGGCCAAGAATTACGTTTGGGAACCACTAAATTTTGAAATTTAACACTACTAAAAATGATATGTTATAAGTAGAAGGGAAATCTGATATTTGTGTAGGGCAGTTTCTTTTGTTTTACAATCATGGCCGCTGAGCATAAATCGATACACTTTTATGTACGGAATTTCGAAATGACAGTCAACTTGTTTATCGGATTCGATTGCATAAGAAAGCGTGTCTCTTGTTCTGTTTACTCACCTTTCTCTGACAAAAGTCATGTTCACCCCTGGTCGTTCTGGGGACTACCTATTACGTGTTCCCTGCCTACCCTTTACCATAAGGAGAAGGACCTGATGTCCCTAATTGACTGGACACTTAACTGGGGTATATTGTTTCACTCGCCGCATTTCCAGGGACGTCGACGATTGCACGTGCGAAAACGAAAGTAAAACGAAGGTAGTTCCGATGGAGTTGAAGCTACTTTTGTTATGCAGGCCGCGGAAAAAGTATTGGGCACTTTGAGGAATTAATGCTTCTTAAAAGCGAGCGAAAGTTATAAAAATGATAACATTTTTATAGGTTCTAATTAATTTATTATTCAGCGTAATTGCATATTTAAAGCAAATCGTTCCGTGAAATTTAAAGATCCGTATTTTTCAGAAAAGAAATGGAAGCAATCCAAAAATCACTTAAAGCGCTTGTCCAATGTAGATCGAGAGAATAGGACGAAAATGTTATTTTCGTCCTATTGTTCGTGCAGTGAATGGAGCACGGTTGTTGTTCCGAGAATATAGAAGAATTTCAGATGTTTTTGTGAAACGTAAACAAAAAATATGGGACCTTTTCGCCTGTACCAGAACAGTTTCTTCAAATTACCGTTAACAATTGGTTTGAACCTGAATAGAATCGTGAATGAAAATATAGGGAGCAGCAGAGAAGCAAAAATATGGTTTCTAATTATAACGTGTATTGAAGCAGTAATTGTGAAGAAGCGCGTTAACCAAACAGATGAGCATCCCTTTCCACCCGAACAGTATTTGTAGAACTAACACTAAAAGCAACAGCACAGTGATCAGAACTAAAACTAAAAAAGATGATGAATGAGCATTTTGTCACGAAGTGGAAAACAAAAAGGACCAGATGCGTTCGGAGTAGTGGTACTGATTGACAAAAACCAATCCTCAAAGATAACAAATAACGATTTTAGTAAGATTTCATCAAGTTTATAAGCATATAAATTTTTAAAATACTGTATATAAATAATCTTTAAATTGAAATTTATTTATTATAAATGTGTTACTTTGAAAAATTATTTGATTAAATTATTAAGTTTTTAAATTTATTTATTATAAATGTGTTGATTTTTAAAAATATTTAATTAAATTATTAAGTAATTAAATAATATATAATTTTTCAAATAAAATAAAAATTAATTTTTCTAATATTAAAATAAAAATTAATTTTTCTAATATTAAAATAATAATTAATATTTTTATAATATTAAATTTAAATATACATTAACATTATAATTGTAAAGAGTTCTTCTTCAGCCTTTGTTAGCCCTCATGGAGTACAGTTAGTAGAACCGCGTTCTCCTCACACCGGCTGAAAAATTCGAGTCCCTTCAACCATTTGAGGAATTTGTATTTGCCCTTTTCAAAACGTGGCTGAGTTAGTCGGTCTTGGGCATTGCAGCATGGTTTTTTCTCCCGAAAATTAGGATTTTTCATCCACATAATCGGCCTCAGAACACGTAATTTACAGACAGTATACAATCTGCCTTACTCAACGATGCTCCTAAAATCAGACTGTGCTTAACAAGGGGTGCAATCATGTTTAGCGACTCAATTTACCAGCAGGTGCTGGCATAGCCATGGGTTCCCCTGTCAGTTCTGTCACGGCAAACATCGTGATGGAGGAGTTAGAGCGGTGTTTCCCAACCTTTTTTTTACCATGCCCCACTTAAGTCTTTCTAAAATTCTGATGCCCCCTATGTAACATATACATATTTTTTTATATTCAAAAATTGAATTATTCCCTAAATGAAGCCTAATTACAACTTGTTCAGGATACAAGACTTAGGTTTTAGGAAGAAATCATTAGGAAATTATTAAGAAAAAAACAGTAAGTAAATTTTCAAAACATATAATAGACAACTAAAATTCAAGTACAAAATAATTTATATGAAAGATTTTTCTATAATATTTTAATTTTTAGTAATTATTATTTAATTGTTTAATAATTTCAACATTCCATGTGAAGTCACTTCTAGATGAGTGCACTAAATTTAGTGAGACCCTTGTGCTTGATGCTTGCCGCAGAGAGATTTTATATTGGGCTCCAATTTAGTCAGCTTCAGTCTCAAGTCTCCCGGTTTTTTGCAATATCCAGTTGATTTCTTTTCTTTAGTAACAAATCATTTATGGCACTAAATCCACATTCAGCTAAATATGAAGATGGAAACGGTAACAATAGCTGTCTTGCAAAGTTGGTTGAATTTGGGTATTTAATTTCTGTTTCATCACAAAGCCATGCCATCGCTCCTTTTATATTGAATAAAGTTTTAACTGACTCATCATTTTGCATTTCTGAGAGTTCTTCTTGGTACTGCATTGATACATCAGACAAATCCACTAACATTGGTTGCATCATCCAGGTTGGAAAATCAATTTGATTTAAATCAGAAAACCTTTCTTTTAAATCAGTGGACAGAATTTTCAGATGATCGACAATAACAAGTACAGCGGTATCAGTCACTTCACATTTTTGCAGCCAACGAAACTGTTCAAAATTTTTGTTACAAATATATTTTTGACATAATTCAATAAATGTAATGAAACCAAATATCTTCCCTTTTGCATCGACGAGAGTTTTATTTGTTCCTTGAAGTTGTTTATTTAATATATTTAGTTTTTCAAAGATATTGGCTAAATAACTCACAAATGCTTTACCATCGACCGTTAACAGATGCTTCATTTCAGGTTTGTCACTTAAAAAGTCACTAATAGTATCAAATAGTTCCATAAATCTTTTCAAGCAGTTCCCTTTCGAGAGCCACCTTACTTCAGTGTGAAGTAAAAGTCTCACATGGTCTGCATTTTGTTCTTCACAAAAAAGTTTGAAGAGACGCTCACATTTGGCATTAGCTTTAATAGCATTGACACACTTTATAACTGATTTTAGTACTTCATTAAGAACAGGCGAAATATTTTTAGCTACCAAGTTTTCCCTATGAATAACACAATGCACAAGAAGCATTTCTGGATTCTCATCTTTCATCAATTTTAAGCAGCCATTTTTCTTGCCCATCATATTAGGAGCACCATCTGCAGCACAGATGTTATATTTTTCATTGGTATATTATTGTCATCTAAGTAATTTTTTAGCTTATTATATATATCTTTGGAGGTAGTGGTGCTCTCTAATAATTTACAGAATAACATTTCTTCAGCAAAATTACCTTTATCAATATATCTTACATAAGTTATCAGTACGGCTTCACTGTCTCTCAAAGTCGATTCATCCATTTGCACTGAGAATTTTCTTGTTTTCAGCTTTCCAACAAGTTGTATTTCAATATATTCACTCATTTCATCTATTCTTCTGCTAACAGTATTGTTATTGAGTGGCATAGCTTTCACGTCTTTGTCATCTTTTTCCAGAACTGTTTTAAGAAATGCTGATATTGATGGTTTGATTAAATTCTCTCCTATAGTATGATTTTTCCCAGATTTAGCAATGAGTAAAGAAATTTCATAACTAGCCTCAAGAGTACGATTGACAGTTGCAGTATGAGCAACAAACAGAGACTTTAATGTTGCTCTTTTTTCAAAATTCTTCTTTAAAGTTTGAAAGTAATTTAAATCTGAATTTACACGAGCATTATGTTTCGCCTTCAAATGCGCTTCAAGACGACCTCGCTTCATTGATTCGTTGGTCAAGTATTGTTGGCATAAAAGACAAAAAGGTGACCTTTGATCGTGAACAGCGGGTATGAAACCAAATTTTAAGTATTCCTCTGAATACTGACGAACTTTTTTTTTACTTGCACTACTCATTTTACTGTGAAACTGAAAGAAATAAATATAAGATAAATCAAAAACTAAAAATAAACTAAGCATTAAAGTTAATTTTATTTTATTTTAATATATCAAAATTAATTATTAGTACGCTTTTTGAATGAATAAATCACACAAATTACTGAATTCGGGCTATTAAATCTGTGCTCTCTGTGAACAAGCAGATAAGTCTAATTTGTCAAAAATGAGATAAGTGCATATAATAAAGTATTTATTATTTACTATTATGTGACACGCAGATATCTTCGTTATTGTAGTTTTAGCGTGAGTAATAAATATTTGTATATTCGAATATATGCGTGTTTATATGAGAGTGTGAAGTTTATTTTTCCTCTCCTGCAAATTCGAGTTTTTCGACTTATTTACTGAGACCACAGAAATATACATATACGACAAATACATACCATTGTGTATCACGGTTCTTCGTTAATAATAATTCTGTGCGCAGACAGCAATTTTTTATTTTAATCTGAGATCGCCAAACCTATCCAAATGTACAGTCACGATGCCCAAACGAGCGTTTGTATGAAAGCAATTTCATGTAACATGCGCAGTTTGCGGTAGGCTACAGAAGACAACCACTTTGCTTTCGCATTGCGCATGCCATAAGCAATCGTCCAATACAGTACGTACTATTCCTTCACTGGGCATAGTAAGCAATACTCTCCGAGCAAACTGTAGTTGATATTACTCCAAACTTTCAAGTGCGGCTCTATAGAAAGTACAACATTTAACTAATGCTTATTTCAAATTGAGATACAAACAATTCTTCTTTTGTACAAGTTAAGTCATAGTAGGCGGTTGTTTTAAACTCTATACGAGCAATTTTTGAATTGCCCCCCCCCCCCCAACAATCAAATTTCCCCCATGTGGGGCGTGGGACCCACGTTGGGAAACACCGTTTTATACTTTTTTATGTCGAATGGCAGCGTTTGGGCTCTGAAGTAGTCATCGAAATGGTCAAAAGAACTCTTATGAGTTTTGTAAGTTCACCAAGAACTTCAGCTAGATTATTTTCTGTATAAATTTCAGCGAGGCGGTTAATTTGTAATAATTGTGTAGGTCATGTCTGCTATACATTAATATTAGTAAAATAATAAGAGCAGTTTACCTCAATATAGTACGTAGAACACTCAATATAGTACGCAGAAGTGTTCTACGTACTATATTGAGGTAAACTCCTCTTATTATTTTACTAATATTATTATCAACGTAGAACATATTGAGTAGTACAGCTCTGATTCATACCAGCTATAGATTAATGTATTTTAACTGCCTCAATTTCTCGAGATTGTATTTGATTATAAATAACTTCCACGTGAGCCATTATCTGATGGAAACGGTCTAACCACAAATCGAGTTTTTCATTACTCAAGATGTGCAAAATTCCAGTTGCTTCTGAAATCGTATTATCTGCATTTGCCCTCGATTGTAGTTCCTCCATGCACTTTTTTAAGGATTCAGAATTTTCATAAACGCTGTTCATGGTGCGTATATTGAAGTTCCATCTTGTAGGGGAAGGTCGGGCAACACGGCTGTCCATATGCTTTCTGAGAACAGATAGACGCTGTGGTCATCTTCAGAAACATTTTGGTATCGACATGAGGTTCGAAAAGAATATTCTTGAATCTCAGTTACTAATTGATGCATTTCTCATCATCAGATTCAGTTGGTGGGCATAGCAGTGAATAAAATGTGCATTTTTGTACACTTCTTTTATTTTAGCCTGAACTCCCCCTTTCTGGCCTTTCATCACACTTGTGCCATTAAATGTCTGAGCAACCAGTTTTTCAGTATTTCAGTATTTCCTTCTAGAATTACGTCTAACTGGTCTGGAATGGACTTCGATATTCCGTCTGCTGGTTTTCCGGAGTGAAAAAACCACAATAAAGCTCAAAAATGTCTCCATTCAGTTCATATCTCAGAATAATTACCACTTGTATATGTTTTGAAACATCTGTTGTCATCAGCCCTGACAGCTACGAATGAAGATTCTTTAATTTCTCTTTTTATTTCATATTTGCAGCAAACAGTCAAGAATATTCGGTAATTTTCATTCTCTTATTCTTTTACAAATACAGGGTATTTACATAATATTACTCTGCTGAACACATGACAGTAAAATCATGTAGAGGTTTCCAATACTAATAAACAAATGTTTTCACTAAAGGTGCTGACCTGAAGTGTAGCCATTGAAGTGACAAAAACTAATGGCATTGCTACTGGAAACTTGAAGAAGATTCTATTGCCTTATGTTTAATAGAATAAATTCATGTAAGTTTACTGAGTTCAGTCTTCTTCTTTCTAAGTTAGGCGCCTCCGTAGCCATGTGGGTAGGAGTGGCAGTGCGTAGCACACGCTTCTTGATTAGACTGGGGTTCGAGTCCGTGACCACCAAATACGGAGGATGCGGAAAGGTCAGGGAATGATCCCCGGAGCAATATGGCTTTAGTTGCTAATGCTCCTAAAAACCAAATAACAAACAAACAAATCCTTCTAAGTTTTGAAAGGGATCTAGGAGTTACAATATGAAGTTTTCTGAACAGTGTAAACAGGTAGCCAGGATAGTCCATGGTGCCCTATCAATAATTTATTGAACGTTATCCTGTCGAGATAGGGAGGTGATAATCCCACTCTACAAGGCAGTTGTAAGACCACATTTGGAATACGGTGTTCAAGTATGTAGACCTCATCTGAAAAAAGACATTGAGTTTCTTGAAAGGGTCCAAAGATGGGCAACTCAGATGGTGAGATTGGCAGAAAGACGACCATATGAGGAAAGACTCCGATTATGTGGACTACAGAGCTTGGCAACCAGGAACCTCAGAGGTGAACTGATTGCGGTTTATAAGGTTCTGAGAGAGATTAATAAAATGAATGAAGATGGATTTCTCACTGTTATAAAGAATTGCAGAACTAGAGGTCATAAATTCAAATTACAGGGGTTGAGGTTTAGATTAGATTGTAAGAAGTTTTACTTTTGCCAGCAAGTTGTTGATTGCTAGAACAAGTTGTCTTCACAGTTAGTTGAGGCTGACAGTTTGAATAAATTCAGAGGGAAACTGGATACTTACCTGTATGAGGAGGGAAGCATATAATTTGTATTTCCTTATCTACTTGTTTTTTTTTTTTTTTTTTTTTTTGCCAAAGCAAGAGTCAGAAGTAGAAAGGAATCACCAAGAAAGAGAAAAATGATGATATCCAGCTGAGGACCCTGGGTGTGCCAAGCCCATACTCACCAGATGTGAGCCCCTGGGGATAAATCATATTGTGTTGTGTTTTTCCGCAAGTTCATACAAGTGTGTTGTAAAAAAATCTAAAAAGGAATGGCTAAAAGAAAATTACGAAAATAAGAGGAACTGAAAGAAATTTCTGGAATTTACAATTAAGCAGAGTTAAACTTCTCACAGACACACCGCCGTCAAGTTTTTTCAGAAGTTCAACTTTATGTGTTATGGACAATGTATGGTGTTTGCGCTTTACACCACGAGAGGAACTTGCTTTATGCATTGGAACCATGGCTGGGGCTAAATGTGAGCAGGTTATAATAATAAATGCAGAAAAACAAGTGGGAATGGCTTGCCAGTGTTTATGAGTTTGCGCCAACAGCTGATGCTGCAATCGACGCCACCAAAACAGTAGCGGCAGGTCGGTGCACCCACCGGGGAAATTTGAAATTATGTCCGAATTAGCAGTGGAACCGGGTTAGGGATGGTTGACCTGTATTACTATAACTGTATGTTTTGCTCTTCTCATCAATTAGAGACTATATGAAGAGGGGCTCACATCTGGTGAGTAATGGCTTGGCACACCCAGGGTCCTGAGCTAGATATCATCATTTTTCTCTTTCTTGGTGATTCTCTCTCTCAGGGGAACTCTTTTTTTTTTTTTTGACTGGTGCAGCATAAGCCTCAGGCTTCTTTACACCATATGGATAACAATAATAATAATCTCATTCTGAATAGTTTTTGAAATGCCTTTAAATGCTGCATTGCTTTCTAAATGGTTCTTTAAATTGGAATGTAAACATGCGAAATTTATTAATCCTCCTGGATTTACAGAATACTCCTGCATTTTTAGAATGATCTTTTTCGTCATGTCCACGTAAATGAATTTCAAACTGTCCACAAAATTTAATGCATTCTATTATTTTAGATAATACCTTACGATCCTTTCTAACTTTTCTGTTATGTTTGCAGATCGAAAGTCTGTAGTTGCACATTAGAAGACTGGAAGGTGTGCTGTGTTGGATGAGTCATTTTATTTACTAAACACCGTGGAATGTCTTGTACGGATTTGGCGTCAACGACATAAGGCTCTCCATCCACATGCATGGTATTAAAAGTGGAGGCAGTTGTATGGTGTGAGGCATGTTACATTGGCTGGAATTTGTACTCCTGGTGCATGTGGAACAATGTATCGGTGGTCCCCGCTATCGTCAACTGCTTACTGACTGTGTATCTCCTGCTGTTACACTTTTTTCCTGAATGGCGATGGTGTCTTCCAAGATAACAATGCGCCGAGCCATCGGCCACTTGTTCTGCAGGAATGGTTTGAGGAACACAGTCCTGACTTCCAGCATATCGACTGCCCTCCGAACTCCACCGATATCAATCCCATAGAGCACTTGTGGGACACTATGGAAACGTATATCAAGGCGTCTGGATACACCAATAACCTCCATACCTGCATTGCTGACCGCGTTACACACACCTTGGTTGGCCATACATGCTGAACGCTTCTGACATCTTGTCGAATGAATGCCACATCGGATAGCAGCTGTACTGAGGGCACAAGGAGGACCTACCAAATATTAGGTAGCTGTTCATAATTCAGTGATCACTCAGTGTAAGTCAGCAGTATAGTTTGTGCATTCAGTTAGGAGCTGAATTCTCAGGTTTGAATGATCTGGGCAAATGAGATGTACCATCTTTTAAGGTCCCAAAAGGTAATATTGTTATACACGTTGGCAGTAATGATATTAAGAATAGAAGATCAGAGGATTTATTTTAAAAAAATACAAGGCAATGTTGGGACACAGTCCCGATATAATTTGAACAATATTTGACTCAAACATTTCGTGGTATTTTCTTACAACATGACCAAAAAAGGTCAGGTAGGCCACAAGAACTTTCCCGCAACACAAGTTCTTGTGCCATAATTGACCTCTTGTGACAGTGTTATTGCAAAGGGAGCTGTCACTGAAGAAGTGCTGAGAAAATACCACGAAACATGTGCTCCATTATGTACATATTTCTTAATCTGAAATAAATATAGTTCCAACAAAATAGGTTTGAGTGCTTTATTATTTTAAAATAACATAAATACTCTCTTTAAACTTATTGGAAAATTAGAATGTTCCAGACATTCACAGCTTTATTATCTTATCTAAAAATAGGACAACAAATCGGCAAACAGAGTGGTTTTCTACCCTCTCCCTAAACCAAATCAGCTGCTCACAGATTCTTAGCAAACGCAGTTGACTTTTAAAACATTTAGAAATTTATGAAATAAGTTTTAAAGACAAGGCCTATAAGAGCAGAACTTTTGCCAACACGTAACATATTTTAGTTTTTAACCTTTAACTCAGCAAAATTTCTCATGCAACATCAGTGCTGGAAAAAAACCTGGTTCGTTATTTGCTTTTCCACGTTCTCGAAGACATTGATTCTTCTCTGTTGCCTGCCAACATGAGAGGTTAAGCTACCTTACACCATGTGGCTATTACTAATGCTAACTCAGCCACGTTTTGAAAAAGACCATAGAAATTCATCTCGTTATTGAGGGGATTCGAACTCGGGTCTTTTCCACCCAGTGTGGGGAAGACGGCGATTACAACAACTGTGCTACTCACGAGGGCCACCAATAAGAGTCAATGTTGTTCTTTGCAGTCATGGACTTCCATTCACAAGGTTGCAGAGTTATCTAATGAAATTGCAGTTGTGATCTCAAAGGGAAAGGGGTTATTTTGGACAACTGAAAATAAAACATTGCCTTTAAATAAAAGACAATATTTCTTCCTGTTGTTCTGTATGGAAAAGGTATTTGGTATTTCCGAAAGATAAAACAAATGTCATATTCGGACCGCTCGAGAACCCCTAATTTGCCCACAGATATTATGCCCTTAAATTGCACGTGTTCTTGTGTTTCTAACAAGAAGGGTTTCCCCCATCGTGAATCAATAGATGGTTTTTCAAACTAAATTTGAATACAAATGTCTTGTGACATATCTCACAACTGAATGGTCTCTCCTTGGTGTGAACCAATAAATGTCTTTTTAAAGAACCCGACACTGAAAATGCCTTATGACAAATACCACAAGAGTAACGCTTCTCGCCATTATGAACAAATCGGTGTGATCTTAGGCTACCCCTATGTGCAAAAGACTTGCCACATATTTCACAAGAGAAACGTTTCCCCCGAGAATGAGTGGATAAATGGGCTTTCAGACCAAAGGAATATGCAAAGCCCTTGAGGCATATTTTACAAGAGTAAGGCTTCTCCTGAGTGTGAACTATTAAATCTCTTTTCAAAGTGTTTGACCTTGCAAATGCGGTGTAGCATATTTTACAACTGAAAGGTTTTTCGTCTTTGTGAACCAGCAAGTGTTCCTTCACGCTCCTTGCTCTTGAAAACGATTTGTGGCATATTTCACAACTGAAAGGTTTTTTGTCAGTATGATTTAAAAGATGTCGTTTCAGTCTACATGATTCTGAAATTGAGGCACCGCATATTTCGCACGAGAAGGGTTTACCGTGAGTATGCTCTAACATGTGTGATCTTAGAGTACTGGAATATGCAAATGGTTTTCCACATACGTCACAAGAGAATGGTTTATCCTGTCTGTGCACTTGTTGATGGTTTTGCAAAATGCCCAAAGTGGTAAATGCCCTGCCGCATATTTCACAAACGAAGCGTTTCTCCTGCGTATGAAGTAACTGATGTCCTTTTAGGCCACCTTTCGACGAAGATGACTTGCTACATATTTCGCAAGAGTAAGGTCTCTCACGAGTATGCACTAGTAAATGTGCTTTCAGAGTACCTTTTATGGCAAATGCTTTGCCACATACATCGCAAGAAAAAGGTCTAATTTTTGTGTGAAGTAACACGTGTGCTTTCAGATTTCCAATTTGAGAAAATGACTTTCCACAGGTTTCGCAAGTGAAGGCTTTTACACCACTGTGAAGTACCAAATGCGTTTTCAGAGTCTTTGACTGCGTAAATGATTTGCCACATATCTCGCAAGAAAAAGGTTTCTCTCGAGAAGTATGAACTAACTGGTGTGTTTTCAGATCACCTATTCTCGAAGATGGCTTGCCACATATTTCACAAAAGAAGGGCCCCTCTTTAGTGTGAACTATCGAGTGACGTCGTAGCTGGCACGAGGTCGAAAAGGCTTTGTCACATTTTTCACAAGTGAATGCTTTCTCTTTATCTTTAATGTGAACTAATTTATGTCTTTTCAGTTCCCCAGATGTCGAAAATGACTTTTCACATTCTTCACAAGAAAATGGCTTCTCCTGAGTGTGAACAACTGCATGCCGTCTTAGGTCACTTGACAACAAAAATGCCTTTCCACATATTTTACAAGAGAAAGATTTCTTCTGACTGTGAACTAATAAATGGATTGACTGTGAACTAATAAATGTGATTTTAGGATAGTTTTTCTTGAAAATGATTTACCACAAACTTCACAAGAGAACGGTTTCTTACGAGTGTGAACAAATAGATGCGTTTTTAGATAAGATGATGTCGTAAATGACTTATAACATATTTTTCCAAGAGAAGGGTTTCTTATGAGTATGGACGAACTGGTGTGATTTTAGAGCAGATGGCGTCGCGAATGCCATACCACACTGTTCACAAGAGAACTGTTTCCCCTCAGTGTGAATTAGCTTATGTGATCGGATACTGGTTGGAGCAAATGATTTGCTACAAAATTCACAAGGTACTTTTTCTTGAGTGTGGACGAAGAAGTGTCTTTTGAGATGGCTCGGGCAATCAAATTTCTTATCACAGACAGCACATCTCATTTCGCCATACCTTTTGTAAACTTTTTTCCCATTTATACATTTGTCCTTTGTCAATGGAGTTCCGTCTGTCGTTTGTTTGGTAATTCCATTTTGCGCGTGGGACCCCGCTCATCTTCAACTTGGGAAGTAGAACTTTCCTCGGTTTCTGGTATATTTTTAGTACTGGAACCCTGCTCATTTTGGACTTCTGAAATTGAACACTCCTCTGTTTCTGCTATATTTTCACTAGTGGAAGCATGCTCATCTTCAGCTTGTGACGTAGAATTTTCCTCCCTTTCCGTTGTTATATTTTGAATAATGAAATCCTGCCTATCTTCAACTTGGGACGCAGAAATTTCCTCGATTTCTGTTATATTTTGCGAAATGGCATTTTCCTCTTGGAAAACGGCTTCTTTAATACTACCATCAGCTGGCATTTTTAGACTCACGTTTTCTGATGAAATTATGGAACGATATGATTACTTGTTAGCAGAAGATTCTGGACAACAGGTTGGTTTCTTAACTCAGCATTGGATTGACAAATTCTTCTTCTTGTTGAATCTGAAAAAAAAAAAAAAATAATAATAAATAAGTAAGGCAAAGAAAATATCGAATGAATAATACTGAGAACTACAAGTGTACTGATGGACAAAAGTTGAAGTACAGACGAGTACTTCACTTATCTTACACCCACTTATCTTTTGCATACATCTTTCATTCTCATATATGGAACTGAAATTATGCACACGAGTCCTGTAGTTCCAAACGAGTACATCGTTCTTATATGCCGTTATGGGTGGTTTAAACTAGGAGCTCTGACCGTGCAATCCTCAGTTCGATTATATATAAATAACCAAACTTATTAGTATTAGTTGGTTGGCTGTCAGGATAATAATAACACGTATTAAGGTTTCCTCTACTAGGCCCTCGTGGGTAGCACAGTTGGTAGGATCGCCGTCCTCTTCACACTGGGTGAAAAAGATCTGAGTCCGAATCCTGTCGATGACGTGAGGAACTTTTATGGGCCTTTTCCACAAAAGCAAATAGAAAATCCCCAGAGAAAACACGCAATTTACTGATGGTATACACATAGCAATATGGTCTTAGTCGCTAATGCTCCTAAAATCCTACAACAACAACATCCCTCTGCTGGATACTCGTTTTGCCCATAAGCAAGTGTCGACAAATTTCTTCAATATCTGGTTGCCAATGCCAAAGGATAGTCACCACCTGGAAGGGGAGGTGAAGCATACCATGTTAAATTATTTCTTCTGGGGAACAGTCATCACACAGTAAACTCGTCACGTATGATGAAAATATTAGTCAACTTCATATTTGTAATTAAGCGCTGTATTAACAAATATTATCACATTATTAAAATTAAATAAGAACAAAGAACATTTAATATATTCCTTATAAAAACCCCACGACTATCTGCAACCCATCCCAAACAGATTTTTTTTAAACTTCACCGGAATTTAACACCGGTTATTATTCGGTTGAAACATTTTTTCCTCCCACGTTACTCTTAATTTCGCAAATTTATTATTTATGTCATCATAATTTATAGACCTCGTTACAACGGATTCAATAAATAATAATGATAAATCGGACATTTTGTCCTGAAAATATTACAGCATCAAATATTATAGTTAAAAACTGCATCATTGTCTCTTATTTCGTGGTACATAACTGTACGTTTCTTTATTCGATTCTACCAGAACCTCTGGTAGCATTGGCAAGCAGGTGTCTTGAGCAGCAGTCTGATGATGGGTATCGGTAAGGTGCCTGAAGCGTCACCTTAAATAGTGGTTTAGGCTACAAGCTTAAAAAACTATATCAAATTTGGTAATTAATTTTCGTGGAAAACAACCACGTCCGTCCCTAACTTATATAGATTCTCAAATCCACAGGTGGTCCAATTAGTTTACGTAGAAAGAATAAAATTTCCATATAACGAACGGACCAGGGTATGCACGGTTCGCATCTCTGCCCTTTAGGCAACAGAGCTGCTGCTGTAGAAAGCACGAATTAAGAGCTCAGGGGATTAACATTCCACAACTTAGTACTGTCCGTAACACATTTACAACCGCCACTCCCACATACTGTACCGAGAAGTCACCTGGTCAACTGCTTTCTTGTGTTTATCTTTGAAATTATATTACATTTCCTGCTGACTTCATAAAAACCACGATTAAACTCCCAAATAACAAAACAACTAGTACAAAAATTCTCACCACCGTGTAGGGAAGAGTGGCAAGTTACGATAAAGAGTTCCTCTTATCGCCGATTACTTAATTAAAATCAAAATTTTCTCTAATCCAAACATTGTTCATTGAAAGCTGATTTAATTTTGATATATTTTTTATGCGAGAAGAGTTATATCTCATCAAAAATATATCGATCAACGATGATCAGACACTGAAAGAAAATCAGTAACTTATTTTAATGATGAAATATAACCCAATTTCCACGAAACATAAATAACAGTATTCTGTGAAAGCGTTTTGTTGTTTTCCTATGCAGTGGTGGACAAAAAAATTGCAACATCTTCAAAATGTTTAAAAATATATAAATAAACAATTTAAAATAGCCCAAAAAGAATTTTATATTATATTAGAAACAGATACATTTTTTTACATTATATAATAGATGTTACAAGCTTACGCAAACCTTTGTTTTGATTGCGTCATCTACTTTTGTAGAGTTTGAGTCGCAGCAATATTTCTGGCTTAGTTTCGTTTTTGTGTGTGGTGGATAAGGAGAATCCCTCTTTATAAAGAGGGATTTTCCTAAAGAGTAATTGCATCAAAAATAAAATGTCATCATTCTACAAAATCCAGTTTAATTAGGAAGTTGCACGAAACCGCGGTGTCTCACGGAAAGTTCGCAGCAGCAGGAAAAAAAAAAAAGAGTCTACATCTTTGTTGTTGTTGTAGTGTGGATTTAGGGGCATCAGCAAGTAAGGCCTTGCTCCGTGTATACTGTCTGTAAGTTGCGTGTGCTCTCTGTTCGATTTTCTTTTTGCTGGATGAAAAACCCGAGTTCCCGGGAGAGAAAATCATTCTACCCTTGCCAGACTAGACCGACCAACTCAGCCACGTTCTGAAAACGGCACATTAAACTTCTTCATGTTATCGATGGTTAATTCATGCCTTTTCAATCCGGTGTGAGGAGGATTCTACCAACTGCACTCCCCACGAGGGCTCCTACACCCTGTCAAGATTGCTGCTATAAACCACGCCTTAAAACACGGGGAGCTACGTCAACTAAATGAATTAAGAAATGAATGGGAAGAAAATGCAGGGTCACCTGTTTGTTCAGAATTGTTTGCAGAAGATTGTGCAGCATGGGTCCGAAAGCATATAGTCCAAGGAAAACGCCTCTTTTGAGAGAAAAAAAAAAAAAAAGGGCAATGCTAGGCTCGTTGATCATGGGTTAAAGAACATATCAATCAGGAATAGTGAAGACCTCAATGTAATAGCCATAAAAATCTGCTGAAATAATATTATAATAAAATGCATCGAAACATCTGTTTTAAGCGGTAAAAAAAACAAGAAGAAAAATATTAGTAAATTTCAAGTCATTCTTAGTTTTAAATAAATTAATAAATTGGGCAATATTGCTTCAAAATGAAACCTAATTAGTTCCTACCGAAGGGGGTTAGATCATCTTTAAATTAGGCCTATCCATAGTAACCTAATCGAATAATTTAAACTTTCCCAAGATTCCTAGCATAGTCTTTTCTAGTCTCAATTATTCAATTCCGTATATTAGTACTGAACTTGCTTCGAAACGATCGTCAGTGATACGCGGCTAAAAAAAACTCTTCACGCAACAGTTACTCGACATGCACTGGCACGCGCACACAGAGTCTGCTCAGTAGAAATCAGAGAGAGCGCCTATAGCGGCAATTATGGAAAGTTCGCGTGGTAAATAAAATCGTGCACCGGTTCGGAATTAAATGATCATCCCTCGTATATCAAATAAGAATCTGTAAAATGTTAAATATTATTGCAAATCAACGAACAAATAATGATCTTATTTACACTCATATAGCCTGCAAGCTGTACTTCGGGGGGGGAGGAGAAATAGTAGTAATGGAGATGCATGAAATATTGAGAATTTCGTAATAAGTTTCATGGCAGGAAAATTTCCCAAAGTAAAATTAAAAATTCATTCCTAAAAACCTTGACACGAAGTAGTCCAATTCAGGGGCAGTAAGAAATCGAAACTTCCAAAATTTTCTGGATGAAGTAAGGCGACATCATAGCAATTACTCGCTCTCTTGTTCAATATACAGTGGCAGAAAAAAAAAAAAAAAAATCTGCATAACCTTAAAAAAAAAGTAACATTTGTAGTGAAACGTATAAGATATTGTTTGATTACATTTATTTTGTTTGTCGCAAAACAAAGGTATTGGGTCAGATAACGCTTCTACTGCATCAGACGGTAATTGCAAGGTATTGCATCAGCCGTTTCTGTAAATAAATAAATTTTCTGTTTATACTCCGGCACGACAACCAAGTCAGTAGAGTTTACAATAAATCGTCAATACAAATATTTATCGTATTTAGTATTCACGGGGTTGAACCCCAGTCCACTCAAGGAACGCGTGCGATGCACTCTCGCTCCTGACCACTGGGCTACGTCAGGCCTTAATACGGCGTTGGAATGGTATACACGCTCATTAATATCCTGTTTTACAGAAGTTTAAGCATGGCTCCATTGGTTCAGTTGACACCAAGTAAAAAAAGTGTAGCTGTTGCTCTGTCCCATGAAGTGCTTTCTACGCGTGCTCTCGCTGATAAAATAGGCTGCCACCAGTCAACAGTATCCCGGGTGCTGAAATTAAAGCGTGAAACCGGTGATGTGAAGAGAAGACCTGGATCAGGCCGTAAGACAGTTCCCAAGATCGATATTTGAAACGGCTATGCCTTCGTAATCGCCCTGCTAGCACTCCTGATCTAAAAGTGGACTTTAAGATGGCCTCTGGTGTTGAAACAAGCGCACGAACTATCCAAAGACGGCTTTCGGAATGTGATGTATTAGACCAAGAAGAAGCCTTTGTTGACCAACAAATGAGAAAGAAGCGACTTGCTTGGGCTAAAACGCATGTTTCATGGACAAAAGAGCAATGGGACACCGACATCTTTTCTGACGAATCAAAATTCAACCTGCATGGCTCTGATGGGAAGCGATATGTCAGAAGAAAATCACAGGCATACCATCCTGACGCATTAACACCGATTATAAAGTTCCCCGCCGGTCAGATGGTCTAGGGATGCATAACAAGCAAAGGGGTGGGGCTAATTAAGTTTATTAACGGAATGGTGAATGTAGAAACCTATCTTGGAAGATTGCCCAAAAACCGTTATTAGAGATCACCACACAGACATCCCAAAACTGCATTTTTCAACAGGACTCAGCATCTTGCCACACAGCAAAATTGGTAGGTTTTATGCTATTTAGATTTAATGCTGAGTTTGTCTCTTGTCTCACAAGACTTAAAACACACTTACACCAATGGTTTCCCTCACTTTTCTCCCTTAAGGTGCAGTCATACCTGAGAAATGCTGGCATTAATGTTGGACTGGCCCAGCAATAGTCGAGATTTGAACCCTATTGAAAATTGCTGGTACATAATGTCGTCTAAAAGTATTCAGAAGGAGCCAACAAGTAAGATTCAGCTGCAGGAGAGCATTGTGAGGGTGTGGTACCACGAAATTGGGCAACCGTATATCCAGAAGTTGATTAACTCTATGCCAGATCGTTGCAAGGCTGTAATTGCAGCTCGAGGAGGAACAAAAAAATATTGAGGACTTATTTTGCTGATTTACAGTACATAATACTACTCCGTTAACTTGCCATTTCAGTTTGAACACGTAAATGCAATAAAATGTATGTTTGGTTGTCATGATTGCCATTTCCATGATTTCTCATATTTCCATTAATTTCGCATTTTACTGTTTGGGAAGATATTTATGGCAATTAGGTATATCAGGTGGAGTCTTTTTATTGGATTTCATTCACAGAGATATATCCCATCTAACAAATGCATTTCGAACATTCCTACAACCCACAATGGGGCGCAAAACACATTATTTACAAAATTCACAAGTTTTTTTTTTTGTCCACCACTGTATATGCGCAAAGACGTAGCCAGTTGTCCGGCGCCCTTGGGAAATCCCTGGCTACGGGCCGTTTTTCGATAATTGATAAATCATAATAAATAAATAATAATAAGTACAGTCGGTCCTCTGTTTAATTGATATATATTTTTTAATTCTCCTTGGCAATTACATTTAAAATAGTTTTCGTAGAACGAAGAATATATTTTCCACATAACGAATGGATTACGAGACATTTAACATAAGCATGTTTTTTTCTCATAAATAATTAGTGTGGTGTTTAATATGCAATTCGAAAGCATTTTTCATACCAACATCAAATTGGCTGACAAATTTGATAAAGTTTAAAAATATACTACAATTTTCTCCTTTGGTATCGATATTACTGGGATGTCCACGAAATGCCAAATCATTTTCAGCACAGAACAATATATTATTTTCAATATATGGCGTCATTTTGAAATTTCACTTAGTGGTGCTCGTCCAACATCAATTGGGCCACTTTTGGCCCAATTGATGTTGGGCCAAAATATGGACAGCAAATATATGCTGCTTGCAGTATATACTCAGATTTAAGGATTCGTGCAGGCTTGAATCGCCTCTGAAAACACCATTTGGCGAACATTAATTTTCATCCCGCCCTCTGCTTGGATCATCCTCCTTGTTCAACCCCTATGCACTCAGATTAATAAAAGAAGTTTTTAAAAAAAGTAAAATGCAGCCATTATTAATCCATTGCAGGATGGAGGCCTCCTCAACGATTCATGTTGAGGAAAATGGACTATAATCTGCCACGCTGGTCCAGTGCGGGTTGCCAGATCAACCCACTGTCATATACAGGTATCATCGTAAGGGGGGAATTACGACCAGACGACCAGGTTTCTCCGGGGGGCCAGGATCGCCTGGCCCGTTGGAATGCACGCTCTTTTGGTTTACTCACGTCTGAGGGCCTGAAGCTCTCCTGACCACCAGGGAACTGCCCCAGGGATGGGATTTTTCCGTTTTATTGGTGTATTTGCAGCGTTCGTAATTATGTCCGTGACATTGCGCTGATTGGGGTCTGGATGCTGAACTTGCCCATTCTAGGGTTGGTAAGTGCAATATCCCATTGATGAGTGTTTCTTTAAACAGGCTCCAGTCACCTTTCTTCAAAGCGTATCTGTGTTGCTTCAGTCTGAGAATTGTGGACTGAGTGATCGATCTGTACATGTTGAAAGTTATGGCTCGGTGGTCTGAGGTGGACCAGCTCTCCCGTACGGTCCAACCGACAGAAATCTAGCAAAGGACCTGGTGGAGAGAATCACGTCAATCGTAGCTTCCCAAAGTGAGCTGGAAACCGTCGGCAGGTTGTTGGGCCTATTTATGACTTCCAGACCACTATTGGCCAGGAACTCCTCGAACCGCTGTCCATTTGCAGCACCTCTATGCCCTGGGGTCTGTCTCACTGTGCCAGAGGGCAGAGCGGCAAAAATGTTTGGCAGAATCTTGCGAATTGTACGGCTTACTATTTGACATCTGCAATGTTAGAATAGTGTTTGGGAATATTCAAGTTGGGTAAAATGTAATTAAATAAACCACACGCTTGCATTACTAATTTAGATAAAGAAATTGGCAATAAAAATGTGAATTAATGAGAATCAGAAAGATTGTCAGGAATTGTGAAAATCTTTCTAGATCATTGTAGCGTATTATCAAACTTAAATTTGGTATCTATTTGTTTTAATAATAGCTGCCATAAGAAAACACGCATGCTTTCATTAAAATGTGTTTTAAACCATGTTTTTAAAGAGTCTTCCAATGAACTGAAAACCTTCATGTTTGAAAAAAATCATTTATTTAAATTAAGAACAGACACCTTTTTTTTCAATAAATGAATTCTTTTCACTATCGCTTAGTCTTCAAAATGAAGATATTGTCTTAATGAATACCATTAGGAATGTTTCATTCGTTATAATTATAATTTTTTCAATGAGGATGGATTCGTGCAAAGGTAAAATGACGGAGAAATTGTTTGACTTTTCCCCAACAGATCAATGGATTTCTGTAGACATAAATCTGCTCCATTTCTTGTAGAAATATTTCTCAAGTATTGTTTTGACTTGTTTAATTGATAACTGATTGACTGTTTTAAGAATTAATTCAGTATATACCATTTTGTTTGTAATTTCCTTCTCTGTTTTATTCAAAATAACCGGTTCTATTTCATGGAGTAGCCCGTAGATCACTTTTTTCGCTATACTCTTCGTATTGATACGAATAACATTCTGAAAACTCAGTCCCAGCTGTAATAAGCATTTGAACAGTTTGTTGTTGTTGCTCATTGAGACGCCTGTAACTTCTGAGTATAACTTATACATATAATCGGCGTATCTGTTTTTTTTCGAGAATAGTAAATGGGATTTGTTTGCGAATTTGGCAAAGTACTTTAGCGGTGTATGCTGTGGGTTTAATAAATGTATGGCTTCATGCCATGGCCATGCAAAGTACCTTATATGTCGAGGAAATTCCAGTTCTTCCATAATGATATTTTGGAATATTTGATTTTTGAATAAAAATTCGACCACTTTTCCCATTTGTTCAACTTCAATATTCTTCCAAAAGCATACCTTCGCTAAATTTGTCGCAAACTTCAGAGTAGTAGGAGTTTTCCCTGTGAAAGTTTCACAAGCATTCATAAGCATAGTGAGCACTTCTTCATATTGTTCTGCACAGTTAGCTTTGCAAAGGGCTCGCAAGTGTTCCTTCTCCATTTAAACGAAATAATAAATAAGAACGTTCTGTTGCAGTGCTAATTCCGCCTTTTCCTCTAAATCTATAATAAATATATTAATTTTAATTTCTCATAATTCCCCTATTTAGTTATTATCCAAAACTCCATTTATTAACAATTTTTGAGTTATTAAAACTGAGTATTGAAGCAGGTTAGATGTCCTTAAATCTTTAAATCGGAACCTGTTATAATGGCATTTAAAATATGGCGAAATTAGCCACAGCAACTATGTAAAAACAAAGCCTATCTAAAAAAACTCTAAAGAAGCCTGCAATTGCTGGCCAACGATGCTATCTTCGGAGCCACTTAACGGGTTACATTTTTATAAACACAGGAAAGATGCGCTTAGCTTGACATGCAAATAACGACGACAGAAAGGGGGGGAGTCAGAGTAAGATATACAAACACCCGTGTGAACGGATATGGTAGATTCCTCCGAGCATCATAAACTCGGTGAATACGTAAGCTAGGGACTCTTCATTTTCCTAATAAGGAGCTGGTGAAGGGTCTATACGTGTAGCCAGAATGTTTGATGCATGGCATGGCGTAATCGAGAGATGATGATCACTTCGCCCCTTAAGATGAAGTGTTCCTTGACGTAGAGTCCGAATGTGCGAGGACGTGGGAGTTTTCCAATAAGAGAAAGGGAATTATCTAAACAATAAGGGAGAACTAGAGCTATATAAGCAGGTCCGCGAGACCCAGAAAGAGGAAGGAGAGGGAGAAGATAGAGAACGTGGAGAGCGAAAAAGCTACCGGAGAGGAGAAAAGAAGTACCAGCGATCGAGAGGAAGAACCAGCGACCGAGAACGAAGGAGAAAGTACTGCAATCCCCTGTTAAGGCAACGGACGCCCGTAATAACGGAGTATCGAGGAGATTAGCTATTCAAGCTAAAGGAATATTTTAAGTTGGGTGAGTTAGTTGAAAAGGTATAGTATGCAAATGAAAAGATGGATTCTTTCTAGCCTCTTATAATCTTGTAACTGATAACTGCTGTGTTTAAGAATGATAATCCCAAAGAATATGATCTTATTATTATCATAATGATTTGATGAATTTATATCTATGTAAGATTTACTTTCTCATGTATTAAACTTTATTATGTTTTACACTATAGGAGTTTCTCATTCTCTGCCAAAACCTCACATGCAACCACTAAAGCTAAATGTTAAAGCATGATTTCAGGTTAATCGCGGTTATCGAGTAATCAGTTGCATGATTACCTGATAATAATAAGCACAACGCAAAGCCCAAACTGCGGGGAAAAGGTAGAGAAGGGGTAAATATCTCCATCTCTCCTCTTCCCTGAGGGTATACGAGGCTTTTGTCCTAAACCAAACCATTAGACGATAAACTAGAACTGAATATACTAAGGTAAATTAAGATGGCAGACCAAACGAAAAGTGTCGGAAACGATGTAACTACACTTAGAACAAAAAGTATAGATTATGCCTAGACTAACTAGTTCTGATGCGGCCACACCCTAGTACACACAAAACCTAAGTAAGTAAGTGTAACGAGTATATATATATGTGCAGCGAGTATGTGCGTGTGTGCCGGGTGACATGGTGCCGTACGCCCAGGATGGTTTTGAGTAGTGAAGAGAAACTGATTAAGCTCATAGGATTAATAAGAAGAAAGATGAAATGGACGGTGGTGTTTTTGAGTTCTTGGCAGAGAGAATTTTACTGTACTACTTTTATTTAGTGATGATAAAATATCAATATTATTATCATTACAGTGGTTTGATAATGCAGAGCAAAAAGTAGCAACATATTGTAAAGCAAAGCAGTTAGCTGCATACATTTTGGCTTGGGAATATAGGCATGAACGAAAAAGTAGAAACTTAATAGTTAATAATATAAACATAAATGTTTTTAGAAGGTAAACAGAAGAGAATTAAAAGTTGCTGCTTGTTGCTGATGAAATTTTTGCATTTCTTATCTTTCTTTATATTGTAACTTTATTTGAATTTTATGTTTCTTAAAATTTTGCGCGCTATATAAATTTTAGAAAAAACTAGGATTAATATTGACAATGTTTGAAATGCCCATTTAGCCATAAAACAGTAAGTATATTTATTTGTAAAATTGGGACTATACGGTAGGCGCATTGGTATTAACTTAATATAAGCGTTTAATATACAAATATTACACAGCAAAATGGAAAGTCCAAGCTTAGATGGGGCAAATTTAGAAATTTCTGAACCCTTATTTCCCACCCAACTTGAGGCTACACCTGCAAGGGTGCATCCGCCTCAAATTGCTGGTTTTCTTAATTTAGTTCCGATGTACTTTGGGAAAGACGATGAAGGGCCATCGGCCTCGTTCTTTTTCGAATCGCTGGAAGAAACGGCAAGCATTGCAAACTGGTCTGGCAGAGACAAAATCGCAGTGGTGAAAAGTAGGCTGAAAGGCCCCGCCTGTGATTTTCTCTCTCATTCAAGAGAGTTAAGATCAGAAAAGGATTATGACAAGTTTAAAGAGGCATTTATAACACGTTTTGAACGTTCACAACCACTCATATCACAATTACAAAAATTTAGCTCTGCTAGGCAGGAATCTTCCGAAACAGTCATTCAGTTTGGCACTCGTTTAAACAATTTATGTAGGGTTGCTTTTAAAACTGAGAATGAAACACCAGAAATACTTGCGTTAAGAGATCAGACATTATTAGCACAATTTTTGAACGGATTAAACCCTAGATTGAAACGTTTAGTTCTTAGTCAAAATCCAGCCACTTATCAACAAGCGCTAGAAATTTCAACTCGTGAGGAACAAAACGAAAGATTAACTCAAACTAAACACGTTACTATAAATTTGGCCGAAACTGCTAACGATCGAATTTTAACTCCTGAACAAGAACAAATAAATTCGTTACAACAATCGCTAGAAGCATTATCAACGAACAACACTAATTTACATAGCTTAGAAAGAAACTTGTCTACCCTTGCCAGCAAATTTCAGAATTTTGCAGCGGGAATTGACCAACAGTTACAAGAAATTAGACAAAATCAGCGTAAGCAGGGTTATCTGCCTAATGTGCGAGACACCGCTGAGAGGCCAATTGCCGAGAACGCTCCGCACAGCGTATTGTTTACAAACAGAGAAGCTGCGCGCCGCCAAGTAGGGTCGAATTACGGTAGACAGAGCAGAGCGTTAGGACCGTCGGAAAGAGATATAAACAGAGAGAGGAGCGAAAATGTTACGGGACGACCACGTATCTTTACCCCGAGTCAAGAGGCCTCTTATCGGCAGGGCTATCGGAGACCAACAGTAGCCAGAAATGACTACACTAGCGCTCCACAAGTTAGGATGCCTTTTGATAACAGGGTAAGAAATCGTTTTCAAAATAATATAGGATCGAATACTTATTATGCTAGACCTAGAGGAATGTTATATAGGGATAATACTGAATATAGACAACCTCGGGTATTCAATCGTAGGCAGATTAATCATATGGGAGTGGCTTCAGACAGACAATTTGGTCACAGATTAAGTTGACAACCAAAATACTTCAAGCAGTATCCAAAATATAGTAAGCATAATAGGGCAGAGCATGGTATTTTTACAGCTGAGAACGATACAGAATTACCCTTAGTAGCAGGCTTTATTCAAGGTATCCCAACAACATTTTTCATTGACAGTGGGGCTTCAGTAACTTTAATTAGTGCAGATATTTTTCACAAAATTAAAAATGACAGATTTTTGAAACAAAGGCCACCTGATGTTACTGTTTGTGGAATCGGGGGAAATATTGTACCCTTGCATTCGAAAATTACTGTAAACTTAACATTAGATGGAAAAACATTTACAGAACATGTTCTTGTAGCCTCAGATACCTTAAGCCCTAGATATGAAATTGTCCTGGGTTCAGACATCTTATGCCGTCGTTCTTTTGTCATAGATTCTGGGAAAAGAATTTTAAAATCTTTACCACTGGGTATTTGCATGAGAGAAATAGGAGTTAGGGAGAAAATCCTAGGTGACACAAAACCCACAGTAGGAAAACTAACTTCTAAACATATCCTACCACCTAATACTGAATCTATACTAACAGTTCAGTGTAATCCCAAGTTTCTCCCAGGGCAATCAGTAATTGTAGAGCCGAATTATAATCTAGGCCGGAGCGATGTAGCTGTGAGGACTTCAATTGACCAGGTATCTCAGGACAGAAGGGTGTCTGTCCTAGTGGCAAATGTTTCTGATGAACCATTACATCTACCAAAATGTATGGGAATTGCTGTTATAGAATGTATTAAAATGAATGAAGTTAATTTTGCAGGTAAACAAGATAACAGGAAAAAGCTGCCTCCAGTGACTATTAATGACTTCAAGCTGAATCATTTGACTGATTCACAGCGACAGGAGTTATCTCGATTACTACATAAATATAGAGACGTTTTTGCTAATTCTCCATCCCAATTAGGTCATTCTACAGTTCTATATCATAGAATAAAACTTACAGATGATACCCCAGTTGCACAACGAGCTTATCGAACACCATATTCTTTGCAAAACGAGGTCGACCGACAGATCGATGAGTTGTTGGACGCAGGCATAATTTCTCCAAGTACTTCACCCTATAGTGCTCCGATTGTTATGGTGAAAAAAAAAGATCAATCGATGAGAATGTGTATTGACTTTAGGAAATTAAATTCTAAATCGGTCACAGATTCCTTTCCGCTTCCGTTAATTTCACAAATATTGGACCACCTTTCTGGATCCCGTTTTTTCTCTTCGCTCGATATGCAATCAGGATATTGGCAAATCCCAGTGCATCCCGCTGATAAGCATAAAACCGCATTTACAACCGGAAGAGGATTATATGAATGTGAAAAACTCCCATTCGGCCTTCAGGGGGCCCCGGCTAGTTTTTCGAGAGCCATGACGATCGTATTGCAAGGTCTCAAAACGCAGTCCATTTTCTGGTACCTGGATGACATCGTGGTTTCCAGCAAGACATTCTCAGAACACTTAGAGCGGTTGGAACTGGTGTTCCAGCGCTTGCGGCAGTATGATCTAAAGCTTAAGCCATCCAAATGTGATTTCTTAAAAGAAGAAATCACATACCTCGGCCACAGAGTCAGCTCAGAAGGGATCCGACCAGATAGGAAAAACATCTCAGCTATCGAAAACTGTATTCATCCTAGAAGTGTGAAGCAGGTGAGAAGATTCTTGGGAATGACAGGATTCTATAGGAAGTTTATTAAGGACTATGCGAAGGTGGCCAAGCCATTAACCGATCTCACAAAAAAGGACACCCCATTTAAGTGGGACGAGTCAACACAGTCCGCATTTGAGAAATTGAAAATGGCCCTTATAACAGAGCCGGTCCTTATTTACCCAGACTTCTCCCAACCTTTTTTCCTTGCCACAGATGCGAGTGAGACTGCCATCTCAGGAATTCTAGAGCAAAATACAAAAGATGGGGAGAGACATCCAATTGCTTACGTAAGTCGACTCTTAAAACAGGCTGAAAAATCCTACAGCACCGTAGAAAAGGAAAGTTTAGCTGTGGTGTACTCCATATCTCAGTTTCGCCCGTATTTGTATGGGAATTATTTTAAGATCATCTCAGATAATTCAGCATTAAGTTATTTATTGAAATTAAAAAACCCCACGCCCAGATTGACGAGATGGAACTTAATGATCCAGGATTACAGGTTTGATGTGATCCACCGGCCGGGTAAAATGCATTTAAACGCAGATTTTTTGTCTAGACCAGTGTTAGAAGAAGATGCAAAGCCTAAAAAGTGCTTAAAGAAACCTAGAACTGAAGAAGTTGCGACGATGTTGACCGGAATTACGTTGGAAGCATTAGTAATGCCCAAGGAGGCTACTAAGGAATTAATGAGAACATTACAGAGGGAAGACAACAGTCTAAACGCCTTAATCACTCAATTAGAGGGAAATGGCCAAGCTTTAGCTAAGATTCCAGATTCTTATTATTTAAATGAGGGGATATTATATCATTACTCCTTACCTGATGCTAAATCAACTCGAGAACAGCCATTTGAGCAAGTTGTGGTTCCACATGTATTAAAAGGTCAGATTTTGGAGGCTTGTCATACCAATCCTTCCAGTGGCCATCTAACGTTTGACAAAACTCTACAGAAAGTACGAAGAAATTTCTTCTGGACAAATATGTACAAGGAAATAAAAGCTTATGTCAGTTCTTGCCCTTCATGCTTAGAAAGAAGAGGATATAATCCAAAAGCAAAAGCACACTTGCTGCGACCCCCAACGGGATCATCTCCTTGGTATACAGTGAGCATGGACATCCTTGGTCCATTGCCGACCAGTCTAGATGGACATAAATATTTATTAATGGTATTAGACTGCTTTACACGTTATGTGGAAGCAATACCTCTCAAGACACAGAAAGCAGAGGAAATAGCTACAGCTTTTGTAAATCATGTGGTTGCCAGACATGGAATCCCACAAACCCTGCTGACAGACAGAGGAACTAACTTCCTATCAACTTTAATGAAAGAGATCTATCAAAAACTGGGCATTAAGAAGCTTCAAACCACTGCTTTTCATCCCCAAGCCAACGGAAGAGTAGAGCGGCTGAATAAAACTCTGGCAGCAATCCTATCGCATGTCGTGAATTCTACACAATCAGACTGGCATATATGTGTTCCATTGGCAGTAGCAGCATATCATTCAGCTGTACATTCTGCTACTCATGAAACACCAAATTATTTAATGTATGGAAGAGATATTATAATGCCACAGCATATTTGGACTTCAGAAACCCATCCTACATACGCCTCTTTGGAGCATTATTCAGAGCAAATGGTAGCAAGGATGCAGCGAACTTATGAAATAGTTCAGCAACATCTGGAAAACGCTGCACAAACACAAGAAAGATATCGCTCTACTAAGGCCGTAGATAAGCAGATTAGGGTTGGAAGCATAGTATATCTTTATACTCCGACGGTTAAACCAGGTAGGACACGCTAGTTGTCACGTCAGAGTAGTGGACCATATCGGGTTATATCTCAAGCATCTGAAGTCAACTATCAGATTCAGCACATATATCACCCTCAGGATAAACAATTAGTTCACGTGGATAGGTTAACTAAAGTCATAGAACGCAAACCGTTTCCAGAACTACGTTTAGAGTTGTCAGAAACCACTTCCTTACCTGAACAAACCTCTGAACACACAAAACCAAAAGACGTATATGTTGAATCAGAATCAGAAGAAGAAGAATGGATTGACCCAGAGGTTTACCAGGTGCCAAGTTTGCCCGTTTCGATCCCATTAAGGTATTTACCTAATAAGAATCAAAAACAATCAACAGTGGTAAAGCAAGAGCAAAGAACAGTTTCACAGAGTCAAAGGCAAGAGGATAATGCCACTTTGCCAGGCAGAAAACAGCAAGTGCATTCCCAGCCAACACACCAATACAATTTACGGAGTAGAAATCACGAGCCTCATTCTGTATCAATCCCTGAGCATAAGGAAGAGAAAATACTTCCCCAGTCACAAAATGAGATAACTGCTCCCGAAATAGTTCAAACAACAGATGAAGAAATAGACCAAAGCGGTCCCTCCGAAAATATTGTGAAAGAAGACAAGGCTCAGCCAGCTCAAATTTGCTCTGAAGAAAGGGCAGAAGCAGCACCGACACACCCTGAAAATCCGAGTATGTATGATCGACTTGTACAGTGGGCAACAGAACCTATATTCGAACCCGATACCGAACCAACTTCGGAACGAAATTGGGCGAACGAGGGATATGATTATGTAGTGAAGTTGCTAGATGCGTTGAAATGAGCATATGGTTAACCACAAGAATTAGCATTTTCATGTATTGTACCTACTGGCTTAACTTGGAATCGAGGAGGTTACCATAATGAAAAAAAAAAGAAAAAAAAAGGGGAAAGGATAGATTTTATTCGACTCTATCATTAAGTTTTATCAGCAGTTATATTATTGGATAGCCCAAGAAGCACAGAGTATTAAATGGTATAGTTAGAGACACAGGAAAGAGAAATCAATTTATCCTAACTGTAAATTGCAAGCAAAAGCATAAGTTATTTGTAGGAATCAAAAAAAAAAAAAAAGTGAATAGTGCCAGAACTTTTAATTAACTAGGGATATTACTGAGCAAATAATATTTTTCGCCGCAAAATATATTTCGAGTATACAAAATTAAAAGAGGAGAGGAGGATTGCAGATGGTCTAGGGCTTCCCGGGTACCCCCCCTAGTCCCCTTTTGTTTTCTCTCTCTCTCTCTCTCTCCCTCATTGTATGTCTAAATTCAAGTTCAAGAGAGAAGATCCAAGAGTGAGAAAAAGAAAAGAATGATAATGTTCGTTTTTTTTGAAAATGAGAAGCAATTAGCCTGGGGACGGCTGGTTCCTCCCAGTCACTACTTGTTTTTATCATGTTTCTAAAGAATAAGAAAGAAAAAAAAAAAAAAAGAGATATCATCTGAAGTCTTAAGGTCAAAATAAGGGGATCTTCTTCTTGTGCTGTTATAAAAAAAAAAAAAAAAAAGAAAACTCATTTTTACTCTCAAATAAAGGTTTGGAGCAATCTAAATCAGAATTTTAGTTCTACAAATAATTTTAAAATAGAACTTTATCTACTAATTATAACTGTTTTACATATGGAATTAAGGAGTTATTGACATTACATAGGAATGTCAAGACAGAGTAAATACATAGTTATTATCGATTAAACTGTACCTGTCTTCCTCATGCTACATAAACTACGATTATCTCCGTGCTAACTCACATCACTCAAAACCTATCTATAAGGAATGACATGTGGCTATAACTGCTTTGAACTTTTTGAGGCAAGACGTTTGATTTGAACAAATAAGGTTTCAAGGTAATGTCTATGGATTCCTTTTTTACCTTGACACACAGAGGCAATTATACGAAAATTTGGAGCAGAGAGATCTTTGGTCATGGATAAAGTAACCCCTTCAAGTGAGTGTTCCCCAGGAGTTCTTATTAACCCCGGGACCTTTAAAATTTTTGTTTATCTCACAAAAGGGTAAGATTGTTGAAGGAATTATACATTTATTAGGAAGAGACGAGTGTTGAAGATTATCTTGTGTTATATGTTGGAATTTGATTAGAAATAGACATTGTTTATCTATGTGATCTATGTAATAGTGGGAATAATTTTAGCATTTGTTTTTAGTATATAAAGCTCATACTAGGGTCAATATGGCAGACAATAAAAGGTATGTTTTTCATGATAAAGAGTGTGTGGAAGGTGTTCAAAATTGTGTGGAGAATGACTACATTAGCAGGACTGACTACTGGAGAATCAGTGAGAGCGACTGCAGGAAGGGTAAGAGAGTACATAGATCATGCGTAGCTGAATTTCAGACAGGAAGTAAGAGTAACATTGTTACAGATTTTGGTAATTGTGTCAGCATTCCTTCTACTAGCTGGAGCGACTTGCACAAACCATCAGATTTTGCAAGCAGAAGTGGAAGAGTGTGATGCACATTTATCACGCCCCTGTAAAATGTATACTAAAGCTAGAGTTACCTCGATGAATTTAGATTATAAACAATATCTCTGGTTCGTTTCAAACTCTCAGCAAATACAGGTTTTCCTATAAGAATCATCCAATTATGTAAAAATCGGAAGGAGGAAGAAGCAATTAAGGTACATTCTCTCTCTCACTTTGAATATCTAAAGCTTCGAGAGATGAATAAAACTAAAGATCAACATTCAGATGTTGAGTGAAAGATTCTTCTTTTTTTTCTCATCAAAAAAAAAAAAAAAAATATATATATATATATATATATATATATATGAGAGAAGAAAAGAAGAGGAAGAAGTAACAAAAGAAGTTTTATATTCGTCTTCTCACTCCTCCTGAAAAAAAAAATGAGCCTATCAAATTGAACGATCAAAAAAAAAAAAAAAAAAAAAATGTTCAACTCTGATTTTAGTATTTTAGGTCTTTGAAGTAGATTTAAAAAAAAAAAAAAAAATCTGCTATCTCCTACATTACAGTTTTATTTTACTTTAGGCCCAAAGAGAGGAAAAAAAAAAGGGGGGTAACGTTATTTTTTGATAAAAATACATACCAGAATACTCATCAATATGACTTCGCCAACACAAGTTGTGTTCCTGCTAGCTACGCTACTTATTCGGTGTACGCCTTATCATACCGGTATCTTCATTCTTCAGCCATTAGATAGAGAGGCCATTACTAGTCAAACTATCATCATCCCCTGCAGATTAGTTTCAAATCTCACAGTCACTGTAAAATGGTTTTTCAACGGAAAAAGCACAGACCATCTTTACAGACCACCAGGGCTTCCTGATTATAAAATGGTCGGATCACCTAGAGAGAATGATTTTGCATTGCAAATCACCCAACTACAGCTGGCAGATGAAGGTAAATATTTTTGCCACGTTCAAACTAAGGATGGACGTCAATTCCGATCAAGTACAGCTATTGTAACAATTTATGTTACGCCTCTACCACCTCTAATCGGAGAAGGCTCATTCCTTAATGGGAACGAAGGGGAGCAAGCCACTTTTACATGCAAATCTTTAGCAGGAAAACCGCCAGCTATTTTGAGATGGATTCATTTTAATGGTAATTCCATCAACGGATCAGTACAAACCAGTCAGGAATTATGGTCAGACAAAATAAGAATGAACACTTATTTGAAATGGATAACCACTCTATCACCAGAGTATGATAAGAAAGCATTTACCTGTGTCGCTAATCATCTAACTTACTTGCATCCTCTAATGGTCTCAATCACAGTCCTAGTGAAGTACAAGCCAAGAATCACTATGAAAATAACCTCAAAAATCGCACGTGAATATGATCGGTTCAGATTAAAATGTGAAGCCAGAGCAAACCCAGATGTTTTCGTTTACAAATGGTTTAAAAACGGAGAACTGCTAACAAAACAAGGAGACGCTTTTCTTGAAATTAAAAGCGTTATGAGAACAAACCATAACGATAACTTCACCTGCTTAGTTCGAAAAATGAACTAGGAACAGCCCAAGCTTCCTTCATACTTTAGGAATCCCAGCCATAGTGTTGATTTTAATCACACTAGGAGCAGTGTTATGGAAGCTATGGAAGTGTGGAAGCATCAATATGGAAACTTCAAATCAAACACGTACTTACCAAGTTTATTATAGTGAGAATGATAACGATCGTGTGAGTATTACCAGCCTAGAATAAGAAGAAAAGGGGGAGGAAAAGCCTTTCTCCTCTTCCCTGACGTCTAAATGAACTTCAGAAGTGTTTTTATTTTTAGGAAACACTCAAACTGTGTGTGCAGGGACTCATTGTCCCGTGTGGAAAGAGAAAAAACTTTCGAGTGAATTAAAAGAAACACTTAGAACTTTTAACTTTATGAATACTTCTGTTGACATTCTACTGACATTCAAATGGAATTTTAATGTAATAACTATGTTAGAGTGATATACTTGTAATAATAATTGTGAAATAATTATGGAAGTATTAATGCTTTTAAAGGTTTAAATTCTTGAAAAAAAAACAAGAGAAACATTTGATTGTTACTTTTTCTATTATTGGTCAATGTTATTTATAGTTATATATTAACATCATGATAAATATAATGATAAGAACGTGTACTAACTTTGTTTATTTTATTACATGAACAATGTATCATGCTTGGAGAAAATCTTGGAAGACGATTATACTATGGGAAGGATGTGCATCAATCTAAAAAAAAAAAAAACAGAAGTGTACTACAACCTAGCAGACCAACGAAACATTGTGATTAGTGAATGTTATATGGACAATGGACACTTGAGAAGATATAAAGAAGATAAGAAATACTACACATTGTAAAACTGTGCGTGCATGATAATGCGTGAAGATATCGAATGGAAGATTTAAGAACATGTTATTGTTCATGATACAATATTACTAATGTTATACCAATATTATAATATCATAGATATTAACCTTTTAGTATTTTGTGTTTGAAAATATATATAGTTTAGTTGTAGAGGCAGTTGTAAAGGAAGAAGCCATCTTTTACTTTGGGAATCTTAGTTTAGGGCCCGATTTGGTTTTTCAGAATAGAGAAGAGTGATTTTGTTCTAAATCCCCAGTCTCAATTCTGAAAAAGGGGGGAGCTGAGGAAGATGTTGCAGTGCTAATTCCGCCTTTTCCTCTAAATCTATAATAAATATATTAATTTTAAATTTCTCATAAATCCCCTATTTAGTTATTATCCAAAACATCATTTATTAACAATTTTAGAGTTATTAAAACTGAGTATTGAAGCAGGTTAGATGTCCTTAAATCTCTAAATTGGAACCTGTTATAATGGCATTTAAAATATGGCGAAATTAGCCACAGCAACTATGTAAAAACAAAGCCTATCTAAACTCTACAGAAGCCTGCAGTTGTTTGCCCGCGACGGCTATCTTGGGAGCCACCTACGGGTTACATTTTTATAAACACAGGAAAGATGCACTTAGCTTGACATGCAAATGATGACGACAGAAGGGGGGGGGGAATCAGAGAGATACACACACCCGTGTGAACGGATATCGTAGATTCCTCCGAGCATCATAAACTCGGTGAATATGTAAGCTAGAGACTCTTCATTTTCCTAATAAGGAGCTGGTGAAGTGTCTACACGTATGGCCAGAATGTTTGAGACATAGCATGGCGTAATCAAGGATGGTGGTGACTCCTTTGATTAAGTGTCCCATAACGTGGGAGTTCTCCAATAAGAGAAAGGAAAATGTATAAACAATAAGGGAGAACTAGAGCTATAAAAGCAGGTCCTCGAGACCCAAAGAAAAAAAAGGAGAACGGGGAGGTTGAAGCCGAGAGAGTCGAGACGAAAGAACGGGGAGGCCGAAGCAGAACGAGAGGTTGAGAGAAGAGGAGGTGACGAGAAGAAGATACTGCAGAGGATAGAAGAGAATAGAGAAGTTCCAGTCACGGAGAACGGAGGGAAGAGCCGCCGCCCAGCCGTATCTTAGACTGGTAAGTTGATGATGAAAAGATGGATTCTTTCTAGCCTTTTATAATATTGTAACTAATAACTGCTGTGTTTAAGAATGATAATCCCAAAGTCTATGATCTTATTATTATCATAATGATTTATTGAATTTATAACTATGTAAGATTTACTTTCTCTTATATTAAACTTTATTATGTTTTGCACTATAGGAGTTTCTCATTCTCTGCCAAAACCTCACATGCAACCACTAAAGCTAAATGTTAAAGCATGATTACAGGTTAATCGCGGTGTCGAGTAATCGGTTGCATGATTACTCGATAATAATAAGCACAACGCAAAGCCCAAACTGCGGGGAAAAGGTAGAGAAGGGGTAAATATCTCCATCTCTCCTCTTCCCTGAGGGTATATGAGGCTTTTGTCCTAAACCAAACCATTAGACGATAAACCAGAACTGAATATACTAAGGTAAATTAAGATGGCAGACCAAAAGAAAAGTATCGGAGAGACGTAACTACACTTAGAACAAAAAGTATAGATTATGCCTAGACTAACTAGTTCTGATGCGGCCACACCCTAGTACACACAAAAACCTAAGTAAGTAAGTGTAACGAGTATATATATATATATATGTGCAGCGAGTATGTGCGTGTATGCGGGGTAACAGTTCTTTTGAACATTCCGATGACTACTTCAGAGCCCAAACGCTGCCATTCGACATAAAAAAGTATAAAAAAACATTTCTAAGGAGCACTATGAATCAGGAAAGGCTAAATGCTCAAGCATTGCATTCAATAGAGAAAAGCTTGGTCAACAGAGCACCAAACTTGAATGAAAATGTTATTAATCTATCTTCTACAAATAAAAACCGAAGAATTGATTTTGTTTTAAAATAAAAGTTCAAATCTGTTAATGGTAAATGTCTAGTTAATGTTTTTTTTAGTATTTTTAACTCGCTTATTACCTATGAGAGTTACGGATGTTGTTCAGGGGGTTATTCAGGAGTGGGCAGAAGGGGAATAGGCCCTCCCTTAACCCAAAATATGAAATTAAAGAAAAAGAAAGCAGGAGGTTTTTATGTGTTTGATGGTTAAATATATACATTTATATCTTTACCCATAGCTAATACTAAACGTATTAGACAGGAGAAAAGAGAAAGGCCACAAGGCGATTTCAGTGAACATAAATTGATTAAAAAATCTCCTTTAATAACAAAAATCCTTAAAGATAAGCATATAAGTCTTTAAAATACTGTATGTAAATAATCTTTAAATTTATTTATTATAAATGTGTTACTCTGTAAAATTATTTAATTAAATTATTAAGTTTTTAAATTTATTTATTATAAATGTGTTACTTTTTAAAATAAATGAAGTCGCAATCATAAATGAAGTCTGCTTTCCTTTGCAAAGGAAAGCAGACTTCATTTATGATTGCGAGACAATTCTTTTGGAAATAGTTCAATACCAGTGCAATTCGTAGTGCAAGCAAAGTTGTCCTGTTATGAGCATAAAGGATTGAACAATAAACAAAATACAAATGTGGAAAATTTTAAATGAGTTTTAATGGTAATGGATAATGGAAGTAAATAATACTTCCTAAAATGTTATATATATATTTTTTAAATGTTTCTAAAACTAATTTTAAAGTTTATTAAATTATTAATTTCTATTTTACATATACGAAGATATATGGTATAATGGGATTATAACGTCTTTATCTCTACTAGCAATTTTTCGGTAAATCATCGATAGGACACCATTGGCCTTCCTTGCAACCTGTTTACAATACTCAGAGAATTAAATATCTGACCGTATCGTAACACCCAAGTCCCTTTCCTCCACTACCGAATTTAGTTGAACTCCACCAAATGAATAAGTTATTTTGGGATTACTGTTTCCCTGGTGTAATACCTTACACTTTGTTGGATTAAAGCTCAGCTGCCATTTTTCTGACCATCCCTGAAGTCTATCTAGGCTACTCTGTTCTTTGTTTGTTATTTGGTTTTTAGGAGGATTAGCAACTAAGGCCATATTGCCCCGGGGATATGCGGTGGTCATTCCCTGACCTTTCCACATCCTCCGTATTTGGTGATCACGGGCTCGAACCCTGGTCTAATCAAGAAGCGTGTGCTATGCACTGCTGCTCCTGCCCACCTGGCTACAGAGGTGCCAGGTCATTCTGAAGAAGCTCTGCTTGGCAGCGATCATTAATTACTCTACCGATCTTCACATCATCTGCAAATTTAGACCTCACGCCCTCTATCCCTTCATCGATGTCATTTATGAAAATCGAAAACAACAGTGGTCCTAATACTGATCCTTGGGGAACCCCACTTCTTACATCAGCCCAATCTAAGGAATAACCATTTATCAGAACCGGCTTCCTCCTGCCCTGATGCCATCCATCTAAAGATTTTCCCAGTGATTCCAACTTGTTCCAGCTTATAAGCAACCGCTCGTGTGGGACTGAGTCAAAAGCTTTACTGAAATCTAAATAAACAATGTCGAAATTATTCCCAAAGTCCAGCTCTTGAGTGACCCTTTACAAAACCTTGCTGAGTATCTTTCAGAGTTCAATTTCTAATTAAATGATCCTGAATTGGAACTATGATCATTGCCTCCATGGTTTTCCCTACTACTGATCTAACCGGCCGGTAATTTTCCACTTCACTCTTAGAACCGCCCTTATGTATTGGACACACATTGGCACTTTTCCAATCCAAAGGAATCTCTCCCGAAACCAGTGATGCTCTCATAATTAGCCTCAATGGTTCAATGCACTCACTTGCCGCCTCCCTTAAGATTTTATGGTAATATGCTATCAACCCCAGGAGCCTTACTGGCCTGTAGATTCGAAAGTCTTTTTATTAAATAAACGTGTGAAATTTCAACATCATTAATTACTTTTTTGCAAGTTCACTCCCAGAATTTCTCCTTGACGTTAAGGGCTTTTCTTCTGTAAATATCGATGCAAAGCAACCGTTGAGTTCAGCTGGGGTGTCTAATACTGTCCTATGTCCATTACATAAGGGTCCGATCTGGTTTGTCGTCTTCTTCTTTGCATTTATATATGTGATGAATTCCTTATCCCCCCCCTACTCTTTTCTCTCTTTGGGAGCGATTTCTCATAGTATGCCTTCGCCAGTCGAACCCTTTCTGTGGTATTTTTACTGATCAATTTGTAGCTGTTATTCTCTTCTGTACTTTTTATTGCTCTCTAACTTTTACATCTCGTATTTTTCTGCTCCAGCAATGTGGCAACTTCTTTATTCATCCAACCTGGAATCCTCCTCGTGGAGTATTTATTAATGGTATATATAAGACGTAATATATACTATACTTGGTATATATTATACATCAAGACTTCTGTGATTAATGTTTTAAAGGTATACCATAATTCAGTTGTATTTGCTGTCTGTGAGATTCTCCCCTGTGAATAGAGTCCATGTAGCAGCTTCAGCTGTCCTAATTTCCTTGCGTGAAGTTATAATCCATTCCTTTGCCTTTAACTATTGCTATCTCTCTCTCTCTCTCTCTCTCTCTCTCTCTCTCTCTCTCTTCATCGTCCAACGTGATCATTTTCTGTTACTAGTTCTTCTCTCTTTCTTTATTTCTATATTTCCTTCTCATTCACTCTCTGTTTATACTTTTTATTCTGCACTGTTTCTATATCTTTCATCGCTTTTGTTTATTCATTCCATCCTGTTATTCCTCGTTCTCTTTCTTCTTTTCGTTCTTTCAACTATTTCATCTTTTTTCTATAATTATATTTCTTTGGGCCCGTCCTAAAGGTGATGCAATGATATCAGACACTCTCCTAGACTCAATTCTTCGATGTAGGATTAAAAAACTTCGTGACTGACCCAGCCGACAGACAGAAGTAGAAAGAGTGTTAGTAACAATGCGAAAAGGAAAAAATAATAATTTCCTGGTTGAATTTCTTTTCCGATTTTTAAATAGAGGCATAGGGGGATATATATGCTGTCCCCGCAAGGTTGTCTTTGATATATACCACTGAGAATTTAGCGAATATGTTATCCCAGCAACCTTGAAGTAATAGAAGATACGCTTCCTTACGTTCCAAATTCGGAAAAGTGAATGATCAATTGATTTGTTACAATTTCTGAAATTTCAGTTGATATTTAGGACTATTACCAATTCGCTTTGGTTCTTAAAATTATCAATGTATTTAATACCTTTATTTCGTGTCGCTATTCTTACGTAATGACTGTGAAAATGAAATTACCCATAACAACTCGAATAATACCTCAAGTGATCGTCTTTTGAGTCTCAGCATGATGATTTGGATATGAATAAGGAGACTGTTCTCAAAGTGTGCATGAATGAATGAAAAAGAAGGTCTGTGCAAAACATTAATCCATACTTTTCAAAGCAATCCTAATTTCCTCGACTGTAACATCTATTTGCTGCTTCTTATTTAGCGCTTGCTGGATCCATAGTAGTGTTGCCATGAGGTTGGTGATGGTCGATCTCTGAGGAAGTACTGAGTGCAGGTATTCATGTCTGTCTTTGAAGCAATGTTGGATGATGATGTCCAGGATTGTTTTTTTGAAGATTTTTTGCAAAGAGCATCCAACAGCGATTGGTCCGAAGTCTTTTACAGATTTAGGGATTTTTATTTTGGGGACAGGTTTTACGTAATAGCTTTTCCACAGCTTCGGGAACTCCTCTTCCACCATTATTCTCTCCAATAGATGTAATAATATATCGATGATGAAACAGCTACAGATGTTATCAATTTGTCTGCCCGATTGTAGCTTTATTTGGGAGACTGTGGATTGCTCTTTTTAAGTTGTTTTGCTGATACTGATTTCCTTAAAATTCTTCGTTGTTAGTCACAATTTCATTAGTGTTGATAATGTTTTTAATTTTCTCGATTACATCCTGCATTTTGTTAATGTTATCTTCATTGTTAACTTGATTTTAAGGTTTTCTCAGTCATTTTATGCGTGTAGCTTTTTTTGTTGGCAATTCTTTTGCCCTTTTTTAATTTTGTTATAATCATTTCAAGGTGTGCTTGTTTCTTAGTCTTCATGAAACGTTCTCTTTGGTGCTTGTACCGGATGTGATCTTCTGGATGTCCTGTTCTTTTCCATTTCCTGTACACACATTTTGTTTATTTTTGAAAGTTATTTTTCATTGTGGGCTGAACCAAGGGTTTGCCCTCTCTGACACTTTGAGTGCCTCAGAAGCTCCATCTTGCGCTACATGTAAAAGTGATTGCGAGTGTTGTTAAGGCAGCATCGGTGCTCAAAAGGTTTTGCCAGTTGTATTCGGTAAGGTGTTTTAGAATTACATCATTTTTAATATATTTCGTTGAGAACATTACCTTTGTTATACTCTTGGAATGCCAACCAGATTGCAGGATGTCTCGTTGTCTTCTTAATGTGGCTTCAAATGTGAGTGGTCGGTGATCTGACGCGAATTTCATCACGTTCTCCTTCAACTTTATATCTGAAGTGTAAATCAAGTCCAGGCACTGAGTTGGTCTTGTTGCTGCTGTTTTCAGTTGGCTCATATTTAAGGCTTGCATTGTACCATCCTATTCACTTTTTGCTATTGTATCTGTATTCGCGCTCATGTTTGAGGCAAGTCACGTAAAAAGCTCAGCTCTGTTTTCTTTAGTGCGGTCTGGGGGTAGATAAATTAAACATAATTGATATCTCTTCATTTCTGTTCCAAAGATGGCAATGATAGCCTCGAAATTTCTCGATTGCGATTCATGTTCGCTGACTACCGAGAATCCGATTTTGAAGAGAATCATTACCCCCCCCCCTCTCTTCTAGGCAATAGTAACCGGAGGAGTGGGCAAGGGCATCGAGGTACCTGCTGTTTTGGAGCCAGGTTTCCACTAAACATATGCAATCACTGTCCGAGTTAAGCAATAAACTTCGTAGTGTGTGGAGCTTATTCGAAATCCTCCTCACATTTTGCAGGAAAATAATGATCCCATTCGATTCTCTTTCGTCACCTGAGTTGTTTGCAGATTGCTATTGGACAGTTCGCAAGTTCGCCGCGTGTGGGCTTCCCAGCCCTTTTTCTGTATAGTTTCACGAGCGATCCTACTGGCCAGATGTTTGTGTCCAAGAGACGGTCTTCACTGCTTATTGGGCAGCTGATTACGAAAGAAGGGTATGCCGGATGTCTTGTGCGAATTTTCTAAACTTCTACGTCGATCCCTATCTGCGGGTTGAGTCTTGAGATAAATATTTTTCCTCTGCTTTGTACAGAGGTTATGTTGAATGTGTCCGCTAGTCTCTCACTGTGACCTAACGAACGTTTCGTTGCGGTGTCAAGTCTGTTGTGCTCATCAGTGCTTTGTGATGTTTTTTAGATACAGAGGAAGCAATATTTGTAATGTGCTTGTGCCAAGAGAGATTAGAAGTCAGGTAATCCCCAAAAGAGATATATCCTTTTGCCTAGCAATCGGAGTGTCACTAAAGATAAGCATAGGAGTAGAAGAATCCTTTTTGCGAGATATAAGACAAGACTGAGTTTTAGAAGGGTTGAAATCAACTAAGTTGTCTTTGCCCCACTGGAGAATTACCTGAAGATCGGCATTTAAGGAATTGGTAGCAGATTTTCGAGAAGTTGAAGCTGATTGAGCAGGACAAGGTTTCTCAAAATGGAAAGTGGAATGCAATGTGCTATCATCGACAAAACTATGGATAGGATTTCCAGTCAATGGAAGAAGGTCATTAATATACAAGAGAAAAAATGAGTCGGGGAAAGAACTGAACCTTGAGAGACACACGGCATTAGTGGAAAAGTTAGAAGACAGAGAGCCATCTACCATCACCCTCAGTGAGCGATCAGAGAGAAAACTCGATAACCAATTACTAAAAACTGTTGGCAAACCATAAGATGGAAGCTTGTTTAGAAGACCTTTATGCCAAACACGATCAAAAGCCTTTGAGATGTCAAGAGCAACTACTGGTGTTTCACCAAACCTTTCCATTGAATTAGTCCATAAATGGGTAACATAAGCCAGGATATCACCAGTGGATCGACACTGGCGGAATCCATACTGGCGATCGTTGATCACACGGAAGGTTTCTAGGTAGTTTAAGAGTTCGTGGTTAATTGATTTTTATTATTATTATTATTATTATCTTTATTTTCTCCTAAGAGACACCCGCTTACAGCTATTAACCAGGGGGTGCACATTCATATATACAAATATACGTTATATACATAATTATCTATTTATAATTTATACAAATCAGTCTTTATAAATTATACAATGTCTAAATTATACATTTTCTAAATCATACATTGTCTAATTAATTATATTTTACACATCATTGGCTTATTTTACATGACAGGCAGATAGAAAGAGAGCACAAGCATAATTTACAATTTTTCAAGGAATTAGAGAATGTTCACATCTACAGCACTATTTACATCGAGTTCACAGAAAGAGAAGACGTCCAATATAAACATAACAGGAGCAAAAACAGTCCCGACCAGTTCGTTCTTCATTTCCTGCATTCTCTTTTGTTTCCCTCAGTCGGCATCACTCAACATTTATAGATGGAGTAATGCCTTTTGAAACACTTCAGTCCTGTACCTCTTCTCTGCGCAAAGCCTTTCTGGGTCTGCTTGTAGATCGTTGAACATCTTAATGGTGTTCAAAGGAAAAAATCGCCGAAGGCTTTCCAGCTGTGTGAGCGCGCTACTGATTGGAAGGGATGTTGTTCTATTCTCCAACCTTTGGGTCATGCGGAGCCGAGTCAGCAGGTGGTCAGTTTTCGGCGAGTCGACTCTCCCGGTCAGTAGTTTTGCAAGAGTGAGGATGTTCTTGGTGACAATAATGTGAGACCAAGGCGTGACATCCAAGTTGGCATATAAAATGGTTCTTGAGATTGTAAATGGCTGCGTAGTGATCCTGTTTAACCATCTCAGCATCCAGTACTCTAAACCGAGGAAAGCCTTGATGGTAGCATCTGGGGCAGAAGACCAAATCTGAGATGCGTAGAGAGGGATGGGAATGACGCATCTTAAAATATATTGTTTAACAAGGTCAGGGTTCCTGATACCTACTAGTTCTTGTCTGGAGGTCCATAGCGCTGCGTAAGTTTTCTTCTTTACATGTCTGAAATGGGGTGTGAAGTTTAGGTTTTCGTCCCATTTCAGACCAAGATCAATATGTGTCCTGACCTTTTTGACCACACTGCCATTTACGCGTATTGATATGTGGTTTTTAAATACCTTGTTGGTGAAAACCATTTGTGCTGTCTTGTGTTCATTTAGTCGGAGCTCCATGCAATTAAGGTATTCTTGCAACTCGGCGATTTTGGAGTTTGCTTCGTTGTTGCATTGTAAAGATGTGTTTTGGTCATTCGAGGTGACGAAATATTTCAAGTCGTCTGCATATACGACAAATTGCTTTTGATTTTGGGTCAGGAAGGGATGCAGTGCTGTTGGGAAGAGAGTAGCAGAGAGGACACCACCTTGTGGGACTCCCCTGTTGACTTGGAAGGTCTCTTTGGAAGTTCCATTTATGGCAGTGATGTGTCTCTCCCTCAAAGAACTCGTTATTATAGCTAATACGTGCCCAGTTATATGGAAATATTCCTCCAAGATGATAGTAATAGCCGAGACGGATATACTGTCGAAGGCGGATGCAACGTCTAAGAAGACAATGTCTAATTGCTGTCTGAAGTTAAGGGAGTGTTGGATTCGGAATAGAGTCTCCATGAGATTGGTGGTAGTAGATCTTTGTGGGATCACTGAATGAAGGTACTCCGGTCTATGCCCGAAGCAGTGATGGTTGATGGTATTTAAAATGGATTTCTCAAATATTTTTTGAAACGAACATCCAATTGCAATAGGCCTGTAGTCTTTGGCGGACTTAGGATTGTTATTTTTGGGAACAGGTTTAACGAAATATGTATTCCATATCTTCGGAAAGTGGTTTTCACTTAAAATTTTGTGGAAAATGTGAAGGAGCAGATCTATGATGTATACACTGCTGATCTTAATCATGAAGAGCGGGAATTTATCAGGCCCAATTGTGGCTTTATTCCTGAGGCTATTCACAGCGGCTTTAATGTCATCTCTAGTGACACTGATTTGAGACAGTTCAGCACAGACCTCTGTCTTCAGTTTGCTAATTGCTTCGCGGATTTTCTCTGTGTTGACTTCACTTTCAACTTGATTTTCTGCCAGAGGAGTTCCAAAGGTGGCTTGGGTCCATTCTGAGAAGATGTACTCGGGCATTATATCCGTACGCCTTTTCTTATTATATATCCTGCTTCCTTTCTTTAAATGTGATCGCACCATGTCATAGTGAGCTTGACGTTTCAATCGAATGAACCGCGCTCTAGCTTCTTTATATCCAATATAATCAGGTGGGTGTTCAGTTTTTTTCCATTTTCTGAACAGTTTTTGCTTCTTTTTAAAAGCATATTTTACTTGTGGACTAAACCAGGAATTTGCTCGATGGGAAATTTTAATGCGTTTTGATGCACCCTCAAGCGCAATAAAGTGAAGGGTATCCGAAAGTGCTTCTAAGGCTTCGTCTACGGGGAGTTGGAAGAGATTTTGCCAGTTGAAATTTACGAGCCGTTTCAAAATTACGTCTGGTTTTATATACTTGGTTGGGAAGAAAACATCACCGTTGTTTTCCCTCCTCCAGTTCTCTTTTTGTCTACAAGCTTGACTTCTCAGGTTGACTTGGATTGAGAGAGGGATGTGATCCGAAGCGAAGCGAGTCGTACTGTTAGTTAATGTGATGTCTAGAACATTATAGTACACCAGGTCAAGGCGCTGTGTGCCTCTTGTGAGGGGCGTTTCAAGTTGTTTCATCGAGAGGGTTTCCATAGTATCATCCAACTCGCTCTTTGCATCTTTGTACTTAGGAAGAGGCATGTTCAAATCTCCCATCACGATAGATTCTACATTTGGGTTTAAGTTTGCGACGAGCCAAGTAAGGAGTTCATTTCTGGCTTCGCTGTCATGGTTGGGTGGAAGGTATCGAATACAAATTTGTACATTCTTTGTACCTTCTCTGAAGGTTGCTGAGACGGCTTCAAAATTTTCCGAGTGTGACTCTTGGTTTTTAATTACAGAGAAATTATTCGTATAGAGTATCATTACTCCTCCTCCTCTTTTGTTTTCTCTTCCTCTTGTAACACATTTAAAGCCAAAATTGTCAGCCAGAGCATCTAGCTGTCTATTATTATGAAGCCAGGTTTCTGTCAAGCAGATGAATTCATATTCAGAGCTTAATAGAAGGTTCTGTAAAGTGTGAAGTTTATTGGTTATGCTGCGCACATTTTGAAGGTAAAGAGAGACTCGCATATTTTCTTTCGAGTCTGATGAGGAATTCCTTAATTGCTACTGCGCTACCCTAGTTGAGGGCCTCGAAGCACGTTCTCTGAAGCGTTTAACCAGGGTGCCAGTGGGCCAAATGGTTTTGTCTAGTAATCGTGCTTCACAATTAATAGGGCATGAGATAGTGAAGGAGGAATATGCTGGATGTCTTGTTCGTACTTGTCGTACTTCCACGTCAATACCCATCCCCTCTACGCACATTTCTTTAATGACGCTTGGTGTGATACTGGGTTCAATCCGCGAGACAAATAGCTTTCCTCTTGTTTGAACTGAGGTGATGCTGTATCTTTCTGCAAGACAAGGGTGATAACCAGATGGCTGGAGTGTTGGAGGATGATCAGTAGGATCGCCATTTGTCCGTATGGCATGTTGTTGCTGATGGGCATTTAGGTGAGGGGGGTCCTTTTTAGTGGAATTTTGAGGGGCCGATTTTGTCAGCAGAGAAACAGCCTGAGCAAAAGTAGGTTTCTGGTTCATGTTTGGCACTGATGGAGGGGTTGATTTCTTTTTATTGCGGTCTTGGTTTGCAGAAGAAGTAGAGCTGGGGATAGCGGTCGCTGGACCGTTTTCAGACCTGTGCATTTGTGCATTCCTTTTATTGGAGGATTGGTTTTTTGAATTATCAACAGTTTGAGAAGGTGACTGCTCTTTGCAGGGATCAGCATCTTGCAACTCTGCCCTACCTTTGAGGGTAGTCGTCCGTTGTGATTTAATGTGCGGGTTCTCCATCGGTTTCCCTCTTGCAACTTTTGATATACCAGCTGGGCAAGCCTGTGGGCTTTCGAGTATCGGGATATTTCGTCCGATTGTTCCGTTAATTGCGCGTAGTTGAGTTAGGACTGTGTCTAATTTATCATCAATTAGTTTCTGTTTAGCTATTAAAGTTCTATTCTGTTCATGCAGTTCATGGTTTTCTTCTTGGATTCCTTGCAGAGTTTTGTGGATCGGAAGGAGGAGTTCCTCGAGTAAATCTTTTAGTATTTGTGACTCATGATTAAAGTAATCCTGACCTTTTTTTCTGTCTTGATCATTCCGAGCCCCACTACAGCCTATTTCTTTAATGTAGTCAAGAGTATCATTTCCATCTTCATATGTTTTCTTGTGCACGCAGTCGTCTGGGCATGCATCACAACCTAAGATATCAATTAATGAGCCACTAAGGTTCCCGTTCAGCTCCGTTACTGCGAGGTTGTCGGAAACATGTGGGGAAGGTTCCTCAGTTTCTGAGTCATCGTTGTCTATGACGTGAGAATCTGCTGCATTTATTACTTCCCGTTGTTCTGCGCTATTATTCTCGTTGTGGGACTTGCATTTTGAGCAAAGGAACTTCTTTCTTCTGCTTTGATTTAAGCGCACGATGTCAACTTGGGAACAGCAGCTCCCAATGACGCTGTCACATCGCGAGCATTTAATGGCGTATTTATTTACAACGTGACAAATGCCGCATACTTGCTCCGTCATATCAGATGGTTTCTTTTCCATATTTCTAACGATTGGGATCGTAGAAGCGTTACTTATATGTTTTACTTAAATCTGGAGCGTTGGACAGATATTTCACTTATTTCTCGATAAAAGGTGCGGTAGTGGGGAGAGCTATACACTCCACACCCCGTTACGGTTAAATTGGAGCCTTTAATGCACGGAGCGACCTTGAGAGGGGATTAGTGGTGGGGAAAGCTGAGTAGTTGAACTTTCCGCAGACAAGAAAACTTATCTATAGCTGTACCACATAAAGCAAAGTTCATGCATGAGACCAAAAAACAATAATCATAATTTACCTGACTGCGCATTTCTTCCTTAGTAGGTATATTTAGATAGAGGCACTTCTGAACTTTCGATTAATACTAAATATAGCTAGTACATGACTCATAATTAAACTGAAAATATCAAAAAATACGGAGCACGATAATCACACTGTTGTCATCTCCGCCACCTAGCGGAACCACCCGCTAGGTGGCGGAGATGACATTTCTCCATTACTTTCTCCATTACTTTAGTATGGAGAAAGTAATGGCGGATTTCTCCATTACTTTAGAAAGAGTAGAAGTAATTGCAATGGGACGATAATTGGATGGGAGGGATTTGTCACCCTTTTTAGGAACTGGCTGGATATGAGCAAATTTCCAAGCAGAAGGAAAAACACCTTTGGAATAAGAAAGTCAAAAAAGGCGGCAAAGAATAGGAGTAAGTACGGGAGCGCAGGTTTTGAGAACAAGTGGAGAAATACCATCAGGACCTGGTGCTTTCACATCATCGAGATTCATCAAAATCCTTCTGATATCCTTTTGACGGAAGACCACAGGAGGCATTGAATGGAGCGCGTTGGGAATGGTGGGAGGTGTTCTCGGACTCCCTCCAGTCACTATCTGGCAGAGTAGAGGTAGCAAGATTATACACTAGCTGATCCGGAAGCCTCCTGGAGAGTTACCAATAGGTTCGGTCCGGTGTACTAACTAGCGGCCGGCCTGCGAACACCGTTCTAGAGCCGTACCCTCGAAACGTAAGGAATATTGGATCTCGCCACGACATTCATCATAACCTCAAACGTCATCAGTCATACTGCATGATGGAAGAGATAGGGAAGGGTTGACCGGAACTTAGCTCTAGAGAATAAACATGGGTTCCGCCACTTCAAGCCTCCAATAAGCAAAGTGGTAGTATTGCACCGGTTGATGAGAGTCATCTACCACCTAGTACTGCCTGGTAACATAGAGCGGCGTGTTCCTCCATGTGGTGTGGGCGGCACACCTCGACCCCTGCTTACGTTGGTTCACACCTGGGTGGTCACCCACCATGTACTTGTGCATGGAGGTTATACCCAGGATTACTAACAGTCCCACCATCGTGAAGGTGCAAGCAGAGGATTTGGCTGTCACAGACCGTCCGGACGTCGCCGAAATTGTGTCCACTTGACTCGAGTGTCACCAGAATATCAGTTCCATCAGCGTTTTAGACTCCCAGGTAGCAAGCACAGCTTGTCTGGCATATCTGAGAGAATGTCTGTGACAACCTCAAGGACCAATTCCGATGGAGTGACGCTCCTTTAGTTATACAGGCCGCAGAAAAAGTATAGGGCACTTTGAGGAATAAATGCTTCTTAAAAGCGCGCGAAAGGGTTAAAAATGATAAGATTTTTAATTTATTTTATCAATCGAAAAAGAAAGAGAAACCTTCCAGCGAGGTAACAACTACGATTGTACGAGTATGATTACTTCAAAGAAGTAATGTTATAAGTTTGTAAGCATATAAATTTTTAAAATACTGCATATAAATAATCTTTAAATTTAAATTTATTTATTATAAATATTTTTACTTTTTAAAATTATTTAATTAAATTATTAAGTTTTCAAATTTATTTATTATAAATGTATATATAATTTTAAAAAGTATATAAAATATACTTTTCAAATATTAACTAATTGTAAAGAGTTCTTCTTCAGCCTTTGTTAGCCCTCATGGAGTACAGTTAATGGAATCGGGTCCTCTTCTCAACGGGTGAAAAAGACCTGAATTCGAGTCCCGTCGATGAGCCTTTTTCAAAACGTGGCTGAGTTAGTCGGTCTCGGGAGTGGGCAGCACGGTTTTTTCTCCCGAAAACTCGGATTTTTCATCCAGAAAATCGGCCTCACAACACGTAATTTACAGACAGTAGACAATCTCAATTACTCAACGATGCTCCTAAAATCCTACTACAAGGGTCCTGAGCTAGATATCATCATTCTTCTCTTTCTTGATGATTCTCTCTCTCTCTCTCTCTCTCTCTCAGGGGAACTCTTTTTTTTTTTTTTTTTGACTGGTGCAGCATAAGCCTCAGGCTTCCTTGCACCATATGGATAACAATAATAATAATCTCATTCTGAATAGTTTTTGAAATGCCTTTAAATGCTGCATTGCTTTCTAAATGGTTCTTTAAATTGGAATGTAAACAGGCGAAATTTATTAATCCTCCTGGATTTACAGAATACTCCTGGATTCTCAGAATAATCTTTTTCGTCATGTCCACGTAAATGAATTTCAAACTGACCACAAAATTGAATGCATTCTATTATTTTAGATAATACCTTACGATCCTTTCTAACTTTTCTGTTATGTTTGCAGATCGAAAATCTGTAGTTGCACATTAGAAGACTGGAAGGTGTGCTGTGTTGGATGAGTCATTTTATTTACTAAACACCGTGGAATGTCTTGTACGGATTTGGCGTCAACAACATAAGGCGCTTCATCCACATGCATGGTATTAAAAGTGGAGGCAGTTGTATGGTATGAGGCATGTTACACTGGCAGGAATTTGTACTCCTGGTGCATGTGGGACAATGTATCGGTGGTCCCCGCTATCGTCAACTGCTTGCTCACTGTGTATCTGCTGCTGTTACACGTTTTCCTGAATGGTGATGGTGTCTTCCAAGATGACAATGCGCCGAGCCATCGGCCACTTATTCTGCAGGAATGGTTTGAGGAACACAGTCCTGACTTCCAGCATATCGACTGGCCTCCGAACTCCACCGATATCAATCCCATACAGCACTTGTGGGACACTATGGAAACGTATATCAAGGCGTCTGGATACACCAATGACCTCCATACCTGCATTGCTGACCGCGTTACACACAGCTTGGTTGGCCATACATGCTGAACGCTTCTGACATCTTGTCGAATCAATGCCACATCGGATAGCTGCTGTACTGAGGCCAAAAGGAGGACCTACTAAATATTAGGTAGGTGGTCATAATTCAGTGATCACTCAGGGTAAGTCAGCAGTATAGTTTGTGCATTCAGTTAGGAGCTGAATTCTCAGGTTTTGAATGATCTGGGCAAATGAGATGTACCATCTTTTAAGGGCGCGAAAGGGAATATTGTTATACATGTTGGCAGTAATGATATTAAGAATAGAAGATCAGAGGATTTATTTAATAAAATACAAGGCAATGTTGAGACACAATCCGATAATGTGTGACTCAAACATTTCGTGGTATTTTCTTAGCACATGACCACAAAAGGTCAGGTAGACCACAAGAACTTTCCCACAATACAACAAGTTCTTGTGCTCTAATTGACATTTTGTCAGTGTTATTGCAAAGGGAGCTGTCACTGAAGAAGTGCTAAGAAAATACCACGAAACATGTGCTCCATTATGTACATATTTCTTAATCTGAAATAAACATAATTGGAACAAAATAGGTTTGAGTGCTTTATTATTTTCAAATAACATAAATACTCTCTTTAAACTAATGGGAAAATTAGAATGCTCCAGACATTCACAGCTTTATTATCTTATCTAAAAATAGGACAACAAATCGGCAAACAGAGTGGTTTTCTACTCTCTCCCTAAACCAAATCAGCTGCTCACAGATTCTTAGCAAATGCAGTTGACTTTTAAAACATTTAGAAATTTATGAAATAAGTTTTAAAGACAAGGACTATAAGAGCAAAGCTTTTGCCAACACGTAACATATTTTAGTTTTTAACCTTTAACTCAGCGAAATTTCTCATGCAACATCAGTGCTGGAAAAAAAAAAAATTGGTTCGTTATTTGCTCTTCCACGTTCTCGAAGACATAGTTATGCTACCTTACACCATGTGGCTATTAATAATGCTAACTCAACCACATTTTGAAAAAGACCATAGAAATTCATCTCGTTATTGAGGGGATTCGAACTCGGGTCTTTTCCACCCAGTGTGGGGAAGACTGCGATTACAACAACCATGCTACTCACGAGGGCCACCAATAACAGTCAATGTTGTTCTTTGTAGTCATGGACTTCCATTCACAAGGTTGCAGAGTTATCTAATGAAATTGCAGTTGTGATCTCAAAGGGGAAGGGGTTATTTCGAACAACTGAAAATAAAACTTTGCCTTTAAATAAAAGGCAACATTTCTTCCTATTGTTCTGTATGGAACAGGTATTTGGTATTTCCGAAGGATAAAACAAATGTCATATTCGGACCGCTCGACAACCCCCTAATTTGCCCACAGATATTTTGCCCTTAAATTGCACGTGTTTTTGTGTTTCTAACAAGAAGGGTTTTCCCCATCGTGAATCAATAGATGGTTTTTCAAACTAAATTTGTATGCAAATGTCTTGTGACATATCTCACAACTGAATGGTCTCTCCTTGGTGTGAACTAATAAATGTCTTTTCAAAGTACCTAACATTGAAAATGCCTTACTACAAATACTGCAAGGGTATGGTCTCTCACCACTGTGAATTGTTAAATGCGATTTTAGAACATCTCTTCGTGCAAAAGATTTGCCACATATTTCACAAGAAAAAGGTTTCTCCTGAGTGTGAACTTTTAGATGTTTTTTCAGGCCAGAGGAAAAGGTAAATGCTTTTTGACACACTTCGCAAGAAAAAGGCGTTACCTTATTACCACTATGAACCAATAAACGGTTTTTCAAACTGGAATTGTATGCAAATGTTTTGTGGCATATTTCGCAAGAGAAAGCTTTTTTTCTGCGAGTGAACTAATAAATGTCTCTGCAAAGAACTTGACCTAGCAAACTGCTTTTCACAAATTCCACAAGTGTGGGGTTTTTCCTGACTGTGAACCACTAAATGCGCTTTCAGAGTACCTGACCATAAAAATGCTTTGCCGCATATTTCGCAAGAGTGGGATTTCTCTCGAGTATGAAGGGATTGGTGTCCTTTAAGAAGGGCCTCTGTTGGAAAAGCCTTGCTGCACTTTTCGCAAGAAAATGGTTTCTCTTTGGTGTGAACCAATACATGCCTTTTTAAAGAACCCGACACTGAAAATGCCTTATGACAAATACCACAAGAGTAACGCTTCTCGCCATTATGAACAAATCGATGTGATCTTAGGCTACCCCTATGTGCAAAAGACTTGCCACATATTTCACAAGAGAAACGTTTCCCCCGAGAATGAGTGGATAAATGGGCTTTCAGACCAAAGGATTATGTAAAGCCCTTGTGGCATATTTTACAAGAGTAAGGCTTCTCCTGAGTGTGAACTATTAAATATCTTTTCAAAGTATTTGATCTTGCAAATGCGGTGTGGCATATTTTACAAGTGAATGGTTTTTCATCTTTGTGAACCAGCAAGTGTTCCTTCACGCTCCTTGCTCTTGAAAACGATTTGTGGCATATTTCACAACTGAAAGGTTTTTTGTCAGTATGATTTAAAAGATGTCGTTTCAGTTTACATGATTCTGAAAATGAGGCACCGCATATTTCGCACGAGAAGGGTTTACCGTGAGTATGCTCTAACATGTGTGATCTTAGAGTACTGGAATATGCAAATGGTTTGCCACATACGTCACAAGAGAATGGTTTATCCTGTCTGTGCACTTGTTGATGGTTTTGCAAAATGCCCAATGTGGTAAATGCCCTGCCGCATATTTCACAAACGAAGCGTTTCTCCTGTGTATGAACTAACGTATGGCTTCTCAGATTACTAGAATATGTAAACGTCTTGCCACATATTTCACAAGAAAAGCGTTTCACTGGAGCGTGTATAAACAAATGCCTTCTTAAACGAGTTGAAAGTGAAAATGACTTTCCGCATGTTTCACATGTGAACGGTTTTTCTTCACTGTGAACTGCTAAATGCGATCTTAGATTACCTTTTTGTGTAAAACACTTTCCACATTTATCACATGGGTAGGGTTTCAGTTGCGTGTGGGTACTGGCATGCGATTTTAACCATTCTGATCTTGAAAACGATTTTCCACATTCTTCGCAAGAAAATGGCTTCTCCTGAGTGTGAACAACTGCATGCCGTCTTAGGCCACTTGACAACAAAAATGCCTTTCCACATATTTTACAAGAGAAAGATTTCTTCTGACTGTGAACTAATAAATGTGATTTTAGGATAGTTTTTCTTGAAAATGATTTACCACAAACTTCACAAGAGAACGGTTTCTTACGAGTGTGAACAAATAGATGCGTTTTTAGATAAGATGATGTCGTAAATGACTTATAACATATTTTGCAAGAGAAGGGAAGGGTTTCTTATGAGTATGGACGAACTCGTGTGATTTTAGAGCAGATGGCGTCGCGAATGCCATGCCACACTGTTCACAAGAGAACTGTTTCCCCTGAGTGTGAATTAGCTTATGTGATCGGATACTGGTTGGAGCAAATGATTTGCCACAAAATTCACAAGTTACTTTTTCTTGAGTGTGGACGATGAAGTGTCTTTTGAGATGGCTCGGGCAATCAAATTTCTTATCACAGACAGCACATCTCATTTCACCATACCTTTTGTAAACGTTTTTCCCATTTATACATTTGTCCTTTGGCAATGGAGTTCCGTCTGTCGTTTGTTTGCTAATTCCATTTTGCGCAGTGGGACCCCGCTCATCTTCAACTAGGGAAGTAGAACTTTCCTCGGTTTCTGGTATATTTTTAGTACTGGAACCCTGCTCATTTTGGACTTCTGAAATTGAACACTCCTCTGTTTCTGCTATATTTTCACTAGTGGAAGCATGCTCATCTTCAGCTTGTGACGTAGAATTTTCCTCCCTTTCCGTTGTTATATTTTGAATAATGAAATCCTGCCTATCTTCAACTTGGGACGCAGAAATTTCCTCGATTTCTGTTATATTTTGCGAAATGGCATTTTCCTCTTGGAAAACGGCTTCTTTATTAGTACCATCAGCTGGCATTTTCAGTCTCACGTTTTCTGATGAAATTATGGAATGATACGATTACTTGTTAGCAGAAGATTCTGGACAACAGGTTGGTTTCTTAACTTAGCATTGGATTGACAAATTCTTCCTCTTGTTGAATCTGAAAAAAATAATAATAATAAATAAATAAGGCAAAGAAAATATAGAATGAATAATACTGAGAACTACAAGTGTACTGATGGACAAAAGTTGAAGTACAGACGCGTGCCTCACTTATCTTACACTCACTTATCTTTTGCATGCATCTTTCATTCTCATATATGGAACTAAAATTATGCACACGAGTCCAAACGAGTACATTGTTCTTATATGCCGACATGGGTGGTTTAAATTAGGAGCTCGGACCGTGCAATCCTCACTTCGATTATATAGAAATAACCAAACTTATTAGTATTAATTGGTTGGCTGTCAGGATAATAATGACACGTATTAAGGTTTCATCTACTAGGCCCTCGTGGGTAGCACAATTGGTAGGATCGCCGTCCTCTTCACACTGGGTTCTTTCACCCAGTCTTTTTCACCCAGTGTGAAGAGGACTCAGGAACTTTTATGGGCCTTTTCCACAAAGGTAAACAGAAAATCCCCAGAGAAAACACGCAATTTACTGATAGTATCCACAGAGCAATATGGCCTTAGTCGCTAATGCTCCTAAAACCCTACAACAACAACATTCCTCTGGTGGATACTCGTTTTGCGCATGAGCAAGCGTCGACAAATTTGTTCAATATCTGGTTGCCAATGCCAAAAGATAGTCACCAGCTGGAAGGGGAGGTGGAGCATACCATATTAAAAATATCTTCTGGGGAACAGTCATCACACAGTGAACTCGTCACGTATGATGAAAATATCAGTCAACTTCATGTTTGTAATTAAGGGCTGTATTAACAAATGTTAACATTATTAAAATTAAATAAGAATCAAGAACATTTAATATATTCCTTATAAAAACCCTAGGACTATCTGCAGCCCATCCCAAACAGATCTTTTTTTAAACTTCACCAGAATTTAACATCCGTTTTTATTCGGTTGAAACATTTTCTCCTCCCACCTTACTCTTAATTTCGCAAATTTATTATTTATGTCATCATAATTTATTGACTTCGTTACCACGGATTCAATAAATAATAATGATAAATCGGACATTTTGTCCTGAAAATATTACATCGTCAAATATTACAGTTAAAAACTGCATCATTGTCTCTTATTTCGTGGTACATAAATATACGTTTCTTTATTCGATTCTACCAGAACCTTTGGTAGCATTGGCAAGCAGGTGTCTTCAGCAGCAGTCTGATGATGGGTATGGGTAAGGTGCCTGAAGCGTCACCTTAAATAGTGGTTTAGGCTACAAGCTTAAAAATGTATATCAAATTTGGTAATTAATCTTCATGGAAAACAACTACGTCCGTCTCTAACTTATATAGATTCTCAAATCCATTGATGATCCAATTAAAATAGTTTGCGTATAAAGAATAAAATTTCCATATAACGAACGGACCAGGGTATGCACTGTTCGCACCTCTGCCCTTTAGGCAACAGAGCTGCTGCTGTAGAAAGCACGCATTAAGAGCTCAGGGGATTAATATTCCACAACTTAGTACTGTCTGTAACACATTTACAACCGCCACTTCCACGTACTGCACCTAGAGGTCACCTGGTCAACCGCTTTCTTGTGTTTATCTTTAAAATTATATTACATTTCCTGCTGAGTTCTTAAAAACCACGATTAAACTCCATAATAACAAAACAACTAGTACGAAAATTCTCACCACTGGGTAGGGAAGAGTGGCAAGTTACGAAAAAGAGTTCCTCTTATCGCCGATTACTTAATTAAAATCAAAATTTTCTCTAATCCAAACATTGTTCATTGAAAGCTGATTTAATTTTGATATATTTTTTATGCGAGAAGAGTTATATCTCATCAAAAATATATCGATCAACGATGATCAGACATTGAAAGAAAATCGGTTACTTATTTTAATGATGAAATATAACCAAATTTCCATGAAACATAAATAACAGTATTCTGTGAAAGCGTTTTGTTGTTTTCCTATGAAGAGAGAGAAACCATGCTACCCTTGCCAGACTAGACCGACCAACTCAGCCACGTTCTGAAAACGGCACTAAAAATTCTTCATATCATCGAAGGGATCCGAACTCCTCTCTTTTCAATCCGGTGTGAGGAGGATTCTACGAACTGCACTCCCCACGAGGGCTCCTACACCCTGTCAAGATTGCTACTATAAACTACGCCTTAAAACACGGGGAGCTGCGTCAACTAAATGAATGGGAAGAAAATGCAGGGTCATCGGTTTGTTCACAATTGTTTGCAGAAGATTGTGCAGCATGGGTCCGAAAGCATATAGTCCAAGGAAAACGCCTCTTTTGACAAGAAAAAAAAAAAAAAGAAAAAAGGCATGCTAGGCTCGTTGATGATGGGTTAAAGAACATATTAATTAGGAACAGTGAAGACCTCAATGTAATGGCCATAAAAATCTGCTGAAATAATATTATAATAAAATGCATCGAAACATCTGTTTTAAGCGGAAAAAAAAAAGAAGAAAAATATTAGTAAATATTTTTCTTCTAATAAATTGGGCAATATTGCTTCAAAATGAAACCTAATTAGTTCCTACCGAAGGGGGTTAGATGATCTTTAAATTAGGCCTATCCATAGTAACCTAATTGAATAATTTAAACTTTCCCAAGATTTCTAGCATAGTCTTTTCTAGTCTCAATTATTCAATTCCGTATATTAGTACTGAACTTGCTTCGAAACGATCGTCAGTGATACGCGGCTAAAAAAAACTCTTCACGCAACAGTTACTCGACATACACTGGCACGCGCACACAGAGTCTGCTCAGTAGCAATCAGAGAGAGCGCCATTAGCGGCAATTATGGAAAGTTCGCGTGGTAAACAAAATCTTACACCAGTCCGGAATTAAATGATCATCCCTCGTATATCAAATAACAATCTGTAAAATGTTAAATATTATTGCAAATCAACGAACAAATAACGATCTTATTTACACTCATATAGCTTGCAAGCTGTACTTCGGGGGGGGAGGTAAAATAGTAGTAATGGAGATGCATGAAATATTGAGAATTTCGTAATAAGTTTCATGGCAGGAAAATTGCCCAAAGTAAAATTAAAAATTCATTCCTAAAAACCTTGACACGAAGTAGTGCAATGCCGGGGCAGTAAGAAATCGAAACTTCCAAAATATTCTGGATGAAGTAAGGCGACATCGTAGCAATTACTTGCTCTCTTGTTCAATATACAGTGGCAGACAAATAAACTGCATCACCTTAAAAAAAAAAGTAACATTTGTAGTGAAACGTTTAAGATATTGTTTGATTACATTTATTTTGTTTGTCGCAAAACAAAGGTATTGTACAGACCCATCCTTACAATAATAATTATTAAAGTCTTGTTAAATATTGGGAGAGTTAATTGTAGAGTAAATAGTTAGTTTTCAGCTCAAATATCATGGGTTAGGAAACACTGGAATTTGAAAGTTATTCCAGACACTCCCAGTTAGATATGTCTCGTTTGTAAAGGATTCCTTAAGTGAGTCGGTAAAAGTAATAGACCGAAACAAATCCCACTTAAGACAGGAGCATATACTCTATAGAAAGGGCACTGAGTGCGGAAGTGGCCCTCTTAAAAATTTCACGGTGCGACTACTAGCAGGTGTGGGCGACGGAGTATTGGATGTGAGTGTGAGGTCACAAAGAAGGCCTGAAACTTTCTTAGTTGACCGGAACTTCCGTTTTACCTTCTAGAATGATCCCGTAATTTCTAGACCAACGGAAGTTCGGAGATAAAGGATGGAAAAACACACCCACGGAAATGATAGGAGACGAATAAGAATCACGAAGGAAAGGATGTGGAAGTCAACGATTGGCCAGGAAGAAAGCGGAGCGATTTTTGAGACAACGTAGAGAAGGGTCTGAAAAAAAATTAATACTGGGCAGATTCGAAGTTTTTTTTTTTGGGTGATTCGGAAAGAGTCGTGGTCTAGTTTGGGTGGTGGATGCAGTCCTGGGACAGATGGAAGTTGTAGCGGGAGAATTGTGATAAGAACTCTAGGTAAGACTAGAGTAGGAAGGAATGTTCACTTGTAGATATTGAAGCAGTATGGAGGGAGAAAGGAGAAACACACTCTGAGAATTCTAGCATTAGCATTAGCATTAGCATTAGTAGAGGCATTTGATGCAAGAAAGCAAGCTTATGCAGCATCAGTCAAAAAAAAAAAAAAAAAAAAACCCACTTCCACTTCACCCCTCTGTTCGTTCAAAATACCTGTCCAGCTGAGCCTTAAACTTATTTAGGCTATCAACCTCCACCACAAGGGATGGAAGTCTGTTCCACCAACCAACCACCCGCTGGCTAAAGGCAAATTTCCGCACGTCTATCCTACATCTGTCTTTCCTCAATTTGAATTTATGCCCTCTCAGGTGATTTTTCTGAGCTAGAGGAAGAATCCCATCAGCATTGAGCATGCTTAAACCATTCAAGGCTTTATACACCTCTATCAGATCACCTCGCTGGTGCCTAGTCTCCAGACACTGTAATTTACAAAACTTAAGCCTTTCTTCGTAGGAGCACCCCTTTGTTCCATTCACTAATCTTGTTGCCCTTCTCTGTACTCGTTCCAGCAGCTCTACATCCTTCTTGAATGAGGCCTCCAGACCTGTATACAGTACTCTAGGTGTGGCCTGACCATCGCCTTATACAATGGAATAATCACCTCCTTATGCCTGCTGGAAAAATTCCTGTATATCATTGACAATACTCCATGAACTACTCTTGCAGCCCGTCTGCACTGCTCAGAGAACTTCATATCTGCCTGCACAACCACCCCCAAGTCCCTTTCATTCTCTACCACTGTCAGTGTAGTACCACAGAGTTGATACGTTGCTCTGGGGTTGCTGTTTCCCATGTGTAGTACTTTACATTTGTCAATGTTAAACTTCATTTGCCACCTCTCAGCCCATCTGTACAACCTTTCCAGATCCTGTTGCAGCAGCATAGTGTCAGTAGTGTCCTTGACAACCCTGCCAACCTTTGTATCATCTGCAAACTTGGACATTAAGCTTGATATACCATCATCAATATCATTTATAAATACAGAAAACAATAATGCACCCAACATTGTGCCCTGAGGGACTGCACTAATAACATCAGTTCACGATGAGCAGTGTCCATTGATTACCACTCTCTGTCTTCTCCCCCTCAACCACCCCTTTATTCATAGCAGCAATTTGCCTCCAATGCCACACTGCTCCAATTTGTGCAGCAGTCTTCCATGTGCAACAGTATCAAAAGCCTTTCTAAGATCCAAGTATATAATATCAAAGTTATTCCCTGCATCCAGTTCTTTCGTGACTGCATCATAGTATCCAAACACGTTGGTCAGGCAAGACTTCCCCTTAACAAAACCATGCTGTGTCCGAGCTATAACTGAAGTCTTGTCTAAATGATCCTGCAGTGCTTCTTTAACCAGTACCTCCATTAATTTTCCTGGAACAGAAGTTAAGCTCACAGGTCTATAATTACTTGTGTCAGCCTTTGATCCTCCTTTGTGAATTGGGGTCACATTTGCACATTTCCAGTCTGTGGGTACCTCCCCTGAGTCCAAGGAAGCTCTCATAATTATGGCTAAGGGTTTGCTTACTTCCTTTTCTGCCTCCTTTAATATAACTGGATAGATCCCATCCACCCCGGGTGCCTTTCTTGTGTTTATCTTCAACAGTTTCTCTTCCACTTTACTCCCAGTTATTTCAAGATTCTGTAACTTACTGCTAGAGTTGAATACACCTCTGGCATTCCCCTCGCTGAACAACTCCTCATGTGTGAGTGTCGATGCAAAATATTCATTTAGTTTGTTAGCTACTTGAGCAGGATCATCAACAGTTGACCCATCGATCTCAAGTGGACCAATCTGATTCATCCCCTTCCTTCTAGAGTTTACATAAGTAAAGAACTCTTTGCTGTTTTTCTTTGCATCCCTTGCCAAGGATTTCTCGTAATCTGCCTTCGCCTGCCTAACCTCCTTTGTAACTTGGTTACAGATCAACTTGTCTCTATCATAGGCTTCTGTGTCATGTGTTAATTTGTATGTATCCCATGCATTTTTCTTCTCTGCCATATGCCTCATTAGTTCATCTGACATCCATTTTGGCCTAAACCTTGAACAATATTTCTTAGTTGGTATGTAAAGCCTAGTAGCTTCCAAGATAAGTTCTTTGAATGCTTCCCATTTTGAATTTGCTGTTGGTAACATCATCAGTTGGTCCCACTGTATAGAATTTAAATACTGTCTCAGTCCATCGTAGTCGCCTTTACGGAAGCAATAACCCTTCCCTTTACCCCTAATGGTAGTTACCTCTTTGAGTAAATCCCACTTCAGCACACTGTGATCACTGCCACCGAGTGGTTCATTTATCTGCAGATTCTTAATGCATGAAGAATCACTGCTGATAATCAAATCAAGAGTATTACTCCCTCTAGTTGCCTCCCGAACATGCTGATGTAGAAAACAATCATCCAATAAATCCACAAAAGCCCTGCTAGTGTGTGAGTAACCAGCCCCCAAATTCCAGTCAATATCTGGGAAATTAAAATCTCCCATTATAAGACTCTCTGATTTACTGGCCCACTCTATTTCCCTGTACAGTTCCTTATTATACTCATCAGAGTCATTAGGCCTATAGCACACTCCTACTCTCAATTTTGATCTCCCAATGCTTATGTCACACCAAACTGACTCAACACTGCACTGTCCAGCGATGTCGACTGGCTTCACTTCCTTGGTTTTTATGTGTTTCTTAACTAATAGCATAACCCTTCCTCCCTTCCTATCCTGTTTGTCCTTTCTGTAGACATTGTACTCCCCAAATTCCAGTTCTGCATTCCTTATATCTGTGTGACACCACGTCTCTGATATCCCAACAATATCTGCCTTTGATGTTTTGAGCAATACCTCAAATTCATCAAATTTATTTACTAAACTCCTAGCATTGGTGTACACGCAAGTATACCTGCACCTGTTTCTATTCTTAGCTACCGTAACACAACCCATGTGTTTACTTGTACCACAATGGCTCTCAGCAGTCTCTGAAAAATCCTGCAACTTGTTTTTCAGGCTTCTGCTCATTCTATTAGAAGCAGTGCAAGAATCTCTTTCACCTCTGCCAGTGGCTACTGTTAATCCATTAGTCTTTGTCTCCCCCCAAGCTAGCAGTTTTCCGACCCACCTAACACTGCCTCGATAGCATCAGCAAATATTCTTGCACCCTTTCTATTTAAGTGTATCCCATCCCTGTAGAAGCAATCTCTCCTGTTAACAAGTACAGTCCAGGCTGAAAAAAATTCTACCCCTTGAGCCTTGCACAATCTTTCCAGGGCCGAATTGATCGACAAGGCTCTCATCATATACTCCTTCCTATCGTGTCTGGGCAGAATTGCAGACACTTTCAAATTCAACCCTAATTCTCGGCTTTTGTTCAACAGTGACCTGTACTTGTTAAGTAATTCTGCCGGTCTCCTACTCTTAATATTATTAGTGGCAACGTGTACAACTATATCACCTTTTGTGCCCTTAAAAGATGATATTCGCTCTACAACGTCATCAACCTTTGCCCCTGGCAGACATACCCTGGTCCTGTTCCACCTATCTTTTTTACAAAGCATGTTCCCCGTTTCCCTGACAATAGAGTCACCAACAACTACTAGTTCCTGTGGGACCAGCGCATTCTGCCTTAGGGGTGCCTCTGTGTCACGCGATGCCCAAGTGCAACCTCTGGCGTTGATGTGGGCAGCTGAGAGCTTGATGGGCCCCTCAAAAGGTAGAGGTAAAGTTTAATCAAATGAGCTGTCGAGCGGCTGGCCTACTCGGAAAGCACCTCAGTCCACGAAAAAAAAATGCAGACTAAGAAAGAATATAGGATCCTGAATTAAATCCAGCCGCGTAGTACCCGGTAGGGAAACATCAGAAAGATTACCGTGATCCCCGGATGGGCGACCTTCCGCATTCCAGTCCACGCCTAAGACAGACAGGAACGTAAACCGAGCAAGGAGAAAAGCCCAGAAAATCACGTAAGTGTTAGGACGTTTTCTGAGAATAAATGAACCTAAATTAGTAAGGAAAGGACTATAGGAGAATGCTATATAGTTATGGAGGGATGTCTAAGTGATCAATATATATATAAGTGTACTAATGTAATACATAAAGAAAGATAATCAAACTAGAGGGTGGCATAAGAGTAATGTAATTAAGGCGTAAGTAGTCTATAATTGGAAGTGAAGTTCTGTATTAATGTTTGATAGAAAGAAATGACGTATTAAGTAATTAAGAATTGTTAACGATTGGGTAAAGGTTTCCTAACTAGTGTAGAGTTAAAAGTTTAATTTTGAATTATTGCGAATGTTGATTTATGGTGAATATATCTGATTGGAGTATGAATTGATTAAACAGGTAGCCTATTAAGGAGTTGTGGATTAATTGATTGGAAAGGTATGATTTAATTTGGTTGATTAATGTTGACACTTAACCTGGCTATAAGGAAATGTCTGATTGAATAAATGTACTTTCCTTACAATTTTGGAAAACGAACTCTTAATGAATTTGTTAGCCAGCTCATTGGCTGATAGTTGGTCGTTCATTTATACGGACTGTGTAGGAGTAGAGAGAGAGAGGGATTGTGTGACGTGAATACCATGACCTATCGAAGTCTATGTAGAACATGAAGAGACACAATGTTATAATATATAAGATTATGTATTAGAAATGGATAATTGTTGATGAAATGATTGATTTGATATCACGATATATACACATTTAAACGTTAGTATGATAACAAGTCTCCAACTTAATATTGTATTCAGTTAAATGTTATTGCAAGTCTTCTTATGTATGATATGTCAATAAACAATGTTATATTCTACATTCATGTGTGTGTCTGTCATTTCGAAACTCAGCCAGTCCAGTGGAAGAATACCTAATATAATTGAGGTCCCCTTGAGTCTGGGATTTTCTGAAATCAATCAAGTCAGTGTTAAAGTGGGAGAGGTTAAAAAAAAGGGGATAAATAATATATATATATATAATAAATAAATAAAAGAAATAAAAGTAAGAAACCCAACCCCCACAGTATTGAGTCAGATAACGCTTCTATTGCATCAGACGGTAATTGCAAGGTATTGCATCAGCCGTTTCTATAAATACGGCATTGGAATGGTATACACGCTCATTAATATCCTGTTTTACAGAGGTGTAAGCATGGCTCCATTGGTTCAGTTGACACCAAGTAAAAAAGTGTAGCTGTTGCTCTGTCCCATGAAGTGCTTTCTACGCGTGCTCTCGCTGATAAAATAGGCTGCCACCAGTCAACAGTATCCCGGGTGCTGAAATTAAAGCGTGAAACCGGTGATGTGAAGAGAAGACCGGGATCAGGCCGTAAGACAGTTCCCAAGATCGATATTTGAAACGGCTATGCCTTCGTAATCGCCATGCTAGCACTCTTGATCTAAAAGTGGACTTTAAGATGGCCTCTGGTGTTGAAACAAGTGCACGGACTATCCAAAGACGGCTTTCGGAATGTGGTCTATTAGACCAAGAAGAAGCCTTTTTTAACCAACAAATGAGGAAGAAGCGACTTGCTTGGGCTAAAATGCATGTTTCATGGACAAAAGAGCAATGGGACACCGACATATTTTCTGACGAATCAAAATTCAACCTGAATGGCTCGAATGGAAAGCAATACGTCAGAAGAAGAAAATCGCATGCATACCATCCTGACGCATTAACACCGATTGCAACGTTCCCCGCCGGTAGGCACCTCCGTAGCCAGGTGGGAAGGAGCAGCAGTGCGTAGCACATGCTTCTTGATTACACCGGGGTTCGAGCCCGTCACCACCAAATACGGAGCATGCGGAAAGGTCAGGGAATGACCACCGCATATCCCGGAGCAATATGGCCTTAGTTGCTAATGCTCCTAAAAACCAAATAACAACATAACATAACATCCCCTCCGGTCAGATGGTCTAGGGATGCTGTTGTTGTTTGGTTTTTAGGAGCATTAGCAACTAAGGCCATATTGCTCCGGGATATGCAGTGGTCATTCCCTGAATGACCTTTCCGCATCCTCCGTATTTGGTGGTGACGGGCTCGAACCCCGGTCTAATCAAGAAGCGTGTGCTACGCACTGCTGCTCCTTCCCACCTGGCTACGGAGGCGCCAGCTAGGGATGCATAACAAGCAAGCAAAGGGGTGGGGCTAATTAAGTTTGTTAACGGAATGGTGAATGTAGAAACCTATCTTGGAAGTGTGCTCAAAAACCGTTATTAGAGATCACCACACACACATTCACAACTGCATTTTTTCAACAGGGCTCAGCACCTTGCCACACAGCAAAATTGGTAAGTTTTATGCTATTTAGATTTAATGCTGAGTTTGTCTCTTGTCTCACAAGACTTAAAACACACTTACACCAGTGTTTTTCCACACTTTTCTCCCTTAAGGTGCAGTCATTCCTGAGAAATGCTGACATTAGTGTTGGACTGGCGTGGCAATATTCGAGATTTGAACCCTATTGAAAATTGCTGGTACATAATGTCGTCTAGAATTATTCAGAAGAAGCCAACAAGTAAGATTCAGCTGCAGGGGCGTATTGTAAGGGTGTGGTACCACGAAATTGGACAACCGTATATCCAGAAGTTGATTAACTCTATGCCAGATTGTTGCAAGGCTGTAATTGCAGCTCGAGGAGGAACAAAAAAATATTGAGGACTTATTTTGCTGATTTACAGTGTATAATACTATTCCGTTAACTTGCCATTTGCATGATTTATCATATTTACATTAATTTCGCAATTTACCGTTTGGGAAGATATTTATGGCAATTAAGTATATCAGGTGGAGTCTTTTTATTGGATTTCATTCACAGAGATATATATATATATATCCCATCTAACAAATGCATTTCGAGCATTCCTACAACCCACAACGGGGCGCAAAACACATTATTTGCAAAATTCACAAGTTTTTTTTGTCCACCACTGTATATGCGCAGAGGCGTAGCCAGTTGTCCGGCGCCCTTGGCAAATCCCTGGCTACGGGCCGTTTTTCGATAATTGATAAATCATAATAAATAAATAATAATAAGTACAGTCGGTCCTCTGTTTAATTGATATATATATTTTAATTCTCCTTGGCAATTACATTTAAAATAGTTTTCGTAGAACGAAGAATATATTTTCCACACAACGAATGGATTACGAGACATTTAACATAAGCATGTTTTTTTCTCATAAATAATTAGTGTGGTGTTTAATTTGCAATTCGAAAGCATTTTTCATACCAACATCAAATTGGCTGACAAATTTGAGAAAGTTTAAAAATATACTACAATTTTCTCCTTTGGCATCTATATTACTGAGATGTCCACGAAATGCCAAATCATTTTCAGCGCAGAACAATATATAATATACATTTTAATATTATTTTCAATATATGGCGTCATTTTGAAATTTCACTTCTTAGTGCTGCTCGTCCAACGTCAATAATATTATTGGGCCACTTTTGGTCCAATTGTAATAATCTAATAATCTTCATTTTGTGAAATTGTTTAAGAAGCAGTCGACTGTTTGGTCCCTTCAAATTTACATTCTGCACAGCTAAAAAATATATGCTGCTATGCAGTATATACTCAGATTTAAGGATTCGTGCAGGCTTGAATCGCCTCTGAAAACACCATTTGGCGAAAATTAATTTTCATCCCGCCCTCTGCTTGGATCATCCTTGTTCAACCCCTATGCACTCAGATTAGTAAAATAAGTTTTTAAAAAAAGTAAAATGCAGCCATTATTAATCCATTGCAGGATGGAGGCCTCCTCAACGATTCATGTTGAGGAAAATGGACCATAATCTGCCACGCTGGTCCAGTGCGGGTTGGCAGATCAACCCACTGTCACATACAGGTATCATCGTAAGGGGGGTATTACGACCAGGCGACCAGGTTTCTCCGGGGGGGCCAGGATCGCCTGGCCCGTTGGAATGCACGCCTCTTTTGGTTTACTCACGTCTGAGGGCCTGAAGCTCCCCTGACCACCAGGGAGCTGCCCCAGGGATGGGATTTTTCCGTTTTATTGGTGTATTTGCAGCGTTCGTAATTATGTCCGTGACATTGCGCTGATGGGAGTCTGGATGCCGAACTTGCCCATTCTCGGTTTGTAAGTGCAATATCCCATTGATGAGTGTTTCTTTAAACAGGCTCCAGTCACCTTTGTTCAAAGCGTGTCTGTGTTGCTTCTGTCTGAGAATTGTGGACTGAGTGATCGATCTGTACATGTTGAAAGTGATGGCTCGGTGGTCTGAGGTGGACTAGCCCTCCCTCCCGTACGGTCCAACCGACAGAAATCTAGCAAAGGACCTGGTGGAGAGAATCACGTCAATCGTAGCTTCCCGAAGTGAGCTGGAAACCGTCGGCATGTTGTTGGGCCTATTTATGACTTCCAGACCACTACTGGCCAGGAACTCCTCGAACCGCTGTCCATTTGCAGCACCTCTATGCCCTGCGGTCTCACTGTGCCAGAGGGCAGAGCGGCAAAAATGTTTGGCAGAATCTTGCGAATTGTACGGCTTACTATTTGACATCTGCAATGTTAGATAATGTTTGGGAATATTCAAGTTGGGTAAAATGTAATTAAATAAACCACACGCTTGCATTACTAATTTAGATAAAGAAATTGGCAATAAAAATGTGAATTAATGAGAATCAGAAAGATTGTCAGGAATTGTGAAAATCTTTCTAGATCATTGTAGCGTATTATCAAACTTAAATTTGGTATCTATTTGTTTTAATAATAGCTGCCATAAGAAAACACGCATGCTTTCATTAAAATGTGTTTTAAACCATGTTTTTAAAGAGTCTCCCAATGAACTGAAAACCTTCATGTTTGAAACAAATCATTTATTTAAATTAAGAATAGACACCTTTTTTTTCAATAAATGAATTCTTTTCACTGTCGCTTAGTATTCAAAAAGATATCCTCTTAATGAATGCGGTATTTGTAACTGGCTGATACCATTAGGAATGTTTGTTAATTTTCGGTCCAAAGTTTTTACCAATATGAATGGTAGATGACTTCCTTTGTACACTTCGGGAATATACGAAAAGGAGAAAATGAATACGGTATCTTTAAGTGGTTGATACCATTAGGAATGTTCCATGGCTTGTACAGTTGAAGTCGTATTACGTATCTGCTGCAATTTTTCAATGAGGATGGACTCGTGCAAAGGTCGTGAAATGAGGGAGGAATTGTTTGACTTTTCCTCAACACGTTCAGTGGATTGACACTTTCTGTCGACATAAATCTGCTCCATTTCTTGTAGAAATATTTCTTTGTTTTAACTTGTTTAATTGATAACTGATTGACTGTTTTAAGAATTAATTCAGTATATACCATTTTGTTTCTAAATTCCTTCTCCTCTGTTTTATTCAATATAACCGGTTCTATTTCATGGAGTAGCACGTACATCACTTTTTTCGCTTTACTCTTCGCATTGATATGAATAACATTCTGGAAACTCAGTCCCAGCTGTAATAAGCATTTGAACAGTTTGTTGTTGTTTCTCATTGAGACGCCTGTACCTTCTGAGTATAACTCATACATATAATCGGCGTATCTGTTTTTTTTCGAGAATAGTAAACGGGATTTGTTTGCGAATTTGGCAAAGTACTTTAGCGGTGTATGCTGTGGGCTTAATAAACGTATGGAATCATGCCACGGGCCAGCGAAATACTTTATATGTCGAGGAAATTCCAGTTTTTCCATAATGATATTTCGAAATATTTGATTTTTGAATAAAAATTCAACCACTTTTCCCATTTGTTCAACTTCAATATTCTTCCGAAAGCATACCTTCGCTAAATTTGTCACCAACTTCAGAGTAGTAGGAGTTTTCCCAGTGAAAGTTTCACAAGCGTTCATAAGCATAGTGAGCTGTGGGTGTGGGTATTATTGTTTTTTGGTTGCCCTAATTTTCTTTATATTTTAATTATTGTAATTTATCCTCTTTTTTATATGTATATCCCCGTAGTCCAATCCTCCCACTTAGCATCTGACTTGTTTGTTCTCAGAAGATTACCTGACTCGTAGGGGACCTTAATTATTTTAAGTATTTCTCCACAGGATTGGCTGAGTTTCGGAATGACAGACTCCAACACATGAATGTAAAATAAAACAATGTTTATTAACATATCATACAGAAATTAGCAATAGTATTTGGTCAAACTATATTTGGCTGGTGTCTTGTTAATTCATTAACCTTTATATGTGTAAATATCTTGTTCAAACTCAATTGTTTCATCATCAGATATTCTACTCTAATGCACATTATTATTCATTATGTCATGGTGTCTCTTCATGTTCTTTACAGGGACTTGGATAGGTCGTGGTATTCACTTCACATAGATTCTTCCAACTCTTCTTCTGAACAGTCTATATAATACACCAACAACTACCAGCCAATGAACTGGCTCACAAAAACCTTCAGAGTTCGTGTCTCAATTTGTAAGAAAATTTCATTTATTCAATCAGACACCCTTTCTGTAATCAGGTCAACAGGAAATATCAATCAATTCAATTTAACATTACCTTTCAGAACAGTTAATCCTCCATACCTTTATATATCACTTATTAATTAGCCCCTACTCAAATCAGAAATACTCTCCACAAATCAACTCATAATAAATTGAAATTTCAACCTTTAATTTCATACATATTATGAAAACCTTTCCCAACATTAAACAATTCTCAGTTAACTATCATACCCTCTCCTTCCAGCAAGCATTTATATGAGGAGCTTCACTTCAAATTATAGGCTGCGTCCGTCTTAATTACCTTACACTTTTATTCATATATTCATTACTTAAACCCCCCTCCTTAACCATATATGTCTATTTATCTTAAAGTCCTCTCCTTAATAAATTAAGTACCCCTATGTCGGTAAACTCTCTAGCACTTAGGTGTTAGGCCTGGAACTTTCCTCTCTGCTCGGCTTCCTTTCATATTGGTCATTCAGGTACTGGAATGCGGGGGCGCTCATTTGGGGACCACGGTGATTATGGTGCTTCCCTACCGGGTACTGCACGGCTGGAATCAATCAGTGTCGCATACTCTTTACCGGTCAGCATTTCTTCTTCCGTGGATAGAGGGGTTTTCGAGTAGGTCAATGGTTCGACCACTCATTCGACTGGCTTTGCCAATATGATTCTCAGGGTGTGATTCTTCCTTCTTCCTCACTACGGCTTCCATGTTTACAGGTGAACATTCCTACTGGCTGTCGGAATATGCAGAATTTCTATCACTGCTTCCATCTACCTCAGGTCTGCAGCTATCACCCAAATTAGACTACTGCTCTGCTTAGTATCGTTCTCCAACTTCTTCAATTCATTCTCCAGACCGCTCCGTGAACTTCTTCAGACTCCCCCGAAAACTTCTTCCGAATGCCACGAAAACTTTTCCAGAATGCCACGAAAGCTTCTCTCTGAATCTCCCTCTCAAAGTTCCCTCTATTTTCTTCCTGGCCAATAGGAGATCTGCACATCCTTTTTCCTGTGTTCTCATTTGTCTCCTCTCCTCTTCCGTGGGCGGGTCTTCCTTACTCTTTGTGTCCCAACTTCCGTGGACCTCGAACATACGAGAACAATCTAGAAAGAGAGGCGGAAGTTCCGGTCAGCTGAGAAGCGTCACAGCTCCTCCGGTGACCTCACGCGCGTACACCTGGTGACGTCGCCCACCTCTAATAGCGTTTCACCGTGAAATCTTTAAGAGGGTCAGCTTAAGCACTCTTGGCCCTTTCTATGGTGCATCTGCCTCTGTCTTAATGGGGGATTTGTCATGGTATATTACTTTCACTCACTCGTCAAAGAACTTCCATACAAACAAGCTACAAGTACACAGGGAGTGACTGGAAGGTATTTTTGAATTCCAGCGCTACTTAACCCATGTTGTTTTTATTAGAAAACCACTATTCGTATTACAGTTAAATTCTCATAATATTTAACCATTTTTATTAATTAATGTAAGGACGGGTCCTTACAGAGCACTTCTTCATGTTCTTCTGGAGAGTTAGCTTTGCAAAGAGCTCGCAAGTGTTCCTTCTCCATTTAAACGAAATAATAAATAAGAACGTTCTTTGGATTGCTTACCTAACTAGGAACAGCCGTATAACAAATGAGAAATCATCAATCAGTTCACCATATTGATGGCGACTTTACAGTTTTGTCTCATTCCTCCAAGATATATTTAAGGAAAATCCTTAATTCCAGATTTGTGGGAACGGGCAGGCCAATCCATACGAACAATGTTTTCACTTTCCAAAAGCATATCAACAGCTGCAGCGCAATGGGGCGTGGCGTTATCATCAATAAACACGAACTCGGGCCAATGGCACCTTGGAACAGACGCACATGGGGAAAGATTACCGGAGTACAGTAGCGTGCACCGGTTACAGAACCGCTTTCCAGTATCTGAAATTGTGTACGTCCATCCAAGATAACGCCTCCCCAAACGAGAACACCTTGCACCACCATATCGATCCCTTTCAGTGATGTTTGTGGGGTGATACCGTGTGCCAACCTCTCGCCAGATTAGCTGATGTCCAGAATCGCTGCTGAGACTGAATCTACTCTCATCAGTAACGAGTGCCTTAAGTAAAGATTTTGTGGTTTTAACCTTTAGAAATAGTGGTGGTCCTTACGTTTTGCACGCGAGTGTATTAATGATTAATGGCCCTCATGGGTAGCACAGTTGGTAGACTTATTGTCCTCCCCACACCGGGTGGAAAATTCCCTCTTGTCATCGACGGGATTCGCGTCGATTACGGGAGGAATTCTCACGGGCCGCTATTACACCCTGGCTGAGTTAGTCGGTCTCAGACATGTTTTTTTTTTCTCACAGAAACTCACGTTTTTCTTCCTACGAATAGAAAATAGACCTCAGAACTGAATCGCAATTTGCAGACAGTATAAACGGAGCAACGTGGCTTTAGTCGCCGATGCTCTTATTCCCCCCCCCCCCCCCCACGCCATAAAAAAAGTTCTAGTGATCATCTCATTAAATATAGATTAATAATTTTTTTTAGGAGTATTTAACATGTTATGTATCGGAAATGTTGTAAAAACAGTAGACAGAATTTTAATTTATCCTCATTCCAGTGGGTTGTGCAGGAAACCAAAATCAAATGAATTATATGAAGATAGTTTGAATTTTATTCATTATTGACCGGAAATTCTTTTGAGAAATTAATAATCAAAATTAAGCTTGATATTGGTTAAAGGACTGTTTCTATTAGTTTTTTTGTGACAAACTTACAAAGATATGGATAGTCCGAATTAAACCGGGAACATTGATAACTGGAATTTATTAAGAATAACGTAAAGGATTTTTTGTTTTGTTCAATATTGCGAAGGCGCATTTTCTACTTATGTTAAGTTTTTGGTATGTAGGGCTTTCGCTAGCGTATAGATAGAGAGGGGGAAGGCAGAAGGCTGGGGGGAGAAAGACAGAAATATGGGGCCAATAGAGTAGGTAGCCCCAGTTTTCAGTGGGACATGCCCATGTCCCACCAGAGTAGAAGTTATAGGGTGGAGAGGAGGGGAGTACGAAAATGTCCCCCTCCCCCCAAGGAAGTAGGTATAAAGGTGAAGGGGCTAGAGTGCCCTCTTCAGATCGCCATATGGCTATTGGCAGCTATTGCTGCATTTCTGTTTTCAAGTTTCTTCACTCATGGGCAAGCTCCGTCCTTGTGCTTGTGTCCCTCATCTTTAGTTTCAGCCTTTACATTGTGCTGGCTGGTGTCTCAATAGTGGTACTTGATGTCAGTCATTGTAGATGGTGATTAATGTCCTTCTCCTGACGAAGAGGTCTTTTGCGAACTGGGATAATGCTCTATATTCATCCTCACTATCTATGAAATGGGATTCCAATCGTTTTGGTAGATATCTTATTTTTGTTATAAGTACCCCTCTGAGGTCTTCATATTGTGGGCACTCGTACACTGTGATTCCAGCTTTCTGTCTCCCCGCACGTACAGTTGGGGTCCTCAGTGAGTCCGAATCCGTGCAGCTTCTCATTGTAGGGTCCGTGTCCTGTTATTAGAGATGTCAAATGGTACCCTGGGAAGTACCAGGTCGGCTGTTTTGGGTAGATTTTCTGGAGGTCTGGTAGATATCTTCTGGTTATCTCGCCCTTGGTGGTCTCCGTCCATCTTCTCTGCCATAATTTTAGCAGGTGGTTCTGTAATCTAATTTTTTCCGTTTTTAGGTTGTTCGCTGGGTCAGTTGTGTAGTCCAGATGTGTGGCCGCCACTCCCCTGGATAGCAAGTATAGCAGACCTGTGCGAACGACCTCCAGGTCCAAAGGAAGCGCTCCAGCGAGTACCTGTAGTGCTGGAGTACTCACTGTACTACACGCACGCGTCGTAGTTAAGAGTATGGTCCTTTGGATCATGTCCAGAATTCTTCTATTCACTGCCAATGCAGTTTTTGGGAACCAAATTGCTGAGGCGTAAGTAATTGAGGGGATGGGTAGAGGGATCAAAAGTCACAGGGGCAGGCGCCACTGTGTGAGTGCCAAAGGCCAAGCACTCTCTGGGAGTCAGCTTTTCAAGGAGTGCCAACCATGATGATGCCAGCATAGTATTTTAATCTTCAGTCTTACTCTTTTATCAGTTTGGGAAAATGCTATCCGACCCCAGTTTGTGTTTGCACTTGAAGGTCGTTGTTCTGAGCAGCTCTAAGTTCAGCAAACTTTGCCCGTCTGATGGTAAAGACAGCTTGTGCGTAACTCGTTAAGGCTTTGTATGTTGTTTCATTCTGAAGCAGGTATGTTTCATGGTTACGAGAGTTCTCCTGGATTTCAGTAAAAAATTTGAGCCTACAATCATCGTAAGCAGGGCACTCATACATGAAATGCCCCCATGACTCCTTTTCGCCACAGTGGCAGAATGGATTGCTTTCAATTCCCATTGCTGTTAATTTCTGTTGAAAGGGCCCATGTCCTGTGATCAGGAATGTAACTTGCAGACCAGGTGAAAACCAGGAAGGAGACTTTGGGAAAGTCATGTCAATGGATGGGAGGAATCTTCTGGTAATTTCTCCTTTGGGCGTGGTTTCTCATTAAATTTCAAGAGAACAATTAGAAAGAGTACTGAGAGAAGAAACTCAACTAACACAATTAAAGTTGTATCAGGGAATTTACATTTATGGATTTGAAAAGTCCTGCTTCCTTTTTCAAGTAGCTCATAACTTTAAGAGATTGAATTGTCTCCAAAAAGAAAGTAAATATAAGTGAAACTTTTAAAACAGCAAATTTTTATAGTGCAGTTATAAGTAGTTGTTTTGGTGTTCACTAGTTAGGAATATTCAACATTAATTGTAAAGGTTAAAACATTGCAAAAATATTATTTAAAAAAATAAATAATGACATTTATAAGTTTTTATTTTGCTTTTCTCTTTAATTGCATTAAAGAGATAAGAGTGACAACAGAAGTGTTAAATATGATTGATACCAGGATATATTACATTCCTCGTATGAAATACGTCGAACAGTTCCAGTCGAAACGAATAAGTTTCAACTGGTATCTAGTACATATTTTAAATTTATATAAATTATAGCTGATCCTGAAGGTAAGTTTTTTTCTTTTTGCCTCTTTTAATGCTACAGAAATATTCAAAATTTGCAGGATAGCCTAAAATAAATTTTAGGATCGCCAGGTAATTCTGGTTGAATTGAAAGCTATATATTGTCTTACTTTACTTTCGGTTGTTAGGGGGCGGTTGAAGAGTTGATGATGAAGTCGAGACAGTTCATTTGAGTTGCGTTACGTCACAAAATGTTGGAAGAGAAATTTAAAAACTCTTCGTGGATACCCCGCCCCTTTGTTTCGGGGGAAGGTCCCTTCAGGTGGTGTATGTTGCTGGCCCTTCTGATGCGGCACCTGCTTTACGCCTTCACACTTTACAGAAGTCGGGTGCTCCCAATATTTTGTAGCTTCACTGTACATTCGGCCTAATGTGTTCGTCTTGTGGTTTTGATTAGGACCAGATTATCCTCAACATAGGAGAGCGAGAGGAGAAGAGAAACTCACCTCTCCAAATGGATGTGGGTGCGTTGTGTAATACTTTAAGTTCGCCAATATGCAGTAACGTTTTTCCATTTTAATCTTATCCAAGCCTGACTGGTGATTACTGCTGTGAATAGGAGCTTAGCAACGAGGCGAAATTTCCACGAAACAAACTTTTATTGAACAGCGTGTACACATCACTTACATTCTCTTAAAATCTATCTTTTCAAAACTCCCCTATCGTAACACGATGTTCGCAAATATAAAGTATTATAATACTGAAATACAATTGATTATTTTATACCCCTTTACAAAGGGTCGTTCCATTAACATATATTAATATAAAATTCTCATATACTGTATGGGGCAATCCATGGCCATTGCTTAAGTATCAACATCATACTCTTAACTTATCCCTCACTATAATATTTAAGGAAATGGGATAGTCATGTCTATTAATCATTTAATATTCATGCAATTCTCCAAAATTAGGAGAATTCCGCGATATATAATACATGTCATGCTTAACATAGTAAACCATAGGAAGGAATCATCTTCTTTAAAAACTTAGTTGTTCCTTGAGTTAGGTCCTTGAGGTTGTCATAGACATTCTCTCAGATATGCCAGACAAGCTGTACTTGTCTGGCATATCTGAGAACTGATATTCGGGTGACACTCAAGTTAAGTGGACCCAATTTCGGCAAAGTCCGGACGGTCTGTAACAGCCAAATCCTCTGCTTGCACCTTCACGATGGTGGGACTGTTAGTAATCCTGGGTAATTTCCTCATTAGTCTTTATAGAGGCATATGATGCAAGAAAGGAAGCTTATGCAGCATCACCCAGAAAAACAAAATGTCCCCATTTCACCCCTCCGTTCGTACCAAGTACCTGTCCAGCTCAGGCTTAAGGTTATTTAGGCTATCAACTTCCACAAGAAGGATGGAAGTCTGTTGCACCAACCAACCACCCGCTGGCTACTGTTGGTGGCCTATTATAATCAAGATTTCCCTTTAATAACATCATCGCCGTTTTGCCTGCAGAATCTTTAACTTGTTAGTTGTTGTCCACTTACATAATTCATGTATAATCCGCCCCATTTTGTATTCTAACATTCTCCTTGACTGCCAGATATACAAATGACCAAATCATCAGCAAAAGCTATCTTAAAGCAACTCTTCACAAAATCAAATGGCCTTGATAACCATTGATTTATAACTATATTCCAAAACCTGGAATATGGATGATCCCTGTGGACATCCCCTAGTAACCTTCATATTAAATTGTAAATGCTCCGATCTAACAGTAAATTGCCGGTTGGTCAAATAACTATTTATAGCTTTATACAAATTAAAAGGACAGTTAAGGAAAGTTAACTGCTGTAAGATACTTTGATACCAAATGGAATCAAATGCCCTCTTAAAATGTATAAATAGATCTAATTCATAATTAAATCTTGAATTATGTTCATGATTTAGCAATGCATTAATTCATCATCTGTTGAGACATTTTTCTTGAAACCAAACTGATGACAACACTACATAATTTTCCTATTTATCAGTAATTGCATTGCTGTAATCGCCCATACAACAATCTCTCATACAGTTTGCCAAGATTAGGTAATAATGATATTGGCTTGAATGAAGGCCCCTGGATTAATAATTTCCTTATCAATTTCAGGAGTGCACTCTTCCAAAAATCAGCAAAATACATTCCAATAAACATTTATTATTCATATTTAAAGCTGCACTTGGTTAACAATCTAGAAATTTAATTATTGCAATATTCTCTACTAAATCCAGCCCAGCAGTTTTATTAATATTTAATTGTTTTAATACTGAACTCAATTCAGCAATCTCAAACGAGGAATCATTATCATCTGTAAAATATCCAGTATTACAGGTTCTGATCAAAGTTTGTTCCTCATTCTCATCCAACACCCTATATCTTGTGGACACAGCTTGCACTGTTCATTGCTAATCCATTGTTTCACTATTATCAGTTATAATTGTATGGAACACCTCCTGTGTTGTTATTTCGTTCATTGACAATCCATATAAAAGTCCCCATGGGTCATTATTTCCAACTGTAAACCCCAATGACCTCCAAGCTCTTACTTTATGTTCATATATGGCCTGTGGGGGGTGGGGATTTTTTTTTTGTTTTGTATATCCTTTTTCTTATATATTTTTATCTATCCCCTTGTGATTAGTTCCCCTTTAAAATAACTCCCCACTTGCGCATCTGACTATTAACTTCACAGACAATTTTAGGTTCAAGGGGAAAAGCCCTTGAACCCTATTTAATGCCCTTCGGATAGGCTGGTACTCGGAACAACAAAAAACACACAAAGGTTATATATAAAATTCAGTTTATTGTACATATTTACATGAATACATCAAAACCAAAATGATTAAACCCAAACATATGACAACATGATCTAGTCTCATCTTATATATATATATATATCTTAATCATGCATCAGTTAAAATCATTAATAACAAATACCAATCCCGTTCAATTCCCTTCTGCATATATTCAATCCTGCATCATTTAAAACTATTAATAACAAATATCAATTCCTTTCTATTATTTCCAACATATATTTGATCATGCATCAATTAAAACCATTAATAACAAATATCAATCCCATTCTATTCCCTTCCAAAATATCATATATATCTAATAATTGCCCCTTTGTTAATATCTATCCTTCCTGACTCTTCTCCAACCTATCTTTACAACTTGGTATTTTTAGTACTTATCTCACAGTATCTTTTAAAAGTCCAGCTAATCAAATTTCGGGGTTCCTACAGTTCCTGGTGTGTATGAGAATACTTATGTAACTAGCCACTCACTTAGTTATCTTGAGGGGCTTTGCGGCACGTCCTTAATCCTTCTCGCGGTGAACAGCAGGTCTATTCTATCTGGAACGCATCTAACAAACCCTTGGAAGGTTCGATAGGAGTTATCTGATTTCCTTCCTGGGGCTCGGGTTCCTATGAACATGCTAAAGGAGGGAATGAATCGCTTTCAAGCGATTCATTCCCTCCTTTAGCATGTTTGTCTTCCCTTCTGTCCGGCTCCGGATTCTATCGGCTTCAGCACCATCATCTCTTGGGCATCAGACACCTTGTTTATTAACACGGAAGTTGATTCCTTCTCAATTATTGTGCAAGATCCTACAATGAGCTAACTTCACCGTATTCTGCTTTCTCAACTATTTTAGTTGTCTACTGCTCTTTGCTGACAATACGGTGGGCTTCCTTTATTGTCCAACGATTTTAATATTTCTGCACGGCACTTTTATCCAACCCTTTCACTCAAAATTACTGTCTGCTACTGACTTGCTGACGGATTGACTAACTGCTACATCTTAACTTGATCCCCTTTCTTCTCTCCAACACTAACTTATACTACAACTACTCAACTTACTGACACTGACTGACTATACCATCCTAAATTTTGTCAAAAACTTGCGCAACTCTGACAGAATAGCTCATTTCACTAACACTAACTAAAATCTCAACTTTCTGTGCTCCTAACACATATTTCCTACCACGAAAAAAACCTCAACTTTGTGTGTTCCTAACTCATATTTCTTTAACACGACAAAAACCTCAACTTAGTGTGTTTCCAACCCTTTTATTCTACTTTTTGTTCATCTCCTCCCTAGTCTGCCACGCCTATTGCCAGTGACTTCTTCCAATCCTATATTCATCTACGAATTTTTCTTGTCTCATTTGTTAGAAGATCCTTATCCAGCCTGCCCAGTAGCAAGTGTTCAATACACCCACTTTTACTATTCTGCCGGATCTTCTGCCATACGGTGTGCCCTAAGAATTTGAATCTTACAGGCCTTTTGATATTTCTTTCTTTTATTCGTAAACAGTTCTTTAAATTAACTAGCTTCTGATGCATTCCCAGATCTATGCCTTTGGTATTGTTTTCTTGAATGAAATACTTCTGCAATTGCAAAAAGTAAAGCCCTATAAAGTGCATCCTGCACAAAGAGAGAGCATACTCGGATGCATTCAAAGTGTTTAGTGTGTCAAATACTTATTACTCCCAAATTATAGATCAGTGGAATGCCTGAACTTTCCCCCATTAATGTTTTTATACAAAAATCTAAGTGGCTCATATTGTGATGTGATGTGATTTATAAGTGCTTCTCACCAACCACGTGTTAAAATAAGACACGGAAACTAGAATTTTAAAAAACTATATGTTTACTACTATATATTTACAATTAAAATAACTTTAAAATACGTGAAACATACATAAAATAAAATACATTTAAAATGCCGGGTTAAGAGCGATAAAACCGACCGTAACTTTCAAAGGCTCCTGCCTTCTTCTTCAGTGATAGCTCCCTTGTACTGCGGTGCATCTTAAGTACCAGCAAGTTCACGGTCTAAATCACGTGCTTCTTCGCCACGTGTTCTATTCTCCTGTGTACTGGGACCGGAAGCGGCTCGGGAGCGCGTCATATGAAATCGTTCATCCCTTCTGAGGATCATGGCCTCAAAGAGGGGATGAATGCGCAAACCTTTGTCTCTATTGATGTTCTCTGTCGAAGTAATCCGCAAACTCTCGAGCCACTTGCGGTCCCAGAACCTATGCGCCCGATCAGTGATAATAGCTTCGTCCAGGGAGATCTGGTTAATTGTAAATATATAGTAGTAAACAGACAGTTTTTTAAAATTTTAGTTTCCGTGTCTTTGACATATTCTATTAGTCACATTCTTAGAGGCCAATGTCACGTCTCTATTGGACTCACCATTGGTGGTACTGAATGTGAAAGGTTGGTTTGGAACATTTATCACAGTTAAATTATTAGAGATCATAAAATCTTCAAAACTCATTCCCCTAGAATCCACAATTTGACGTTGCCAAAAATTAGACTTTGCATTAGAGTCCATTGTAAATATGACATTACCATAGCCAACTCTTAATAACACATTTTCCATGTAAGCTAATATATTTTCAACATTGTGCAGTGGTGGGCAATAGAGTGATACCAAGTAGAATGAAATTTGAGTTGTATACACAGCTATACTTGAACATATGCTGCTAATAACAATTATATTCAAATGGTTGCAAAATACTACTATAGCAGCCTTTGGTCTTTCTGCTGTCACATTAGCAATTCTAACATCAACTGGAAATCCTACTTTAAATTTCTGATCTATCTGCATTACATATGGTTCTTGTAAAAGTAGAATATCACACCCTTTGTCCTGTGCAAAAACCGTAGCCTCATCCATTACAACCCAAGACCGTTTTTCATTTAACCGCAATATATTCAAATAATCAATTAACTCGCCATTATGACAACTCCCAAAGTTATTAGAATTTACTGAATTATCCATAATGAACCCTCATATTTGCCATTTATAATGCCTTAACATATTCCACACATTTTACGTCTCTGACTGAGTGCTGGTAATCCCTTTCCCTCGTTTTACAATTTATACTACAAGGTTGTTGGTCTCTATGCTGGCAGTCAGCAAAAACATACCCACCCACAGGCAATTGTTTTATGACCACACGTTTGGACAGAATGGCCATAACCTAGGCACTTAAAGCATTTCATAACTACAACATTTTTTTTTAATTTGTGGCAGTAAATCCCAAGTAGATTCTGTCTTTTTTTAAATAGATACTTCAAAAGCCTAGGGGCCACCCCAATAATCCAATTAGTCAACTTTATTTTTGATCCTGTATTAAATCTAAACATAACACCCTTTTTGATATCTTGAAGTTCAAAATCATAATCTTTTAAGTTTTCAGAATACAAATCAGTTATTATTTCATCTTTTGTCATATCCTTCATCACATCATAAATCAAAATTGAAGGATCATTCATTTTAAATTTATCATATTTGATACCTTTATTATCAAAAACCTGAGATCCTATAATCGTATTTAGATCACCAGAATTGTCTGTTTTCACTAATACACCTTTAATTCTCACTGTTGTTCTTAAGTTCCTAACCTTTAACTGTTCACTCTTCAGTTCATTAACTACCTCCTTGATTTCCTGGCTAGACTTCAACTGAGAATCTTCCCGTGCTCTTAAAATAATAGTATTATTCAGCCTTCGTTTATTACTAACTATTTTCATTTCCCCCTCTACACTAACTGAAGTCTCTACCTTATCGGGAATCTTTTTTCCTAGCTTTTGACCCCTGACCATATCACCAAAGGAACTGGCTCTGACTTCTAATTCTTCTGTTCGAGCTTTAAGCCGTTCATTGTCAATGAGGAGTGAAGTTGTAATTACTTCCATATCAACCCACGTGTCCAATATATAGTTAGAGGCAGATTTATTTATTTTATTGGACTCACTTGTTGTGTATTCTACTATCTGTTTTTTCAGTTTGGTAGACACATCATAACGACTTCTCTGCTCTTGAATGTTGGTAACTACAATATCGCTTTCGCGAACATTTGTTCCAGTACTTCTTCTACCAACGTCCCCATGGAAGCTATCAAAATCGACATTAAAATCTTCATCCACATTTAGCATTAGTATAGGCACATGATGCATGAAAGCAAGCTTATACAGCATCAGCCAAAAAAAAAAAAAACTCTCCCATTTCATCCCTCTGTTCGTTCCAACTCAACAATTTCTTGAAACTCAGCCTCTGGAAAACTTCGTATCTCCTACCGTATCTGAACACCCTGCTCACTTGTAAATCTTTGTGCTTCCGCCTTATGAGTCTCTCCACCTGGTAAAGCACTCACTGAACCTTGACTAGCACTAACTGTACTTTGACTTGCACTAAAGAAAGTCCCTGACTTTTTGTTACTTTTAATCTTCAAATACTTCCCTTCCATAATCTTTTTAAAGTGATCTAAATTCAATCATGGCACCTTTGAAGGTAATGGCGGCAAAGAAGAAAGCATTCCTCTCCTCCCCCACTCCGGTACATGACCTACAGGACTTGCTAGACAGTTAGAATGGGAGAAAACAGCAACAAACAAGCTATCTTCATTAATAGAAACACTTTACAAAAGCAGCAAGAGCTATCCAAGTCAATTGTAATGCACTCGATTATCCGGCAATTAAGCCGATAATATGCAATCGAACCTGATCTAATTAAACGGCTGCTATTAAAATAACCTCACTCAATTTAATTTTACATTTCTTCTTCTATAACAACAAATATGGACGCAATGTTACTAAAACGATCAATATCTAGACAAAAAAATATATATCACAAATTGGCTGTGCATCTCTAGATGATATTTAACAAAAGCTACAAGGGGGTTTGTAACAGCACCACATATTAAGAATACAATGATTAAGAATGCAATCCAAGGACAATTAGATAAGCACATGAAAATCTACCATTTTGGATGCAACACCCGAAGTACGTGTATCCCCAGTTGATGCCCACAGATATTAACTTTTCAAAATGCGGAAAATAGCTTGTGCATGATGAAGAAATCCCGGAATGACCAGCAACTGCTGCAAGAGAAGACCGTGTTACAAAAATTGGGCATTAATCCGGGAAGATCGCCGTATTGGCATTAATATACTTGCTGCAGAGCTGTAAATTAATGCAGGGTTTGGAGAACATCATCCTTCAACAGTTGCATGTGAGAAAAGTGTCTGCTAAATGGGTACCAAGACTTTTGATCACCGTCATATGCACAACGTGCAACTGAAATGTCGAGCTGCCAGAAAAACTAAAACATTGGCGTATCTTGCTTAATACCCTGACCTTGAACCTTCGGATTTCTTCTTCTTTCTGCAGTGAAGTCCTCTCTTCACGGAAAACAATTTGCTACTGATAACCAGTTCATTTCGAAAAATTGTAATACACTATATTTGTTTCAAACTTCTATTACAACTGATTCTGGCCGAATAAAAATCTTTTCTGAAAGTCCCCTCCCTGTAATAGTCATAAATTGGATGGAGATGCGTTTGAAAGTAGTTCAATTCAAGTGCAACTCGCAATGTAGGCAAATTATTTCTCTGCTGTGAAGGAAAAGAATAGCAGAATAAACTGTCTATTAGAGAACTGTCCCCGGTGGTGTGTACTCATCAAAAATATTTCAAGAGGTGTTTTGAAGTATTCATTAAAATATATATTTCTTTAACTTTTATTAAGAATAATCATTACCAAAGCAATATTCATTCGGAATATTTCGTTGTAATAGAAATTTCATTGACATTGAAATGACATTGAAATTTCACGAAATACACAACGAGCCAAATTTAAAAATAATCAAGAAATTTGGAAGTAAATAATAGTTAACAAAATTTTATATATTCTTTCCATTTTAAAACAATTTATATACATAATAAGTAGAAGAAAATGCGCCTTCGCAATATTGAACAAAACAATTAACGAAACTGTCTTACGTCATTTTTAATAATTCCAGTTACCAACATTCCCAGTTTAATTCGGATTATTCATATCTTTGTAAGTTTGTCACAAAAAAACCCTCCTTTAACCAATATCAAGCTCAATTTTGATTATTAATTTCCCAAAAGAATTCCTGGTTAATAATGAAGAAAATTCGATCTATCTTCATATCCTCATATAATACTTTTGATTTTGGTTTCCTGGCGCAACCCACTGGAATGAAGATGGATTAAAATTGTGTCTACTGTTTTTACAAAATTTCCGTTACGTAACATGTTAAATACTTCTGAAAAAAAAAGTGATTAATCTATATTTAAATAGATCATCCCTAGAGCTTTTTTATTGGGTTTTGGGAGTATCGGCGACTAAGGCCATGTTGCTCCGTTTATACTGTCTGTAAGTTGCGTGTGTTATGAGGTCGATTTTCTATTTGTAGAAAGAAAAACCAGAGTTTCTGGGAGAAATAACCATGTCTGAGACCGACTAACTCAGCCTCGGTGTGATAACGGCCCGTGGCTGAGTTAGTCGGGACGTTATTAAACCCGTGCGTTAACTTGAAGTCTCGTGAGTTTATTTGCAATGTTGGTTTGTAAAATCTATTCCGTAGTAACATTAAACTGTTGATACGAGATTATTACCTGTTCTTGAAAAGCTGAAAAATTAAAACTATTTAACGACTTGATAAGGGTGTAGCCACTAAAGCTTTTGTTTTGTAATCGCGCAGTCAAAGTGAATCAAAAACTCACCAGGACTGCTCCACTGTGGAAGCAGAATTGTGCAGTTGCTTCGCAAAGCACAAACACACAAAACGATAATTCCCATACATTTCAACATTTTCCTATCACTCTATTCACTCTATTACTCTATTCACTCTATTCACTGGAAATATATTCATCTCCGTGTCAACTGTATCACAAGGCTTCACACATTGCGAAGCAAACGAGAAAACACATTTTTGACGCGAATACGTCTTTCAATTCAAAACAGTACTAGGGGGTGTGGGACGAAAAGTTGGGTGTAACGAAATCATTCGATAAGGTTTAGCTTAATAATTTCTAAAGTATTAAAGGTAACCAAACCAAACTGATATCATTCGATAGTTGAGGGAATAAAGATTCGTCAGTGACCTTCAGATAGGGCGCCGCACCACACAGGTGGCAATGGGGGGGAGGGGGGTTCCGCCATTTTCTGTATGATCCGCCGCGCTTCGGAAACTTCCACCCAGTATAACTTCGCACTCGGTGGTGGTACGACGCTCGTTTTAGTGTCAATCAACAGTTCTCGTCGATATCTATCGGTTTAATACGAAATAATTAAATTTCAATACAGTGTTGCTGAAGACAATGTGGTTTGAAGTTTAGAAATTTCACAATGTCCACCTATACTCGCCGAAACCGAGCTAGAAATATGTCGAACTCATGCGACGGGAAAGAGCAGCTCATCACCTTTCCAATAATACCCCAATGTCTGGGTCGGAACGAATAAGGAAGTATCGGGAGCGAAAAACAATGGATTGGACGAAATGGATGTGGATTTCGGAAGATCGGTGACAATGGAAGACCTTTGGAGGTCGGCGAGTGAGCGTTTCGAGAGCACGTTTGTGAACAATCCATTCGGTCATAAATGTGATGTGTGTGTGTGACAGACTATAGTTTCTGCGAGACCAGTGAAGTCAAAACACATGCTACTGCTCCAAAACACGTTCCCAGGCAAAGCGGTTGCAGATTTCAAGTTGTGCAGTGCTCGCAGAAAATCACTGGACAGCAATAAGATTTCTAGCTTGTCGCGATTGAACGGTTTCAAGTATCCACCAAAGCCCAGCGAACTGCCACCGTTGGATCCGATCAGTGCACGCAAAACCCTTCCGGCCGTGCTCCGACACAGCCACACCCGAGATTTTTTCCACTTAGATGGATGAAAGCACAACACATATACATATGTGTTTATGTCAGGGGCGGCTCCTAGAACGTCAGTTCAACTTCGCCTCGTATCTCTGTGAAGAACAGTTTCAAATGGGCCAGATATGTGTGTGACGGAGTTGTGTAGTAAGTGTTGTGTAGTACTAATGTTGTGTAGTAAGTGTGTTTTTAGGGTCAAGCGGCACCAGGGGTTCCCCCCATATCCACGTAGTTTACGTTGTGGTGTATTACAGTACACTGTAAATGCCAGAGATTTAAAAGTGTATGGATCTTGGATCGTGTAATGTTGTTCTTCTGGCCATTTAGCCGCTGGACCCCTGTTGGGATCCAACGTTGCCCCACTTACGCCCCGTGGAGGCAGGCCAGGAACTCCGTAGACTTAGTTTACTCTGGCAGGTCCTGCCGCTTAGTTTTCTGAGATTTCGGCGGCTAGGACCAAAAAAAAAAAAAAAACTTTCGGTGGCATATTCTTCCAATGGTCATCAAGAAAATAAAATAAAGTGTTTTTTGTTATTTGCATTGACGTGGGGATATTATCGCTTTCATTTCTTAGACCGAATGCTGGGCGTATGGCGGTTTTGATGTATGAATTTTGATGTGTGGGACTTCGCTAGCGTGAAGATAGAGGGGAGGGAGGCAGAAGACTGGGGGGAAAACGCAGAAGTATGGAACCAATAGAGAAGGCGGCCCCAGTTTCAGTTAGGCATGCCCATGCCCCACCAGAGAGGAAACAAGGGATGGCGAGAAGGGGGGGACCGTGTGGCCGTCCCCTCCTCCCGGGGAGTTAGAAATTATAAGTGAAGAGGGCTAGAGTGCGCTCTTCAGGTCTCCAATATGGCCTTTGTCTCACGTCTGTTTCTCTTCATTGTCACTTATGGGGCAAGCCGCATACTTGTGTTCCTCTTTCTTTGGTCATCATCATTGGTTGATATCCCCATCCTTAGTTTCTCGTATTCCTTGGTGTCCATATTTGGTTTCATGACTCCTGTTGGCCTTGGTGGATGGCTATTTGTCGTTTTCTTCTGGAGTAGATGTCCTGGGCAAAGCGATTAAAGGCCGCAAATTCTTCTGGTGTGTCCAGGAGATGGTGTTCCTGGGTGTTAGGGATGTATTTAATTCTCGTGATCATTTGACATCTGATGTCTTCGTATATTTCACACTGATGCATAACGTGATGCCATGTTTCTAGTTCGCCGCAGAGACAGTGTGATTCCTCGATTATGCCCATTTAATTTGGCCTTGAAAGGCCCGTGGCCGGTGAGTAGAAAAGTAGTGTTTAGGCCTGGGTACAGCCATGCGGGAGCCTTGGGATACAGCTTGGTTACTTGGGGAATAAATTTTTTTGTTACCGCTCCTTTTTCCACGTCTGTCTATCTTCTCTGCCAAATTTGTACGAGGTGGTCCACTATTTTTTGTTTCTCGTTTTTCCTGTTATTGGTGATGTCAATGGTAAGATCGTTGTAGGTGGTTTGGGTTCCTTTGGCTAATAGATACATAAGTCCGCAGCGGGTTACCTCTAAATCCAAGGGTAGGGTCCCCGCAAGGACCTGTAGGGCACTCGTACTAACCGTGTTACATGCTCTTGTTATTGTTAATAATATGTTGCGTTGGATCGTGTCCAGTATCCTTTTATTCACTGCTGTTCCTGCTTTCTTGTACCATATGGGAGATCCATATGTTATTATCGGGATGAAGATGGCTTTATAATACACGGACAGGGTTCTCCTGTTTAGCCCCCAGTCCCTGCGTGTAACTCTGGCAACGAGCGCTGTGTATTTCCGCAGTTTCTCTTTTAGATAGATTATGTGCGGTTTAAATGATAAGTTCTGATCGATGATCAGTCCCAGATATTTAATTTGCGTTGACAGTTTGATTGTTTGTCCTGCCAGCTTGATTTGTGGCGGTCTTCTAAGGTTTAACCTCCCTCTCAATAGTACTGAGTCCGTCTTCGTTGGCGAGATTGTTAAGGTGTGTAGTTTTGTCCAGTCCTGCAAGGTTTCAAGGGCTTGGTTTGCAAGCGTTTCAAGGTTCTGTCTGGAATCTGCTGCGACCGTCAGTACGAGGTCGTCTGCGAAGGCCTGGACCTCCACCTCCCCCAGGTCCATGGTGAGGAACTCGTCAAACACTATATTCCACAGGAGCGGCCCCAGGACAGATCCCTGAGGGCAGCCCCTGCGGACCGGCCAGGTCAACTTCTTGTAGGGCGTTATTACTTGGACGTTTCTGTCCGAGAGATAAGTTTTGATGCTCCTGTACAAATTGATTGGTGTTCTCGCTGCCCTGAGCCTGCAAAGGACGCCCGGCCACCAGAGGGTGTCGAACGCCCCAGCAAAGTCGACGGCTATGACAAGGAAATATTTCTTGGTACACTGCATCGCTTTGGTGATTAGGCCTTGGACGGCATCTATGGTCGACGATCCCGATTTGAAGCCGTATTGCTTGGGTGAATTCAGGTTTGCCTCATTATAGTGGTTGTGGATCCTTTTATGTAATAATCTTTCGTAAAGCTTGCTTAGTGTCGACAATAAGGCTATGGGTCTATATGAATTGGGATTTAGCCATAACTATGGGAGAACGGCGAAGAAAAATATCTAGAAAGGAGAAACAATTTCTTACTTACATATTACTATATAATTACTGTTTGTATATAATATTTTACAAGAATTTACCTTATTTTTACTTACACTTATTTTAATATCTTTTAACAGAAGTTTATCTTATTTTCACAGAAAATATTCCAAATATATGCGGTCGAACGTCGCACTGCACTCTAACTTTTGACAGGGCTAGCATCTATCCCCTGCTGCACCCTAGCGATCATATCCCATAACCATGATCGATGGGCGGTAGATACGACTACGTTAACGAATGGCGGGTGTTCCTGACCTTTTGTGATGTCGCCGTCGCCAAGGTATAAGCCCCGCTCAAGAAGCTGTCGTTGAAACAGTAGTATTTCGTTGATTCACTATATTTCCATATAAATAAATATTTTATAAATTCTGATCATTTGTAGCACAGTGCAGAGCGGGCCGGATCTGGCCCTCGGGCCATAGTTTGGTGACCCCTGTTCTAGAGCATTACTTAACTAAACAAATCCTTGCTGATTTTCTTTGCATCCTTTGACAAAGATTTAAATCTGCCTTCTCCTGCTTAACCTCCTTCGTCAGTTTATTGCAGACTAGAAGCATATAATAGAAATAAACTTCTCTGTCGCTGATAATTTACACGCATGCCATGCATTTATTTTACAACGAGTCTGATTAGTTAACTGACATCTATTTAATTTGACACCTTGAAAAGTATTTCTTAGTTGGAAAAAAAAAACCTAATAATTTCCAAAATTAATTCCTTGAAGAATGCTTCTCATTTAGAATTTTCTGTTGGCAACATCATCAGTTGGTCCCAGTTTATAGAACATAAAACCTCTCCGAGACGCTGTAGTTATCTTTACTATACAAACACCCTTCGCTTTACTCCTGATGGTAGTTACCTCTTTAAGTAAATTCCACATCGGTACGCTGTGATCACTGCCACTAGTGGTTCCTTTATCAGCAAATTCTTAAAACACGAATAATCAGTGATGATACTCAGATCGAGAGTATTACTCCATCCGGTACCCTTTCTAACATGCTGCTTGCGTGCAAGTGACCAACCCAAAAGTTAGTTATCTGGAAAATAGCTCCCATTACACGACTTTCTAATTGACTGGCCCACTGTGCACAATTGCTCATCGTACTCCTCACAGTGAATAGGCATATAACAATTGCTAACCTCGTTTTTGATTTCCCAGTGCTTATGCCACACCAAAAAGACTCAACATTGCACTGTCCACCAGTCAAATGGAAGCACTGACTTAGATTTTGCGTTTCCTAACTGACAGCATAACCTCTCCTCCCTTCCTGTTCTACCTGCCTTTCCGTACTCCCCAAATTCCAGTTCTGCATTCCTTACATCTGTGTGACATCGCATCTCTGATATCCCAACAATACCTGCCTTTAATGTCCTCAGCAGCACTTCAAATTCAAGTTTTTTAAACATCCATCTCTTCTTACTGTTAGTTATCCGAACACAGCCCACGAATGTACTTGTTCCACGATGAATCCCATCACTTCTGGAAGTCCTTAGCACCTTGCTTGCCAATCTGCTGCCCATTTCAATAGAGACAGTGCAAGAATCCCTTTCACATCTACTTTCGGCAATTTTTAATGTATTAATCTGTGAATCCCACGAAGCTGGTTACAGTTGGGCGCTTTTTGTGGATAAAACAGAAACTGCGCTGTTTCGAGGGAAATAGTTTACGCTTTTACAATAGAAGCTAGTTGGGGGATTGTTACACTGTATGGGAGAGTCAGCCATAGCGTGGTGATCCCTGGTCTCCTGGGGACGTGACTTAATCCTTGTGCGCCCTCTAAAGTTTGAAAGAGGTGTACGGTTTGTGAAGCAGGAGCGCAACTCCTTCTGTACCGTCTTGTTGAGTTGACATCTCGACATAGAGTTAAGTGTGCGAAATCGGACGAGGCTTTAATACCCAACGTGTGAGAACTGTGGCTGCTAATTGCGAGGATGTGAAAGTTGGGATTGGATTTTCCCGTTTCGGACAGCCAATTGATGCCTCACGTATGTCTTTGTTTTCTCTCTATCTGAAAACATCTAATCTTGTGGTTATTCGATTCCAAAATAAAAACTGGCTGTGAAAGTTTTTATTTTGGAATCGAAACATACCGATAAAATTCCGTATGTTTAAATGTAGTGCAATACCATTTAAACTCTTTATAAAGGAATATTGCTTTGCACAGAAACCATGCATTATCTATGCTGTTTCTTGCTGGCCAGACTACCAGATTAAATCACAAGACAGTCCCGCTGCTTCTTATATTGTATAGGTGCACTGAACTCACCTAGACGGTATTTCGATGTCAGTATGGATAAACGTCGTGAGTCAACTGACTTTGAAAGAGGGATGATGGTGAGTGCCCGCTGCATGGGTCACTCTTCGCGGAGGTGGTACAGAAATTGCAATATCACCCTTTGAGAGTATGAAGAGTGAAAAAGTGAAACATTGTTGAAGAACATCACAAAATTACGAACCGAAAATTTTGTTGTAATCTCAAATGAAATTTAATAGGAAAACAGAAGAGAAGAAGGTAGGTTAAGGGTTGTGATTGACAGGAAACATTTAACAGCATCCTATGTATTTCAGATCATTGCAAGATGTGCAGCGTTATGTTGTGCCCTATTTGTCTTGTAATGACAGAAACAGATTATCAATGGTAATTGGAGTTATAGAGATACTGTAGAACATGAAGATGTTTTTGTTTTTAAAGGAGCAGAAAAGATTGACGAACTGAGAAGCGGCATTTTATGTACACAAAAGTGAGTAATTTCTATTTGTTCGTGTAGTTATAGTTTCTTTAATTAAATTCATAAAATTAATATTCAATTTAATATTACTTAATAAAAATTATTTGAAAGCTTACTTTGAAATGTAATTTAAGTGTATTTCTTGTTTTAAAGAAAGTATATTTAAATTAATTGGGATTAAGAGTAAACTGATTTAGTATCAATTTTAGGTTTGCAGCTGTCTAGTTTAAGTTGTTACGACAACTGGTATGTGCCATCATCTTTTCCAAAAAGGGGTTGTTTAGTGGTGCACGGTGTGGCTAAAATGACGCAATTCGAAATTCCATTAAAATTATACGAAGGGACAAGGTATTCTTGTATTGATTGTGGCTTCCAGGGTTACCCCTATATACTGCTGTAGAATCTGTAGGTTATTTATAGCCCGTAATTGTGTGTGTCAGTATAAACGAGGAAGATGAAAAGTTGGTTCTGTGAGTTTTAAGTTGGACAGTAAATGGATGTTGGCTGGTGGCGGCACGTGTTCGGCCTGTTTTGAAAGAGAGAACGGGAATTATAGAAGCCCATTCAGAAGAACAGTGCCCATGGAAATATCTGTAGAAGAGGGATTCAGCAGAAAGTCTGAGACAGAGAGAGAGTCTCTTAGAGACGAGTCATTAATTAACCTAACTACCGTCTTCTGAATGAAATCTAGAAGCCCGAGAGAGGCTTCTAGATTCCATTCAGAAGACGGCAGTTAGAAGCCTAAGAGAGGTTTTGTGGGCATCGCTCCAGATTTGGGAAGAATATTCCATGGTAGGGCGGATTTGCGATTTGTACAGAGTGAAAAGCTGTGTGGAAGAAAAGTAACGCCGAGAGCGAAAGAGAACCAAGTTTAGATGCAGAAATATTTGTAATGTGCTTGTTCCAAGAGAGATTAGAAGTCAGGGTAATCCCCAAAAGAGATATATCATTTTGCCTAGAAATCGGAGTGTCACTAAAGATAAGCACAAGAGAAAAAGAATAGTATTTGCGAGATAAAAGACAAGACTGCATTTTAGAAAGAATGGTAATCAACTGAGTTGTCTTTACCCCACTGGAGGATTACCTGGAGATCGGTATTTAAGGAATTGGTAGCGGATATTCGAGAAGTTGACTGAGTTGGACAAGGTTCCTAAAATGGAACGTGGATTGCAATGTGCTATCATCGGCAAAACTATGGATAGGATTCCAGTCAATGGAAAAAGCTCATTAATATACAAGAGGAAAAGAGTGAGGGTAAGAACTGAACGCTGGGAGACACCATCATTAGTGGAGAAGTTAGAAGACAGAGAGCCATCTACCATCACCTTCAGTGAGCGACCAGAGAGAAAACTGGATAACCAATTACTAAAAGCAGTAATTGGTTATCCAGTTTTCCAGATGGAAGCTTGTTTAGAAGACCTTTATGCCAGACACGATCGAAAGCCTTTGAGATGTCAAGAGCAACTGCTTGTGTTTCAAACTTTTCCATTGAATTTGTCCCATAAATGGGAAACATAAGCCAGAATATCACCAGTGGATCGACACTGACGGAATCCATACTGGCGATCGTTGATCAGACGGAAGGTTTCTAGGTAGTTCAAGAGTTGGCGGTTAATTGATTTCTCCATTACTTTAGAAAGAGTAGAAGTAATTGCAATGGGACGATAATTGGATGGGAGGGATTTGTCACCCTTTTTAGGAACTGGTTGGATATGAGCAAATTTCCAAGCAGAAGGAAAAACACCTTTGGAATAAGAAAGTGAAAAAAGGCGGCAAAGAATAGGAGTAAGTTCAGGAGCACAAGTTTTGAGAACAAGTGGAGAAATGCAAATGCCATCAGGACCCGGAGCTTTTTTAGCATCAAGATTCGTCAATCCTTCTGACAGCCTTTAGATGGAAGACCACAGGAGGCATTGAAAGGGGCATATAGCAGAAAAATAGAGGGATTTGGTTTGTTCATTAAGACAGTTTGCATTGGGTGATGTAAGGTTATTGAGAAACCGGAGAAAGCCTTACTCTTATACTTGTTGATTACATTTGGACACAGGATTTGAAAGCCAGCCTTACAATTTCATTGTTCATTGCGATTCAGGCCTCCTTATCTGTACACAATATTGTTGGATAAAACATTGATAATTCGCCATGTGCCTTCCAGGTCACCTATTACACTGCTATAAAAAGTTCATATCATAACACCCAGATTTCCTTTTTCTCTACCGACTTTAATTCAACTCCACAAGTTTATAATATATTTTGGAGTTGCTATTCCCAATTGAAAACCTTGCATTTTGTTGCAATAAAATGCATCTGTCGCTTTTCATATTAATATTATGGTTTATCTCAAGGTTCAGGTCTTTCACCCACCCTTTTTCCCTCATGTATTAATGACCTTCTTCCATGCACTGAAAACCTTATTCATAGTTTGGCGATGATAGCACATTGCATTCCACCTTCCAGTTTGAGAAACATCGCTCTGAACAAATAGGTACAACCTGTCGTAAAAACTTTAAAAATCGGATTTTTGGCTGCAAAGCAGCTTTTCTTTTCAAATGGATCTCGCATGTCTAAAAATTACCGTTGCAAAGTAGAAAAAGTTGCATTTTTTACGTCTGGTTAGACTATTCCAATATTAGAAATTTGATATTAGACTCTTCTCTCCCTTAGTGGAAATTCGGAGAATTCATGGGAGGCTTCCAGTTTCCTATAACGAAAAATACATTGAATCCAATGTGATGTTGTTTTTGTGATGCCAAGGTCAAAACATCCTTTTTAAAATGACGAGGAAAAATTTTGGAACATCACTTCACTCTTCGAATTTGATTCCATCGCTCATCAAAAATATGTCTGATTATCTGTTTTCTTAAAATTAGTTAAATTCATAGTTTTATTAATATAAAATGTTTAAAAAATTAGTTTATGCTTACCATACCATAATGTATCCTGTACTTCTGAAATATTACGATTTGAATTTTAGCCTCTTTTTTCTTTTTTCCCCTTATTGGAAATTTGTAGACAACATGGGAGATTCCAGTTTCCTTAAGAAAATTGAAAGAATATATATCGAATCCAATGTGATGTAATATTTAAAAAAATTATATATATATATATATATATTAGGAATTAGTTTTTACTTACTGTAAATTATCCAGTTAAATCCTTTACATACTCTGTAAACCTGAGATTCTAAGAAGAAACACTCTAAATAAATACAAAGGTTTTAAGTATTCATTTAGTTTTTACAGTTTTGAACTTATGGAAATTCTGAATTGTACTTTTATGCATTGCTGCAACCGCCAAGATTTGGAAGTTCCTGAGTAATGCTCGTCTCTCATGTGCAACAATTTTTCCTTCACAGTAACTGTCAGATTTTTCACCGCTTTCGAACAAATGGTATCAACAGAAAGTTCAGTCGCATCTTTGAAAGGCTCAGCTGTTAGACAAGGTGGGAACTTTAAGGTAAGTGGCAGATAGATCAGCGTTGTCTCATCTATGTTGATGATAATTCTGGCCACGAGATGAGGCAGCGAGTTATATATTTATCAACAAACGCTTAACCACTTCTATAGCTGTTCCCTACATACTTTTCCGTATTCTCATTTATTAGTCTCTTTAAATAATGTGAATGCTAATGCGATAGTTTTAGCTTCTCAGAAACAAACTTTGCATTTTCAACCATTTGCCTCGATTACATTATATTCAAGTAGATCGATAATTAACATATTGCGAGTTGTGTTCGGAAGTAATGTATTACCAGTGAAACTCGTTGTGAGCGCATGGTTTGTGTTACTGCCAGCATTAAGACCATTGCATTATCTAATCAGTTCAGGCGATACAAAAGCCGATGCAGATATAAGCTAGTCTGTAATCAGGTGACAAAGGCGGTTAGGCAGGCGAAGGCAGATTACGACAAATCCTTGGCAAAGGATGCTAAGAAAAACAGCAAGGATTTCTTTACTTATATAAACTGTAAAAGGAAGGGGATGACTGTGATTGGTCCACTTGATATCGATGGTTCGAATGTTGATGATCCTGCTCAGATAGCAAACAAACTGAGTTTATTTGCTGTTATTTCGCTAAGAAAATTTCATATCTGCCTGTCCTTTTCATGTATATATATATATATATATATATAGGTAAATGAATTAGGTGGTAGTATAATAATATAATATAAATAATATATTGGCTTGTCAGTTAAACCAATAACCAAGATAGGTACCTAACGTGACCAGGAAAAAATACATGCTATGCATTAAGCAATATATTACAAAATATATAAAAATCGATACATTAAAAAGTTAATTATGGCAATAGGTTACATTGAAGAGGACTTTTTCTAGGGCTAACCCTTTCAATGTAACTACCGTAATTAACGAGCTATCCGTTTCTGTAGTCATCGTCCAGCTAGGCAAAGTCCAAAAAGCAAACAGTAAATTAGGCCAAAACAGATAAATAACTAAATTTCTAAATTTAGTAGCAAGCTAGTGCGATGACTGTTAGCCCGACGGATAGCCAAAATTAAATTTACATAAGCAAAAAAGAGCATATAAAATATTTTTAGGCATCAGTGTGTAGTAAAAAGATAGAGCAGCAGCCAGTGCTAACAAAAGGCGAACGGAAAAGTTAGAAGGATAGTTATAGTATCTCACTCCCCCTCGAATACTCTAATAGATCATGAGATATGAAAATTAGGAATAAGAAAGAGAAAGGTAAACAGAAAAGAAAAAGTAAAATCAATGACTAGGATGCAACCTTATAGAAAGGTATCCCATTTTGTGGCAGGCAATGTAAAGAAAACATTACGCTTAAATTTTAACATTTTAACAAGCTTACCAACGCGAATCCAAGGCAGGAGAAAAAGCCTCGGGAAATAGCACGTGCTGAATATATACTACAGTGCGCAGCCCCCCCTGGTAGGTGTAGTAGATAAGTAAAGCGATAAATTAGGCATATTTACAAGTAGCGCCCTCTGCATTGTCAATATGCCAAAGAACATAACTAAATAATAATGCCGTCAAATAATTATATTTTGAAATTAAATTAGAAGTTAACAGAATATGTTCCTGCCCATAGAGCAAATATAGGTACGACGTTTTCAATGCGTGTAAGCTATATGTGACTTATTTCATGAGCAGTACCTACTATATACATATATACATGCCCAACGTCATTCATATTAGCCAACGAAACTCCCACAACAATTTTTTAAAACGAGTATGTTATATTAGTGCCTGTACATTATTAATTCTATAATCCTCTGTGCGCTAAGGTTATAATTTTCCTTGCTACATGCTATAATTAAGGCTTTATAAATAAATCGTGCTATTATGTGGTGTGGGAAGCCATTATTTAATAACTTAGTTCTGAAATCAATCAGTGTATCTATCATATAATCCATCTGATTACATATACTTAATCTTCTTAAACTTTGTGCGATAATTATATTGCGATGAATTCTTTTTGATATATTTGAGTTCCAGTTTGTGAGGTCGATAGCATTAAAATTATAATCTTTGCGTTTATCATACAACTTGGTGTGTACGGTATTATTATCATCTATTCTTATATCCAAGTCCAAGAAAGTAGCAGATTTGGAATTAGCATTTGTGCTTTCTAAAGTTAATTCAGGCGGATAATATTTAATAGCTTCTGTAAGGAAGTCTGGCATATTAAAAACTATCAAATCGTCAATATATCTGTATACAACCATATTGCTTTTAAAGTTATACTCGAAGTGGTGTAGATATAAATTGGCCACTAAACAAGAACTACAAGCACCCATGGGTATGCCTGTGTATTGTCTATAAAGATTGCTGCCATTAAATATATAGTTATTGAAAATACAAAGATTAAACAGGTCATCCCAGTGGCTTTTGTCACAAGGTAAGATATTTTTGTATTTATCATAATAGTCGCAGAACACCGTTTTTAGGCTGTTATGAGGGATGCTAGTAAACAGGTTATTAAAATCGAAAGTATTGATCTGTTCTATAGTATTACTGACTGTGTTGTTTTTTATATAACTTAATACCGGTCTATTATTAAGAATGATCTTAGAATGGCCTATGTTATCAAAAATAATTTGAAGTAGATTAACCAGTTTGCGATGTGGAATCTTGGCGTAGCTATCCCTACACGAAGTTATGAATCTAAAACCAGTAGGTCTTTTATGAAATTTAGGTATACAGTATATGTATGGGTATATTGTACTATGGTTAGTAAGCTTTAATTTTTTATGCCAAGCACGTATTTTCTTAGTAATAGTGTTTAGCTTGTCCATTACTTTATGGTAAGTGATGCTATTGTCAAGCTCATTTAGCAAAGTAGTAGTGTAAAATTTTTTACAAATAATACTGTAATTATTGGAGGCTTTATCAATAGTTGTTATAACAAACTTATTTTGTATAAGTTTAAGCTTCTGTTTAATTGTGTCCATATTAAAAACCTTAGTAGGTATTATTGTCTTGCATTTAGACCGTATCTGCTTCTTGATAGCCAGAAATGTGAGTGTAATCCACTTTTGGAAGGCTTCCAAGGATACATTATGTTTGTACGATAATTTAAGGCAGAACTTCATAATATCTGAGTGAAGCTGTTTAATAATAGCGTTGGTGTTAATATCGGTATATGGTCGAAATTTGAAACCAAATGAGAGAATCTCACGTAGCTCAGGACTGTCTATAATGCTTAAATCTCCTGTGATAATGTGTTTATGGTGTGCGTCCACAAAAGCCTGATATTGCGGTAAATGGCAAAAACATTCCGCCTCAATATCGTTATTGATGAGGTTAGTGGCTGCTTTTTTATAATTGCAGACAGAAAGTCCAAACGGTTTGTTATAACTGAATCTGGTGCATATCTGTGTATTGGTAATAGGCAAATCATTTTTATATATGTTAATAAATTTATCTAAGCAGATATTATCAAACACTACATGGCTGAATTTAATGTTTATATATTCTTTTGTGACCTTAGTTTTTTTATTGCTAAACATAAATTTAATTATGTCTATAATCAGGTGTTTAAGGTGTAGGTTGTTATGCCTATATGTAGAGTTAATGGTGGCCAGAGCTCGGATTTTACTATGCTTCAACCCGAATATAAAATCGTGAATCTGTTTGACATGTATAATAGTATTGTCCCAATCCATTAACATGTCATAGAAATTGTCAGTTCTTTTTGGTGTGTGTGCTTTTTTACTATGGCTAGTATATGCCATTCTATTATTTTTGGGACTTTTTACTAATTGAAACAGCTTATATATACATGTATCATCTATAGTACTGCTGGTGTAGCAATGCCCATTAAACTTATTATTAAGTCCATAAGGATACAGAGTTTTATATTTTAATATATTGATATTTTCGGATTCTAACCTGTCATAGGGGTTACTTTTAATGTCTAATATAGAAATAGTAGTATTACTAAAGCTGTGTACTTGAAAGTGCTGTAGTTCGATGTCTTTTATATTAACGAAATTTTTAATGTGCGATCTATGCACATTAATCCTAATATGCAACTCCCCTCCTGTTTGCCCAATATATTTTGCTTCACACAGGTTGCAATGTATGAGGTATACAACCCCACTAGCGTGGCAAAAAACTGGAGCTTCGATGTTATTGGTACTATGATGCTTGCTCATGTATGGACAGGTCTGACAAAGTGTATTGCTACAACTATTAAATTTAAGATATCTGCCATTATGTTTATTGCAAGAAAAAACAGTAGTAACAGGAGTAGTAACAGCAGAAGTCGTTTCAACTGTAGAAGCATCCCGGGTTATTTTAGAAATGTCAAAATTATTATTGGTAGCTATCTCACAGTCCATATTAGTGGGAGCCTCAATATTAGCCCTGCATAAATTTTGTTGGACAACAGCATTGGATGCTGAATGGCTAGTAGAATAACTTGTCGGAACACCCTGAGCCCCAGTGATTTCCGCGGTACAGTTTATCCTACGCGACCGACGTAGTATCAAATTATTCTTATTTGTGTAGAAACTCATGATAGTATAAAAAAAATATATACGATATGCGTAAACATATATATATGTTTCCTACATAACTAGAAAAATACAGATAACTAGAAAATTACAGATACGTTAATTAATACAGTAGTTAATTTTGGCTTCTAAGACAGCCATTTCCCTGTTTGGGGACTCTGACGTTGGCCGGTTAATAAGAATAATTTGATACTACGTCGGTCGCGTAGGATAAACTGTACCGCGGAAATCACTGGGGCTCAGGGTGTTCCGACAAGTTATTCTACTAGCCATTCAGCATCCAATGCTGTTGTCCAACAAAATTTATGCAGGGCTAATATTGAGGCTCCCACTAATATGGACTGTGAGATAGCTACCAATAATAATTTTGACATTTCTAAAATAACCCGGGATGCTTCTACAGTTGAAACGACTTCTGCTGTTACTACTCCTGTTACTACTGATTTTTCTTGCAATAAACATAATGGCAGATATCTTAAATTTAATAGTTGTAGCAATACACTTTGTCAGACCTGTCCATACATGAGCAAGCATCATAGTACCAATAACATCGAAGCTCCAGTTTTTTGCCACGCTAGTGGGGTTGTATACCTCATACATTGCAACCTGTGTGAAGCAAAATATATTGGGCAAACAGGAGGGGAGTTGCATATTAGGATTAATGTGCATAGATCGCACATTAAAAATTTCGTTAATATAAAAGACATCGAACTACAGCACTTTCAAGTACACAGCTTTAGTAATACTACTATTTCTATATTAGACATTAAAAGTAACCCCTATGACAGGTTAGAATCCGAAAATATCAATATATTAAAATATAAAACTCTGTATCCTTATGGACTTAATAATAAGTTTAATGGGCATTGCTACACCAGCAGTACTATAGATGATACATGTATATATAAGCTGTTTCAATTAGTAAAAAGTCCCAAAAATAATAGAATGGCATATACTAGCCATAGTAAAAAAGCACACACACCAAAAAGAACTGACAATTTCTATGACATGTTAATGGATTGGGACAATACTATTATACATGTCAAACAGATTCACGATTTTATATTCGGGTTGAAGCATAGTAAAATCCGAGCTCTGGCCACCATTAACTCTACATATAGGCATAACAACCTACACCTTAAACACCTGATTATAGACATAATTAAATTTATGTTTAGCAATAAAAAAACTAAGGTCACAAAAGAATATATAAACATTAAATTCAGCCATGTAGTGTTTGATAATATCTGCTTAGATAAATTTATTAACATATATAAAAATGATTTGCCTATTACCAATACACAGATATGCACCAGATTCAGTTATAACAAACCGTTTGGACTTTCTGTCTGCAATTATATAAAAAAGCAGCCACTAACCTCATCAATAACGATATTGAGGCGGAATGTTTTTGCCATTTACCGCAATATCAGGCTTTTGTGGACGCACACCATAAACACATTATCACAGGAGATTTAAGCATTATAGACAGTCCTGAGCTACGTGAGATTCTCTCATTTGGTTTCAAATTTCGACCATATACCGATATTAACACCAACGCTATTATTAAACAGCTTCACTCAGATATTATGAAGTTCTGCCTTAAATTATCGTACAAACATAATGTATCCTTGGAAGCCTTCCAAAAGTGGATTACACTCACATTTCTGGCTATCAAGAAGCAGATACGGTCTAAATGCAAGACAATAATACCTACTAAGGTTTTTAATATGGACACAATTAAACAGAAGCTTAAACTTATACAAAATAAGTTTGTTATAACAACTATTGATAAAGCCTCCAATAATTACAGTATTATTTGTAAAAAATTTTACACTACTACTTTGCTAAATGAGCTTGACAATAGCATCACTTACCATAAAGTAATGGACAAGCTAAACACTATTACTAAGAAAATACGTGCTTGGCATAAAAAATTAAAGCTTACTAACCATAGTACAATATACCCATACATATACTGTATACCTAAATTTCATAAAAGACCTACTGGTTTTAGATTCATAACTTCGTGTAGGGATAGCTACGCCAAGATTCCACATCGCAAACTGGTTAATCTACTTCAAATTATTTTTGATAACATAGGCCATTCTAAGATCATTCTTAATAATAGACCGGTATTAAGTTATATAAAAAACAACACAGTCAGTAATACTATAGAACAGATCAATACTTTCGATTTTAATAACCTGTTTACTAGCATCCCTCATAACAGCCTAAAAACGGTGTTCTGCGACTATTATGATAAATACAAAAATATCTTACCTTGTGACAAAAGCCACTGGGATGACCTGTTTAATCTTTGTATTTTCAATAACTATATATTTAATGGCAGCAATCTTTATAGACAATACACAGGCATACCCATGGGTGCTTGTAGTTCTTGTTTAGTGGCCAATTTATATCTACACCACTTCGAGTATAACTTTAAAAGCAATATGGTTGTATACAGATATATTGACGATTTGATAGTTTTTAATATGCCAGACTTCCTTACAGAAGCTATTAAATATTATCCGCCTGAATTAACTTTAGAAAGCACAAATGCTAATTCCAAATCTGCTACTTTCTTGGACTTGGATATAAGAATAGATGATAATAATACCGTACACACCAAGTTGTATGATAAACGCAAAGATTATAATTTTAATGCTATCGACCTCACAAACTGGAACTCAAATATATCAAAAAGAATTCATCGCAATATAATTATCGCACAAAGTTTAAGAAGATTAAGTATATGTAATCAGATGGATTATATGATAGATACACTGATTGATTTCAGAACTAAGTTATTAAATAATGGCTTCCCACACCACATAATAGCACGATTTATTTATAAAGCCTTAATTATAGCATGTAGCAAGGAAAATTATAACCTTAGCGCACAGAGGATTATAGAATTAATAATGTACAGGCACTAATATAACATACTCGTTTTAAAAAATTGTTGTGGGAGTTTCGTTGGCTAATATGAATGACGTTGGGCATGTATATATGTATATAGTAGGTACTGCTCATGAAGTAAGTCACATATAGCTTACACGCATTGAAAACGTCGTACCTATATTTGCTCTATGGGCAGGAACATATTCTGTTAACTTCTAATTTAATTTCAAAATATAATTATTTGACGGCATTATTATTTAGTTATGTTCTTTGGCATATTGACAATGCAGAGGGCGCTACTTGTAAATATGCCTAATTTATCGCTTTACTTATCTACTACACCTACCAGGGGGGGCTGCGCACTGTAGTATATATTCAGCACGTGCTATTTCCCGAGGCTTTTTCTCCTGCCTTGGATTCGCGTTGGTAAGCTTGTTAAAATTTAAGCGTAATGTTTTCTTTACATTGCCTGCCACAAAATGGGATACCTTTCTATAAGGTTGCATCCTAGTCATTGATTTTACTTTTTCTTTTCTGTTTACCTTTCTCTTTCTTATTCCTAATTTTCATATCTCATGATCTATTAGAGTATTCGAGGGGGAGTGAGATACTATAACTATCCTTCTAACTTTTCCGTTCGCCTTTTGTTAGCACTGGCTGCTGCTCTATCTTTTTACTACACACTGATGCCTAAAAATATTTTATATGCTCTTTTTTGCTTATGTAAATTTAATTTTGGCTATCCGTCGGGCTAACAGTCATCGCACTAGCTTGCTACTAAATTTAGAAATTTAGTTATTTATCTGTTTTGGCCTAATTTACTGTTTGCTTTTTGGACTTTGCCTAGCTGGACGATGACTACAGAAACGGATAGCTCGTTAATTACGGTAGTTACATTGAAAGGGTTAGCCCTAGAAAAAGTCCTCTTCAATGTAACCTATTGCCATAATTAACTTTTTAATGTATCGATTTTTATATATTTTGTAATATATTGCTTAATGCATAGCATGTATTTTTTCCTGGTCACGTTAGGTACCTATCTTGGTTATTGGTTTAACTGACAAGCCAATATATTATTTATATTATATTATTATACTACCACCTAATTCATTTACCTATATATACAGACCGATGTAATGTTTAATCGTCTTAGATGGCATTAATTGGTTATGGGAATAAAACAGATTAAAACAAAATAATTTAATTTTACAATTTATATCTATTATAATATGTATATTTCACTTTCACATACTAGGATATATATATATATATATATATATATATAGAGAGAGAGAGAGAGAGAGAGAGAGCGAGTATATACTAAATTGTTTTTCTCTATTTGCATGTAGAATCCTTCCATGGGGAGTTTCTTGAGTTATACAAATTTCCCTATGAAATGTTTCTGAAAGCATGCAGAAAACTGGAATTCTTACAATTGGAAGGAGTTCCAGTTTTGGCCATATCTAAATCTCTATTGGAAGTTATCTCCAGAAGGAGTAAGTATAAGTGAAACATTTAAATCAGCAACCTTTCTCTAATCTTTCCTTATTTGTAGCCACGAACTGAAGTGCAGTACTTTGGAATATTCAACATTGTAAAGGTTGAAACATTGCAGAAATATTTTTTTTCTCTTTATGTGCACTAAGAGTGGTTAAAGTTACAACGCAAGTAATAAATGCCTTTTCCGCAAAGGCCTATTATGCGCAACTTGGAATAAAAGACATTGAAGAAGAATATCTAATAAAAGGAATACTGGTCCAACCCCAACAGTTAGACGATCGTTTCAAAGCTAATACAACAAGGACATCACAGTTGCGAAGTTATATCCACATTATGAGAGATGCCAAAAGGGTGTGGTGGTAATGTATTTGGAAAATTAAATGCACAGGGCATAATCCTTATGGGTTTTGATAATTAACTATATAGTATCGGTGTAAACATACCGTAGTTAACCCATATATTTAAACTACGTATGTAGCGTAGAGGGCATCGTTTTAATTGTATCTCATAATGTGGTTGCCTTCACAACGAGATAGCTGCTATTGCATTACTTCAAATAAATAACGCTTCTCTAGTAGAGAACACTACTGTTATTTATTTTCAGCGTAGTTTAAATATATGGGTTAACTATGGTGTATTTACACCGATACTATATAGTTAATTATCAAAATCCATAAGGATTATGCCCTGTGCATTTAATTTTCCAAATGTAATATTTGTATACAAAAATACAGTAAGGCACAAGATTTATATACAATATAAATATAAAAAAAATTAAAAAGAAAAAGTTCTATGTTAGGAACGTACTATTGGGAAAGGCATTTAATAAACGTAAAGCGGATGGAAAGTCCCCAAAGTATTCATGTTATAAACCTTTTTTATGTTATATTTAATACTTTTAAGAGGTATATATTTAATTTTTAGAGTCAGATACGTAGAATAGTATTTCCTCTTTAAGAAGGCTTTTATATAAAAATCACAACTTTGTTTCATTTAATAATGGTATCACAGGATGATAAAGAAAAGTTTGATTCAAACTGTTCCAGGCATTCTATACAATGCATAGACACTTTGTTACTAATAAATACATAGATGTATGTGATTTAAAAGAGTTGGAGAATGAGTACAAGAGATTATTTGAATAAAGTGATAAAAACCAAGTTAATGTATGGAGTGCGCAGTTATTAAACCTCAAATATCTCTGCTAATGAAATGGAATTAACTGCTAGAAGGAGGTGAGAAGGAAAAGAACAGAACATTAATAAATACCATTTACAGTATTTATTAATGAAGACATATTAAGCTTATTGTCAGTTTGCAGATGGTACAAATGTTGCAGTGGTTAATGACAGATGGGCTGAGAAGTGGCAGTTGGGGTTTAACATTGATAAATGCAAGGTACTGCATATGGGCAGCAGTATCCCAACAGAATAATCTCAGAAAAGCATACCAACTGTCTAGTACCACCCTCGGGGTAGTGGACAATAAAAAAGATCTGTGATAATTGTGCACTCAGACATGAAGTTGTCTGAGCAATACAGACAGGCTGCGAGGCACAGCTCACGGAGTTTTCTCACTGATTGTACAGGAACTTTGCCATCAGTGACAAGGAGGGAGGTGACTATCCCATTGTATAAGGCAGTATTTCCAAAACTGTGTTCGCGAGATGTGAACAAATGTTCCGTGAAGAATGATAATTAATAATAAAGGAAAGTAGAATAAAATAAAATATATTTTCACGTGTGTAACTTACACCACTTTTGTATCATTATAATTTTTAATATTATTATGTTTTTTTTTTTCGGTTATTAATTATTGACTTAGACTAATAATCAAGTAGACCGCGGAACACTTTATTTTGGCAGGCTTTGCATTGAGAAGTATGCGCAGAGGTGATGATGTACAGGCTTTACAGATGTTGGAAATAAAATGCTCCTGATGCACAGTGCGTTGTATGTAATAAAATATTAGCAAATAGTTCTTTGGTTCCCCTTGCTAAACTTGTGTTCCTAAATATATTGTGAGATGAAAAGTGTTCCTTGACTGAAAAAGCTTGGGAAATGCTGGTAGAAGGTTCAACAATTTGATGATCCTGCTCAGATAGCTGACAAACTGAATGAGTATTTTGCATCTACATTCACACATGAGGAATTCTCTGAGGAAGGGGAGGACAGAGGTTTACTAATCTCTAACACGGAGATAAATTATTTGGTTACAATATACAGCTTAGTGCAGAAGTTGTTGAACATAAACATGAAAAAGGCCCCTGGGACGGATGGGATCTATCCAGTTATATTAAAGGAGGCGGCAAAGCAACTAAGCAAACGTTTCGCCATAATTATGACAGCATCGTTGGACTCAGGGGGAGATCCCCACCGATTGGAGTTGTGCAAATGTATCCCGAATTGAGAAGGGGGACCAAAGGAGGACACGAGTAATTACAGACCTGTTAGTTTAAATTTTGTTCCGGGGAAAATAATGGAATAACTGTTAATTAAAGAAGCACTGCAGGATCATCTAGACAAGACTGCAGTAATAGTTAAGACACAGCATGGGTTTGTTAAGGGGAAGTCTTGTCTGACTAATTTCATTGGATTCTATGTTATGGTCACAAAGGAACTGGATGCAAAGTATAATTTTGATATCATAAACTTGGATTTCAGGAAAGCTTTTTTTGATACTGTTGCACATGAAAGACTGCTGCACAAATTGGAGGCAAATTGCTACAATGTATAAAAGGATGGTTAAGTGGGAGAAGACAGAGGGTAATCAATGGACACTGCTCATCGTGGACTAATGTTATTAGTGGAGTCCCACAGGGTTCGGTGTTGGGTCCACTATTATTTTTCTATTTATTAATGATATCGATGAAGGCATATCAGGCTTATTATCCAAGTTTGCAGACGACACGAGGGTCGGCCTCGTTGTAAATGACAGTAAAGACAGTATGCTACTCCAACTGTATCTAGAAAAGTTAAGCAGTGGCAACTGAAGTTTAATAGTAATAAATGCAAAGTTCTGCATATGAGTAGCAGTAATCCAAGAGAAACGTACCAACCGTGTGGTACTACACTCAGGGAGGTGGAGAATGAAAAAGATCTGAAGTTCTCTGAGCAGTTCAGAGGCGCTGCTAGAGCAGGTCGTGCAGTTTTGCAATGATTCAGGGACTCCCCGACTTACGTAAGGGTTGCGTTCTGATGAATTATACGTATGTCGGGGAATTTCCCCCTTGCTTGTGCAGCACTCGCAACCGTCCTCGCTAAATTGATTGAATCAAAAATGAAATGTTCGACGAACATGTAAATTAATAAATTTACATGTTCTCATGCACGAAAAAAGTCATCACCAGCTCCAAGCTGGCGTGAATCGTATTCTAGACGAGCAGTTCCGACTTCACTGAGCATGCGCGACACTGACCACATTCGTTTACTGTACTGCCAATGTACTACGTACGTGCAGTAATTTTTTTTTTCGCTTTCAGAAAGAATGAAAAAACAATCTCCTGAACATAAGAATTTGATTACAAAAATAAAAGTAAATAGTTATGAAACGATAATGGAAATAGGTAATTATTATTAATTTTAATTATTCTTCTCAGGTAATATATTTTGTATTGCATGAAAATAATAATACGAGTATATTTTGTGATTATTTATAATAATTTGTGAATTATTACGCTTGTGAAAAGGTGAATTAAATAAAAATACATACACAGTATTACTTAATGCTATAGATCGAATTATTACTCTGTGTTATGTTTCGTGCAACGTGTGTTTCAATGGATATAATCCATATATTGGTTAGTCGTTCTTGTCCAGTTGTTCATCTCAGGTGATTTTTAATCAATTTGACTTTATTCGAGGGCCTTTCACGCTACTATTATAGGCAGGGTAAGAATAATTTGTAACAGTATTTCTGTGTTTGGATAAGTTCTGATAACACAAATACCCCTGAATACCTGTGTATATATATAGATATAAAGTTAGAATCATTGGACCTATAGCATTAAATACTATATGTATTTTTATTTAAACTTTTCACAAATGTAACAATTCACAAATTATTAAATATATAAAAATAATCACAAAATATACTCGTATTATTATTTTTAACGCAATACAACATATATTACCTGAAAATAATAATTACCTATTTCCATTATCGTTTTTATAACTACCTACTGCTATTTTTAGAATCAAATTCTTATGTATCAGGAAATTGTTTTATTCTTTCTGAAAATGAAAAAAAAAAAAAAAGAAAAGCTATTACTGTTGTGTGCACCAAGAACATTTCTGCGTACCCACCATATTTTCCATTTATTCTTCCAAGCACATGAAGAAATTGGCACACAGCAACAAACATAATATCCAGTGCTTCATCAACAATATATTAAATATAAATAGACTGTGATATGTATGAAAATTAATTAATAATTGGGTGGTGGTAAGACAAGTAACAATAGTCTTCTCTATTTGTGAAGCGTTACTTATTGGAGGTAGTGCGATACATGGGCAACTCGTTTTGCCCATGTATCGCACTACCTCCAATGATGCCTTTCACACTACTATCGTAGTTGTTTTTTAAGTTGTTCTTAATCTATTTTGTTTTATTTACTATCAGTTTATTAACACAAGGTTTATCCCCTGTACAGCAAGTGGGCTATAAGGGTATACAGAAATTATAAAATATCCATGGTGTATCTACACCGATATTATATAGAACCTTACACTCTTAAATAGTATGCCTTGTTGAATTTAGTTTATTTAAGTAAATTAATTAATTAACTAGTAATAGATCTACATTAATATTTATTTTTGGATGCTTTGATATATGGACATTCCAAATTTAATGCTCATGCATATTTAGATTTAATATGCATGATTTCATTTAGTTTAATTTAATTTAAGTTGCTAAAGCAACTAACACTTAAGTTGCAAAGCAACTTAAGTGTTAGTGGCCTACTACTTTAGCCTATACATTTTGGTTTTTGTATGTTTAAAAAAATATTTTAATGTTTATAATTAAAAAAAATTGTGAAATTTCCATTATATTACTTGTTAGAAGTGTGTATAACAAGTCGTTGTACAACTTCAAAAGAATAAAAAAAAGTAAATACAGTATTTTAATCTAGACGGTATGTAAAGGTAAATTATTTAGTCATAATTAAGGCCATATTTGGTTAAATTTAATAACATATTTTCATCATGTTTTGACATTTTTAAGGTCGTAAAAATCCGAACCCTAGTCATTTGTATCCTTAACAACCCTGCGAACCTTCGTATCTCCTGCCACCTTGAACACTAAGCTTGATATACCATCATCAATATCATTTATAAATACAGGAAAGAACAAGGAATCAACACTGAACCCTGAGGAACTCCACTAATAACATTAGTCCACGTTGAGCAGGGTCCATTGATTACCACTCTGTCTTCTGCCACTCAACCATCCCCTTATCCATAGCAGCAATTTGCCTCCAATACCACACTGCTCCAATTTGTGCAGCAGTCTTCCATGTGCAACAGTATCAAAAGCCTTTCTAAGATCCAAATATATAATATCAAAGTTATTCCCTGCATCCAGTTCTTTTGTGACTGCATCATAGTATCTAATCAAGTTGGTCAGGCAAGACTTCCCCTTAAAAAACATGCTGTGTCCGAGTTATAACTGAAGTCTTGTCTAGATGATCCTGCAGTGCTTCTTTAACCAGTGCCTCCATTAATTTACCTGGAACAGAAGTTAAACTAACAGGTCTATAATTACTTGTGTCAGCCTTTGATCCTCCTTTGTGAATTGGGGTTACATTTGCACATCTCCAGTCTATGGGTACTTCCCTGAGTCCAAGCAAGCTCTCATAATTATGGCTAAGGGTTTGCTTACTTCCTTTGCTGCCTCCTTTTATATAACTGGATAGATCCCATCCACCCTGGGTGCCTTTTTTATGTCTATCCTCAACAATTTCTCATCCACTATCCTCTCATTTATTTCAAAATCATCTAGCTCACTGCCAGTGTTTACTTCCCCTGTGGCATTCCCCTCTCTGAATCGATGAGAATAGATGCGAAATACTCATTTAGCTTGTTTGCCACCTGAGCAGGATCATCAACAGTTGAATCATCCAAATTACAGTCAACTAATCTGATTCATCCCTTGTCTTCTAGAGTTTACATAGGTTTATTATTTATTTTTACTGTTGGTGGCCTATTATAATCAATATTTCCCTTTAATAACATCATCGCCGTTTTGCTTGCAGAAATCTTTAACTTGTTAGTTGTTGTCCACTTATACAATTCGTGTATAATGCGGATAATTCTGTCTTCTAACATTCTCCTTGACTGCTCAGATATACAAATGACCAAATCATCAGCAAAAGCTATCTTAAAGCAACACTCTACATAATAAAATGGCCTTGATAACCATTGATTTATAACTATATTCCAAAACAGAGGTCCTAAAACAGATTCCTGTGGACATCCCCTAGTAACCCTCATATTAAATTGTAAATGCTCCGATCTAACAGTAATTTGCCGGTTGGTCAAATAACTATTTATAACTTTATACAAATTAAAAGGACAGTTTACTTTCCTTAACTCCTGTAAGATACTTTGATGCCAAATGTTATCAAAAGCCCTCTTAAAATCTATAAGTAGGTCTAATTCATAATTAAATCTTGAATTATGTTCATGATTTAGGAATGTTTTAATTTCATCTTCACATGAGACATTTTTCTTGAAACCAAATTGATGACAACATAATTTTCCTATTTATCAGTAATTGCTGTAATCGCCCATGCAGCAATCTCTCATACAGTTTGCCAAGATTAGGTAATAATGATATTGGCCTCAATGAAGGCCTTTGGATTAATAATTTCCTTACATTGTTTCCTTATCAATTTCAGGGGTGCATTCTTCCAAAAACCAGGAAAAATACATTCCAATAAACATTATTACACATATTTAAAGCTACACTTGGGTAACAATCCACAAATTTAATTATTGCAATATTCTCTACTAAATCCAGCCAGCAGTTTTATTAATATTTAATTGTTTTAATACTGAACTCAATTCAGCAATCTCAAACGAGGAATCATTATCATCTGTAAAATATCCAGTATTACAGGTTCTGATCAAAGTTTGTTCCTCATTCTCATCCAACACATCTTGTGGACACAGCTTGCACTGTTCATTGCTAATCCATTGTTTCACTAATATCAGTTATAATTGTATGGACAACTTCCTGTGTTGTTATTTCGTTCATTGAAAAATTATATAAAATTTCCCATGGGTCACTGTTTCCAACTGTAAACCCAATGACCTCCAAGCTCTTACTTATGTTCATATATGGCCCTTTGATATTTCTTTCTTTTATTCCTAAACAGTTTTTTAAAATAACTGGCTTCAGCAGCATTCCTAGATCTGTGCCTTTGGTATTGTTTTCTTAAATGAAATACTCTGCAGTTGCATAAAGTAAAGCCCTATAAAGTGCATCCTGCACAAAAAGAGAGCATACTCTGATGCATTCAAAGTGTTTAGTGTCACATATTTATTATTCCCAAATTATATATCAATGGAATGCCTGAACTTTATCCAATTAATGTTTTTATATAAAAATCTAAGTTGCTCCTTACACCTCAACTCATTACCCAAATCTTTCCCTCCTATTCTTAAATGAAATAACAATGACCAATGGTCACTATCAGTCACCTCAGTGTCCACATACGAATGACATATTCTATTAGTAACATTATTAGAGGCCAATGTCACATCTCTATTGACTCACCATTGGTGGTACTGAATGTAAAAGGTTGGTTTGGAACATTTGTCACAGTTAAATTATTAGAAATTATAAAATCTTCAAAACTCATTCCCCTAGAGGCGCCTCCGTAGCCAGGTAGGAAGGAGCAGCAGTGCATAGCACACGCTCTTGATTAGACCGGGGTTCGAGCCCGTCACCACCGAATGCGGAAAGGTCAGGGAATGACCACCGCATATCCCGGAGCAATATGGCCTTAGTTGCTAATGCTCCTAAAAACCAAATAGCAAACAACAACAACAACAACATTCCCCTAGAATCCACAATTTGACGTTGCCAAATATTAGACTTTGCATTAGAGTCCATTGTGAATTTAACATTACCATAGCCAACTCTTAATAACACATTTTCCATGTAAGCTAATATATTTTCAACATTCTGAAATGGTAGGCAATAAAGTGATACCAAGTAGAATGAAATTTGAGTTGTACACACATAAATACACACAGCTATACTTGAACATATGCTGCTAATATAGCAGCCTTTGGTCTTTCTGCTGTCACATTAGCAATTCTAACATCAACTGGAACTCCTACTACTTTAAATTTCTGATCTATCTGCATTACATATGGTTCTTGTAAAAGTAGAATATCACACCCTTTGTCCTGTGCAAAAACCGTAGCCTCATCCATTACAACCCAAGACCGTTATCCATTTACCTGCAATATATTCAAATAATCAATTAACTCCCCATTATTACAACTCAAAAAGTTATTAGATTTACTGAATTATCCATAATGTACCCTCATATTTGCCATTTATAATGCCTTAACATATTCCACACATTTTACATCTCTAACTGAGTGCTGGTAATCCCTTCCCCTCCTTTTACAATTTACACAACAGGGTTGTTGGTCTCTATGCTGGCAGTCAGCAAAAACATGCCAACATCCAGCACAATGACCACAGGAAGACTACAGGTTTGGACAGAATAACATAACCTAGGCACTTAAAGCATTTCATAACTACAACATTTTTTTAAAATTTGTGGGCAGTAAACCCCAAATAAATTCTGTCTTTTTTAAATAGATACTTCAAAAGCCTAGGGGCCACCCCAATAATCCAATTAGCCAACTTTATTTTTGATTCTGTATTAAATCTAAACATAACACCCTTTTTGATATCTTGAAGTTCAAAACCATAATCTTTTAAGTTTTCAGAATACAAATCAGCTATTATTTCATCTTTTGTCATATCTTTCATCAAATCATAAATCAAAATTGAAGGATCATTCATTTTAAGTTTATCATACTTGATACCTTTATTATCAAAAACCTGAGATCCTATAATCGTATTTAGATCACCAGAATTGTCTGTTTTCACTAATACACCTTTGATTCTCACTGTTGTTCTTAAGTTCCTAACCTTTAACTGTTCACTCTTCAGTTCATTAACTACCTCCTTGATTTCCTGGCTACACTTGAACTGAGAATCTTCCTGTGCTCTTAAAACAATAGTATTATTCAGCCTTTGTTTATTACTAACTATTTTCATTTCCCCCTCTACACTAACTGAAGTCTCTACCTTATCGGGAATCTTTTTTCCTAGCTTTTGACCCCTGACCATATCACCAAAGGAACTGGCTCTGACTTCTAATTCTTCTATTCGAGCTTTAAGCGGTTCATTGTCAATAATTGTAGCAGTTGTAATTACCTCCATATCAACCCACGTGTCTAATATATAATTAGAGGCAGCTTTAGTTATTTTATTGGACTCACTTGTTGTGTGTTCTACTATTTGTTTTTTCAATAACTAACTTCCCCATGGAAGCTATCAAAATCACATTAAAATCTTCATCCACATTTACCCCAACAATTTCTTGAAACAGCCTCTGGAAAACTTCTTATCTCCTGTGTTCTCTCCTCCTGCATCTGAACACCCTGCTCACTAGTAACTCTTTGTGCTTTCGCCTTATGCGACTCTCCACCTGGTAAATCACTCACTGAACCTTGACTAGCACTAACTGTACTTTGACTTGCAGTAGCTGAGCCTTGACTTGCACTAACTAAAGTCCCTGACTTTGTTACTTTAATCTTCAAATACTTCCCTTCCATAATCTTTTCAGAGGGATCTGAATGCAATCATGGCACCTTTGAAGGTAATGGGTGCAGAGATAAGAACATTTCTCTCCGCCCACTCTAGTACTTGTCCTACAGGACTTCCTAGCCAGTTTACTCTGCATAATAATTTAGCATAACATTAAAATTTAGCATAACATTAAAAGTTACAGCTGTCAGTTACAAGCTCCGCAAAAACGATAAGTGTTTGCCTTTTATTTACATGATTGTTGTTTTATATTGTACTTAATACGTAGTCATATAGTTATAGTTACGCTGGTTATTTTTTATTTTAATTTAGATAAAGAGTTTTTGTGGATTTTACTTACGATAGGTAAAACCGTTATTTTTGTGTTCGATTTTTGTAGCCATTGTTTTTGTATATAGGGAATTCAAATTTTTTAATTGAGGTAGCTAGGTAGCTCTAACGCATAATTATATAGTAATACGCTTCACTGTTTCTATTTCATAGTTTCTATTCAAATACTACTGACATTTAGTTTATTGATTTTATTAATTTAAACTACCATGCCCCGAACTAGAGCAGCAAAGCAACGGGCACAAAGTGGCAGGAGTGTTGTGACTCGGGGGAGAACTGAGGGGGGCGATTCTCCAACGCGTCACAGCCTAAAAAAATGTGCGCTTGTGAAATGTTTGCCGAACTCTCTGGAACGGAACATGATATTGCCATGGGGGATGTCTTTGTGTGTGCGCGATGTAAGGAGTGTAAGGAAATCAGGCGACAACTCAGCGTTGTTATGGGCCTATATGAGAGTTTGAAGGACAGGGTGGATGCCCTCGAAGGAAATAAATTGAGGGGCCCATCAAGCTCTCAGCTGCCCACATCAACGCCAGAGCTTGCACTTGGTCATCGCGCAACACAGCGGCAAACCCCAAGGCAGAATGCGCTGGTCCCACAGGAACTATTAGTTGTTGGTGACTCTATTGTCAGGGAAACGGGGAACATGCTATGTAAAAAGGATAGGTGGAACAGGACCAGGGTATGTCTGCCAGGGGCAAAGGTTGATGACGTAGAGCGGATATCATCTTTCAAGGGCACAAAAGGTGATATAGTTGTACACGTTGGCACTAATGATATTAAGAGTAGGAGACCGACAGAATTACTCAACAAGTACAGGTCACTGTTGAAAAAAAGCCGTGAAATAGGGTTGAATTTGAAAGTGTCTGCAATTCTGCCCAGACACGATAGGAGGGAGTATATGATGAGAGCCTTGTCGATCAATTCGGCCCTGGAAAGATTGTGCAAGGCTCAAGGGGTAGAATTTTTTTCAGCCTGGACTGTACTTGTTAACAGGAGAGATTGCTTCTACAGGGATGGGATACACTTAAATAGAAAGGGTGCAAGAATATTTGCTGATGCTATCGAGGCAGTGTTAGGTGGGTCGGAAAACTGCTAGCTTGGGGGGATACAAAGACTAATAGTTTAACAGTAACCGCAGGCAGAGGTGAAGGTGATTCTTGCACAACTTCTATTAGAATAAGAAGCGACCTGGAGCGAGGGGTGTTGGGGGTTTCAGGGACGGATGGCAGTCATCCTGGAATAGTTGGGTATATGGGATGTGTTAGGGTAACAAGGAATAGGCATAGGAGCATGTATGCTTGCATGTATACCAATGCTAGAAGTATAGTAAATAAATTTGAGGAATTTGAAGTGTTGGTCAAGACATCAAAGGCGGATATTGTTGGGATAGCAGAGACGTGGTGTCACAAAGATATAAGGAATGCAGAACTGGAATTTGGGGAGTACAATGTGTACAGAAAGGATAGACAGGACAGAAAGGGAGGAGGTGTTATGCTGTTAATTAAGAAAAACATAAAATCAAAAGAAGTGCATCCAGTTGATATAGATGGACAGTGCACTGTTGAGTCAGTTTGGTGTGACATAAGCACTGCGAAAGCAAAAATAAGAGTAGGAGTGTGTTATAGGCCTAATGACTCGAATGAGTACAATGAACAATTGTACAGAGAAATAGAGTGGGCCAGTAAATCAGAATGTCTTATAATGGGGGATTTTAACTTCCCAGATATTGACTGGAACTTGTGGGTTGGGCACTCACACACTAGTCAGACTTTTGTGGATTTATTGGATGATTGTTTTCCGCAGCAGCATGTTCGAGAGGCAACCAGAGAAAGTAATACTCTTGATCTGGTTATCAGCAGTTATCATTCGTGTATTAAGAATTTGCAGATAAAGGAACCACTAGGTGGCAGTGATCACAGTGTGCTGAAGTGGGATTTACTCAAAGAGGTAACTACCGTCAGGGATAAAGGAAAGGGTTTTTGCTTCCGTAAAGGGGAGTACAGTGGTCTCAGACAGTTTTTAAATTCTGTACAGTGGGATCAACTGACGATGTTACAAACAGTAAATTCTAAGTGGGAAGCATTCAAGGAATTAATCGTGGAAGCTACTAGACTTTTCATACCGATGAAGAAATATTGTTCAAGGTTTAGGCCTAAATGGTTATCAAATGAACTAATGAGACTCGTGACAGAGAAGAAAAATGCATGGGATGCATATAAATTATCAGGCGACGCAGAAGCCTGTAGCAGATATAAGCTAGTCTGTAATCAGGTCACAAAGGAGGTTCGGCAGGCAAAGGCGGATTACGAGAAATCTTTGGCAAAAGATGCTAAGAAAAACAGCAAGGATTTCTTTACTTATATAAACTCTAAAAGGAAGGGGATGAATCTGATTGGTCCACTTGACATCGATGGTTCGACTGTTGATGATCCTGCTCAGATAGCAAACAAACTGAATGAGTATTTTGCATCTACATTCACACGTGAGGAATTATTACAGTTTGAAAATGGAAGAAGGTTATCAAATTGTAGCAGTGTGCTTAATGATTTTGTAATAACTGAGAGCAAAGTGGAGGAGAAATTGTTGAAGTTAAACATAAGAAAGGCACCTGGGGTGGATGGGATCTATCCAGTTATATTAAAGGAGGCGGCAAAGCAACTAAGCAAACCCTTAGCCATAATTATGAGAGCATCCTTGGATTCAGGGGAGGTTCCCACGGACTGGAGATGTGCAAATGTATCCCCAATTCACAAAGGAGGTTCGAAGGGTGACACGAGTAATTACAGACCAGTTAGTTTAACTTCTGTTCCGGGTAAAATAATGGAGTCACTGGTTAAAGATGCATTGCAGGATCATCTAGACAAGACTGCAGCAATAATTCAGACACAGCATGGGTTTGTTAAGGGAAAGTCTTGTCTGACAAATTTGATTGGTTATTATGATGTGGTCACAAAGGAACTGGATGCAAAAAATAATTTTGATATCATATATTTGGATTTCAGGAAAGCTTTTGATACTGTTGCGCATGGAAGACTACTGTACAAATTGGAGCAGAATGGTATTAAGGGTAAGTTGCTACAATGGATAAAAGGATGGTTAAGTGGGAGAAGACAGAGGGTGGTAATCAATGGGTGCTGCTCTTCGTGGACTAATGTTATTAGTGGAGTCCCACAGGGTTCGGTGTTGGGTCCACTGTTGTTTTGTATATTTATCAATGATATTGATGAAGGTATATCAGGCTTAATGTCGAAGTTTGCAGATGACACGAAGGTTGGCAGGGTTGTTAATGACAGTAATGGCAGTGTGCTACTGCAACAGGATCTAGATAATTTGGGCAGATGGGCTAAGAAGTGGCAACTGAAGTTTAACCTTGACAAATGCAAAGTACTGCATATGGGTAGAAGTAACCCCAGAGAAACGTACCAACTGTGTGGTACTACACTTAAGGTGGTAGAAAATGAAAAAGACCTGGGAATAATTGTGCAGTCAGATATGAAGTTTTCTGAGCAATGTAGACAGGCTGCTAGGGCAGGTCATGGGGTTTTGTCAATGATATATAGGAATTTTGCTAGCAGGGAAAAGGAGGTGATTGTCCCTCTGTATAAGGCAATGGTCAGGCCACGCCTTGAGTACTGCGTACAGGTCTGGAGGCCTCATTTTAGGAAGGATGTAGATTTGCTTGAGCGTGTACAGAGAAGAGCAACACGATTGGTGAGGGGAATGAAGGGATCCTCTTACCAAGAGAGGCTTAAGTTCTGCAAATTGCAGTGGCTGGAGACTAGGCACCTGCGCGGTGATCTGATTGAGGTCTATAAGGCCTTGAATGGGTTGAGCACGCTGAATTCTGATGGGATCCTCCCACTTGTTCAGAATACGAACCTACGGGGACATAAGTTCAAATTAAGAAAAGATAGATGTAGAATAGATGTGCGGAAATTTGCCTTTAGTCAGCGGGTGGTTAATTGCTGGAACAAACTTCCATCTGTCGTTGTGGAAGTTGATAGGTTAAATAAATTTAAGGAGGAACTGGACAGGCATTTGGAGGGTATGGTGTGATTTTTTTTTTTTGGCTGATGTTGCATAAGCTCCTACACTTGCTTTCTTGCATCAAGTGCCACTACTACTACTACTACTATAACAGAAAACAGCAACAAACAAGCTATCTCCATTAATACAAACACTTTACAAAAGCAGCAAGAGCTATCCAAGTCAATTTTAATGCAGTCAGTTATCCGGCAATTAAGCCAATAATCCGCAATCACATCTGATCTAATTAAACAGCTGCTACTAAAATAGCCTTAGCTCAATTTAATTTTACATTTCTTCTTCTATGACAAAAATGTGGATGCAATGTAACTAAAACGATCAATATCTAGACAAAAAATATATATAACAAAGTGGCTGTGCATCTCTAGAATAGACTAGATTGATTAGCATTAGCATATGATGCAAGAAAGCAAGCTTATGCAGCATCAGCCAAAATAAAAAAAATAACTTCCACTTCACCCCTCCGTTCATTCGAAATAATTGTCCAGCTGAGCCTTAAATTTATTTAGGCTATCAACTTCCACAACAAGTGATGGAAGTCTGTTCCACCAACCAACTACCCGCTGGCTAAAGGCAAATTTCTGCGCATCTATCCTATAACTGTCTTTCCTCAATTTGAATTTATGTTTTCTCAGGTGGTTATTCTGAGCAAGAGGCAGAATCCCATTAGCATTGAGCATGCTCAAACCATTCAAGACTTTATACACCTCTATCAGATCACCTCGCTGGTGCCCAGTCTCCAGACACTGTAATTTGCAAAATTTAAGCCTTTGTTTGTAAGAGCAACCTTTTGTTCCATTCACTAATCTTGTTGCCCTTCTCTGTACTCGTTCCAGCAGCTCTGCATCCTTCTTGAAATGAGGCCTCCTCCAGACCTGTATACAGTACTCAAGGTGTGGCCTGACCATTACCTTATACAATGGAATAATCACCTCCTTATCCCTGCTAGAAAAATTCGGTTTTACTATATTTTTTTTTTTTTTCTCTATTTACATGTAGAATCGCTCGTAGGACGATTTTTAAATCTGAGGAAGAAATGAACAAGCACTGCCCATTGGATGTTATCTCCAGAAAAAGTAAGTACAAGTGTCACTTTTAAATCCGCAACCTTTTATAGTACAGTTATAAGTAGTTTTGGTGTTCTGTTGTTCACTAGTTAGGAATATTCAACTAGTGAACACCAAAATAACATTAATTGTAAAGGTTGAAACATTACAAAAATATTATTTAAAAAAAAAAACGAATAATGATATTTATAAGTTTTTATTCTTTTTTTCTCTTTAGGTGCACAAAAAGAGATAAGAGTGATAACAGAGGCGATCAATATGATTGATGTCAGGATATACTGTATTAGCAACTGTTGCGTCGCTTTGGTATAAATATGGAATCTCTCATTCTTTTAAGTGGCTTTTCTTCAAACTGGGTTATTCCTTCCTTTATGTTATTTACTGTTCGGTAATTTATTTCAGAACTTGGCAGAAGCTGTGGAAGAGTAAAATTGTTAAAATATTGTTTTAATACAATTTTCCTTATTATTTTGAATAATCAAGACGAAAACTTCTCAAGGTGACATTTACCTGCGACAGTAGTTAGAGATATTTATAGTTTGCACAATTTTTTTCGCTATATTTGATATAAATTTTAAATTAATTTTAAAAATGGAAGTAAATAATAGTTTATAAATCGTTATATATTTCTGAAATGGTTTGTATGAACTAAACATAATATGCAAATATTTATGCGTTAGCCAATTAAGTTTCATTTAATTCTTCAGACTATAATGTGTTTTCTAATTTTCAGCAGAAATTTTAAAACAAATGGTATTAGAAAGCAGCTTGTTAAAAATATTTATTTATTTATAATTGCAAACCATAAAAAACATACAAGAATTATAGAAATCCCTAAGAAATTATGAAATTTTGTTATACTCTCAAGTTAATTAAAAAATATACAAAAAAAAACCTTTTTGTGCATTTTAACCTTCTATTCATGCAGGGGTTCCCTTCGAAAATAATGAGCGCGCTTTGGCGAAAAAAAATTGATTTAATTTATTTTTAACTTTCTTAAATATAGTTAAGTTTTACTGCGTATGTCTTTAAAGCATTTTTTAAATCTTTTTCTTGGAGTTTTTGGGTTTTTTTTTTGTAACAGCAGGTATATCGCCAAATATATAATTTTTAATCAAAATTGAATTTACGCATTTATCCCTTGCCAAATTTAAAGTTAATTTTAAAACTGGTGGAATATTGTAGTAAATAACACTTTATAAAAATGTATATAGGTTTTACACTGTTAAGACTATTCATTAAGACTTAAAACTATCTTTAAAATTTTCCAACTACTTAGAAATTTTGGGCCTGCGAATGTTTAAAAATTTATCTCGTTTAACTATTTCTTAATAACAAAATATGGACGGAACTAAGTTCTTTTTATTCTGTCTATAATTACTTTTTTGAAAGTAACAGTTATAAAAGATACAGCTTTCTTACAATAAAATAACCATTCTAATCCATTAAGAACACATGACAGATATTATCTTTTAAGGCACCAAAGGTGATATTGTTGTACACGTTGGTACTAATAACATTAGGAGATCTGCAGATTTACTTAACAAGTACAGGTCAATGCTGAAAAAAAGTCGTGAGTTAGGGTTAAATTTGAAAATGTCTACAATTGTGCCCAGACAAGATAGGAAGAGTATATGATGAGAGTCTTGTCAATCAATTCGGCCATGGAGGGATAGATGGACAGTGCAATGTTGGGTCAGTTTGGTGTGTCTTAAGCAGTGTAAAAGAAAAAAAATGAGAGTAGGAGTGTGTGTTATAGGCCTAATGACTGTGATAAGTACAACGAACAATTGTGCAGAGAAATAGAGGGCCAGAAAATTGCATTATGTTACAATGGGGGATTTTAACTTCCCAGATATTGATTGGAACTTGTCAACTGGTCACTCCCACACTAGCAAAACTTTTGGGGATTTATTGGAGGATAGTTTTCTAAGGCAGCATGTTCGACAGACGACCAGATAGGGTAATAGTCTTGATCTGTTTATCGGCTACTATTATTTGTGTATAAAGAATTTACAGATAAAGGAACCATTAGGTGGCAGTGGTCATCTTGTACTGATGTGGCATTTACATAAAGATGTAATTATCATCGGGGGTAAAGAGGAGGGTTTTTGCTTCCGTAAAGGTGACTACAGTGGTGTCGACAGTTTTTAAATTCTGTTCAGTTGACCAGCTGATGATGTGACCAAGGGCTAATTCTAAGTGGGACGCATTCAAGGAATTAATCGTGGAAGCTGCTAGTCTTTTCATACCGATTTAGAAATATTGTTGTCAGATTAACTTATGAGACTCGTGGCAGAGAAGAAATATGCATGGGTTGCATACAAATTATCGGATGACACGGCATCCAAAGGAAGATATAAGCTTGAGTGTAATCAATGACAACGGAGGTTATGCAATAGAGAGCCGATTATGACAAATCGTTGGCAAATGATGCTAAGAAAAATAGCAAGGACTTCTTTCCTTATATAATCTGTAAAAGCAAGAGGATGAATCAGATTCGTCCACTTGATATCAATGGCTTGACAGTAGATGATCATTCTCAGAGAGCTGCCGAACTAAATGAGTATTTTTCATCTACATTCACACATGAGGAGTTATTCAAGGAGGAGAGCCAGATGTTTATAAAACTGTAAAAGGGTGCTTAATGTTTTGTAATAACTGAGAGCAAAGTGGAAGGGAAACTGTTGAAGGTAGACATAAGAAAGGCTCCTGGGGTGGGTCAGATCTATCCAGTTATATTAAAGGAGGCAGCAAAGGAAGTAAGAAATCCCACAGCCATTATTTTGAGAGCACCATGGGACTCAGGGGAACTTCCCAAGAACTGGTTATGCGCAAACGTATCCCCAATTCACAAAGAGGGATCTAAGGGTGACACGAGTAATTACAGACCAGGATGCAAAGAAATTTCTGTTCCGGGTAAAATAATGGAGTCACTGGTTAAAGAAGTAATGCAAGATCATCTAGACAAACCTGCAGCTAGATTTCAGACACGCATAGGTTTGTTAAGGGAAAGTCTTGTCTGACAAATTGCTTTGGATATTATGATGTGGTTACAAAGGAACTGAATGCAAAAAATAATTTTGATATCATATATTTGGAATTCAGGAAAGCATTTGACACTGTTGCGCAAGGAAGACTACTGTACAAATGGGAGCATCATCATCATCATTAGCCATTTTCAATCCACTGCAGGATGAAGGCCTCTCCAGCAACTTTCCAGTTCCTTCTGTTTTGAGCACTGGCCATCCATTTACTACTCAAAAACTCATGAATTTCATCTATCCATCTCCGCCTTTGTCTTCCAGGTTTTCTTCTAGCTCCTCTTGGGTACCATTCTGTTATTTTCTTAGTCCATCTGTCATCATGTCTTCGAGCTATGTGTCCTGCCCAAGACCATTTTAGTTCTTTAGTTTTGATAAGAATGTCATTTACTTGAGTTTGCTGCATAATCCATGTGTTTCTCTTATCTAATAGTCTGATTCCCAATATAATTCGTTCCATTCTTCGCTGTGTAGTTCTCAGCTACTCTTGCGTTCTTTTGGTGAGTGCCCAAGTTTCACTTCCATGTCATGGTGGGAAGTATACATTGATTCATTATTTTACGTTTCAGACAAACTGGGATATTGCTCTTCAGTATGTGACTATATTTCCTGAATGCTAGAAGAATAAATTTTGGATGGATAGCATCCAAAATTTATTCTTCTCTTGACTTCCAGCCATTTATCATTATTACAGCTAATAACTTGTCCCAGATAAGTATATGACTCCACTTTTTTCAATTACTGCTCCTTCAATCATTATTTCCCTTTCCATGGCATACTTGTTCATCGTTACTTTTGTTTTAGCCATATTCATCTTTAGTCCAAAATCCTTACTAACTGTATATAACTGATTAAGATTTTCCTCTAATTCTTTGGGATCGTGGCTTATGACCACAATGTCATCTGCAAATCGTAAATGGTTTAGGTACTCTCCGTTCACACTGACTCCTTTCTGCGACCAGTCTAATCTTCTGAAAGCTTCCTCAAGGGCAGCAGTAAACAGCTTCGGAGATATTGTGTCTCCTTGTCGAACTCCTTTCTCGATTTTAAATTTGCTACTGTCTTTGTCTAGTCTAATAAAGGATGTAGCACTCTCATATATTTTCTTCAAAATCATAATATATGGAGTATCTATGCCTTTTCTTTCCAGTGCCCGAAACATTGCCTTATGCTGTATGGAGTCAAATGCCTTTTCATAATCCACAAATGCCAGGCATAATGGTGTTTTATATTCATTTGCTTTCTTGATTAGCTGTGATATTATGTGAAGGTGATCCATAGTTTAGAATCCTGTCCTAAAGCCAGCTTGCTCTTTCGGTTGATTCTCATCAAGTATTCTTTCTAATGTGTTAGTAATGACCCTTGTGAACAACTTGTAGATATGGGATAACAAGCTAATTGGTCTATAATTTCCAATTTCTGATTTATCTCCTTTCTTATGCAGCAAAACTATGATTGCATTATTCCACTGCTTAGGCGTCACACATTTTCTAATGCACTTTGTGAAGAGCCTTGCCAGTTTTTGTGTTATGTCTCTTCCTCCCAATTTTAACAAGTCTACAGTAACTTCATCTTCCCCCGGGGCTTTCCGATTCTTCATTTTCTTCAATGCATGTTCTACCTCACCAGGAAGAATATTGGGTATGTCGTATGTGTTGCTACTTTGCAATCCATCTTCCCCACTGCTGGTATCATTCCCTCGGTCCTTGTATAATTCTCTATAGTAGTCTTCTGCTATTTGAATTATGCCTTCTCTGCTGTTTATAAGTACACCATCGCTATTCTTCAGTTTCAGTATCATTTGTCTTTCTGTATTACTGCTCATGGCTGCTGATTTAAATCCTTTGTTTTCCCTTAATGCTTGTTCTACTTTTCTTGTGTTAAATCTTCTTATGTCCTCTCTGAGTCTCTTTCTAATGGCTTTGCATAACTCAGTATACTCAATTTTCTCCCTGTCAGTGTTTTTCTTGCTCTTCATTTGTCGTCTTTGGTTCATCATGACAAGTGTTTCTTGACTAATTTTTTCTTCTTTGGATTTCTGTTTCCCTATAGGTTTCTTGGGCTTTATCACTTTCAGAAAGTTGTAATATTCCTCGTCGATATCTTGGTCCTGAGCGGTCTGCAGAAGCTCAAACTTGTTCTTAAGTTCCAGTACATACTGAAAAATGTAAACCCCTGGCTTTTTGGCCGTGAAGGGCATTAAAGATTATCTCTCTCTCTCTCTCTCTCTGCTTTTTCTCCTCCTCTGTTATTTCAAAGACCTTTGTATTATTTACTCGAGTCAGTTTTTTCCTTTCGAAAGGAATCTATATCATCTATATCAAGTGTACATCTTACCATTCTGTGATCACTTCCAACATTTACCTTATTCAGGACGGTAACATCATTCACAATATATCTTCTGTTAGTGAGGATGAAGTCGATTTCATTAGTTGTTAATCCATTTGGACTCTTCCATGTCCACTTTCTGTTCACCCTTTTCTTGAAAAAAGTGTTCATTACTGACAGTCCATGAGATTCTGCAGATTCCACAAGTCTTTCACCTCTTTTATTTCTTTCACCAATTCCAAAATTTCTTATAGTTCCTCTTTCTGCGCTGTTTTGCCTTTTTCCAACCTTAGCATTGAAGTCCCCCATAATAATAGTGTAGTGGGTTTTCTGCTCATCTAGAAGACTCTCAATTTCGGTGTACATTTCTTCAACCTCTTCATCATCATGGCTTGATGTTGGTGCATAAATCATTATAATCTTTAGCTTGTACCTCTTAGAAATCTTGAGTATTAGTCTTGACACCCTTGGTGATGTACTTTTGAATTCCAAAATGTTGTTTTTAAAATCTTTATGGACCAGAAACCCAACTCCACCTTCACTCCTTTCACTGTTTCCATTGGTGTACAGCAGATTTCCACTTGATAAACTTATAAGTGATTCATTTCTTCTTCTTGTTTCAGCCAAACCGATGATATTCCAATTCACATTTTCTAATTCCTTTTCCAGCTCTAATATGAGAGCTGGAAAAGGAATTAGAAAATGGGAGCAGAATGGTATTAAGGGTAAGTTGCTACAATGGATAAAAGGATGGTTGAGTGGGAGAAAACAGAGAGTGGTAATTAATGGACGCTGCTCTTCGTGGAATAATGTTATTAGTGGAGTTCCCCAAGGGCCGGTGTTGAGCCCACTGTTGTTTTGTATATATTTATCAATGATATTGATGAAGGTATATCGGGCTTAATAACGAAGTTTGCAGATGATACAAAAGTTGGCAGGGTTGTTGATGACAGTAATGGCAGTATGCCACAGCAACACGATCTAGAAAATTTGGATAGATGGGCTGAGAAGTTGAAACAGAAGTGTAACATCGACAAATGCAAAGTACAGTACTAGATATGGGTAGAGAGAACCCTAGAGAAACGTACCAACTGTGTGGTACTACACTTTAGGGTAGTAGAAAATGAAAAAGACCTGAGTGTAATTGCGCAGTTAATATTTTCTGAGAAATTCAAACAGGCCGCAAGAGCAGGTCATGTGGTATTGTCAATGATATACAGGCATTTTGCTAGTAGGGAAAAGGTGATTAACCCTTTGTATAATGCAATGGTGTGGCCACTCCTTGAGGACTGCGTACAGGTCTGGAGGCCTCATTTTAGGAAGGATGTAGATTTACTTGAACGTGTGTAGAGAAGGGCAACAAGATTTGTGAGTGGAACGAAGGGGTGCTCTTACCAAGTAAGGCTTAAATTCTGTAAATTGCAGAGGCTGGAGACTAGGCACCTGCGGGGGGGCTTGATTAAGGTGTATAAGGCCTTGAATGGGTTGGCACGCCGAATTCTGATGGGATTCTTCCGCTTGCTCACATTACGAATTCAAATTGCGAATAGACTTTGTAGAATGGAAGTGCAGAATTTTGCCTTTATTCAGCGGTGGTTAATTGCTGAAGCACAGTTCCATCTGTCGTGAAAGTTGATAGCTTAAATAAATTCAAGGAGGAAATGGACAAATTTTTAGAGGAAATAGATGTGTGATTTTTTATTTTATTTATTATAATTTTTTTGGCTGATGCTGCATATACTCACACACTTGCTTTCTTGCATCTAATGCTCCATTACTACTACTACTACTACTACTACGACGAAGACAACTAAAGTGAGGAAGAAAGAACTGAACGTTGGAGAACACCAGCATTACGATGCGTCTTATTATCTATTTTAAGAAAATAGATATTCACACGCATTTTTGATGAGCGACGAAATAAAATTTGAAGAGTGAAGTGATGTTCAAAAATTTTCCCTATCATTTTAAAAAGTATGTTGTGGCCTTGGCAACAGAAGAAGAGAACATCATATTAGATTCGATCTATTCTTTCAATTTTATTAAGGAGACTGAAAACTCTCATGATATCTACAAATTAAGGGGAAAAGAGGTTAAACTTCAAAACATAATTTTTCAGAAGTATAAGGTACATTATGGTATGGTAAATAAAAGTTAATTTCTAGTAATTTTTTAAACACTTTATATCAACAAAAAAAAACTGTTTTAAATTTAACTAGTTTTCGCTGCTTTTTTTAAAAGAAAATAGATAAACAGACGCATTTTTTTATGAGCGATGGAATCAAATTGGAAGAGTGAAGTGACGTTCAAAAATTCTTCCTCATCATTTTAAAAAGGACGTTGTGGCCTTGGCAACAGAAAAACACATCACATTGGATTCGATATATTGTTTCAATTTTCTTAACGGATTCGATATATTCTTTTAATTTTCTTAAGGCGACTACAATCTCCCATGATTTATCAATTTCCAATAAGCCAACAAAGGATAATTTTCAGAAAAGCAGGATACATAGGATAAATTGTGGTATATTAAATAAAAGTTAATTTGTAGTAATTTTTAAATATTTTACAATTAATTTTTAATACAAAACTTAATAATTATATTTACATTTATGTTATAGACTGTTATTTTAAATTGTTAGTAGAAAAACAACTTTATTAGTTTCCAACCTGTTCTTTGACACTTAATGGAACTTTAACTTTGGCAACTGTTAGGTCGCTGTGGTATAAATATTGGAATCCCTCATTTTTTTTAAAGTGGCTTTTCATCAGACTGGTTCATTCTTTCCTTTATTTCACTCAGCGCTCCAGTTATTTATTTAAGAACTTATAAGAAAGCTGGGGAAGAGTAAAATTGTGAAAATATTGTTTTAATATAAAATTTCCTTATTATTTTGAATAATCAAGACGAAAACTCCTGAAGGTGACAATTACCTCGGAAAGTATTTTGCAAAATTTTTGTTGCCGAATTTGAAATAAATTTTAAAAGCATTTTAAAAATGAAAGTAGATAATAGTTTATTAATCGTTATATATTTCTGAATGGTTTGCATAAACTTATACATATAATAAGCAAATATTTATGCTGCAGTCCTTTTAAAACTTTTTAACGGTTTTACTCACTCGAAAATTAACAGTTTCATTTACTTCTTCAGACTGTATTTTTTTAATTTTCAGCAGAATATTTTTTAAATAAATGGTATTAGAAAGAAGCTTGTTAAAAACATTTATTTATTTATAATTATAAACTTAAAAGAAAACAATAATTATAGGAACCTTTAATAAATTGTGAAATAGTTATACTCCGAAGAAAATTAAAAAAAAACATTTTTCTACACATTAACTATGTAGCTGTGTTCTCTTCGAAAACAATGAGTGCGCTTTGGGAAAAAAAAATTAAACTTTCTTAAATATAGTTAAAGTTTTACCGCGTATCTCTTTAAAGCAGTTTTTTTTAATCTTTATCTTGAAGTTTTTGATTTCATTTTTGTAACAGCTTTTGTTTTTTGTTTTATAACGCAAATATTTTTTTAATCAAAATTCAATTTACACATTTATCCCTTGCCAAATATAAAGTAAATTATAAAAATTGTTGGAATATGGCAGTAAATAACACTTTCTTAAAATGTATATAGTTCTTACATTTTTAAGACTATTTATTAAAAGTCTTTAAAACTATCTTCAAATTTTTCCAACTATTATTTAACAGGCAGGAATTTATTTTGTTCTGAGCACCAGGGTTGAATTCTGACGTGTTCTGCGACATTGTGACCCATCTGTTTACTTGCACAATTCTAGCCATCCTCCTCTGACCTCTCTCATCAACAAGCGATTTTCTTCCACAGGAGTGCCGTTGAGGAGATGTTTTGTGTTCGTTGCACCATTCTCGATACACTCTTGAAACTGTAGTGCGTGAAAAGTTCAGGAGAACTGCCGTTTCAGAGATGCTTTGTCCAGCACGTCTTGCACCTACTACCATGCCACGTTCAAAGTCCGTTAGATCACTCCTTTTCCCCATTCTTGCTCCGGTTTGTACGCTTAACTGATACTAGAAAGGTTGTTCTGCTTCGTTTATATCCACGACTGTGGTCATGTGACTCGCAACGTTGTGGGACAAACCAATTGTGTGCACAGCAGGGGTGTACCTAATAAAGTGGCAGCACAGTGTACATACCAGAACCACTGAGAGTAATACTGTCCTCCACAGTGACACGGGGCGGAGTTGAACTGACGTTCTAGGAGCCGCCCTTTCGATAACAAATGTCCACTTATATTGGTTGTACTTCACTATTGATCCATCAAAATCCTGGCATCTGATTCAGCCACAAATGAACGAAACCAACAGTGAGGAGCACCTTGAAGAACCCTCTTCTGCGGTATACATTATTATTAGTATAAGCCAGTAATTAATAACCGAAAAAAACATAACAATATTAAAAATTATAATGATACAAAAGTGGTGTAAGTTAGACACGTGCAAATATATTATTTACTTTCCTTTATTATTATTTTTTTATTATTAATTATCATTCTTCACGGAACATTTGTTCACATCTCGCGAACACAGTTTTGGAAATGCTGCCTTATGCAATGGGATAGTCACCTCCCTCCTTGTCACTGCTGGCAAAGTTCTTGTACAATCAGTGAGAAAACTCCATGAGCTGTCCTCGCAGCCTGTCTGTATTGCTCAGAGAACTTCACGTCTGACTGCACAATTATCCGAGGTCTTTTTTATTCTCCACTACCCTGAGGGTGGTATTAGACACTTGGTGTGTTATTCTGAGATTATTCTGTTGGGATACTGCTGCCCATATGCAGTACCTTGCATTTATCAATGTTGAACCCCAACTGCCACTTCTCAGCCCATCTGTCATTAACCACTGCAACATTTGTACCATCTGTCATTACCCACTGCAACAATTGTACCATCTGGAAACTGACAATAAGCTTCATATGTCTTCATTAATAAATACTGTAAACGGTATTTATTAATGTTCTGTCCTTTTCCTTCTCACCTCCTTCTAGCAGTTAATTCACATTTCATTAGCAGAGATATTTCAGGTTTAATAACTGCGTACTCCATGCATTAACTTGGTTTTAATCACTTTATTCAAATAATCTCTTGTACTCATTCTCCAACTCTTTTAAATCACATACATCTATGTATTTATTAGTAACAAAGTGTCTATGCATTGTATAGAATGCCTGGAACAGTAAGAAATAAACTTTTCTTTATCATCCTTTGATACCATTATTAAATGAAACAAAGTTCTGACTTTTATATAAAAGCCTTCTTAAAGAGGAAATATTACTCTACGTATCTCACTCTTCAAATTAAATATATACCTCTTAAAAGTATTAAATATAATATAAAAAAGGTTTATAACATGAAAACTTTGGGGACTTTCCATCCGCTTTACGTTTATTAAATGCCTTTCCCAATAGTACGTTCCTAACATAGAACGTTTTCTTTTTAAATATTTTTATATTTATACTGTATATAAATCTTGTGCCTTACTATATTTTTGTATACAAATATTACAATAAATTTTTACATCCACAATATCACTATTTTATTTCTCAATATTTTTACATAACTACAGTTCTATTTTCACCTCTAAAATGGTCCTCTCTGAATTTTGAAGACAGATTTTTTTCCCGTAGTGTACTGTTTCCTTAATTGCACCAAGTGGATTTTTTTTTATGAAAACCCCAAACACGAGAGGTATTAGAACCTATATTACTTTAGTACCGTGCTTGGGCTGGAGGTTGAGAACACTAAAGAAGATATTTGTTGACATTGGACTTGAACTTCTGTAGACTGTAATTATCAGGAAATACGCGAGATTTGAATGAATAAATGAGGAAGATGAAAAGTTGGTTCTGTGAGTTTGGAGTTGGAGAGTAAATTGATATTGGCTGGTGGCGGTACGTGTTCGGACTGTTTTGGGGCCGAATACGTGCCCCAAAACAGTCCGAATGTTTTAGGGCACGTGAAGTGTTTTTAATTTTCTCTCCCAACATTTGGTGACGTAAGGCAACTCAACTGAACTGTCTCGTCTTCATCATTAACTCTTCAACCGCCCTCTAACAACCGAAAATAAACTAAGACAACCAGAATTACCTGGCGATCCTACAATTTATTTTAGGCTATCCTGCAAATTTTGAATATTTCTGTAGCATTAAAAGAGGCAAAAAGAAAAAAACTTACCATCAGCATCAGCTATAATTTATATAAATTCAAATATTGGACGAGTTGCCAGGTAAAATGGATTCCTTTCCGTTTATACTGATTTTCAATAAATTCCATCTTCGTATCTTAATATAATTTGGCAGACAACGGATTTATAACTTGCGTTGTAACTTTAACCACTCTTAGTGCACCTAAAGAGAAAATGTAAAACTTAAACATCATTATTTGTTTTGTTAAATAGTATTTTTGAAATGTTTCAACATTTACAATTAATGTTAAATATTCCTAACTACTGGACACCAAAACAATTACTTATAACTGCATTATAAAAGGTTGCTGCTTTAAACGTTTCACTTATACTTACACCTACTTGGGATAACATCCAATAGAGCTTTAGATATGGAAAAAACTGGAACTCCTTCCATTTTTAAGATTTCTGCATGTTTTCAGGAACTGTTGGCTCTCTCTCTCTCTCTCTCTCTCTCTCTCTCTCTCTCTCTCTCTCTCAAATGGTCAAATAGGTGCAAGAGTGAGCATGCTCTTTTGAAGCCATAAATAAAAACTGACTGAATCCTGATGTGGGCATTTCTGCTTGTAATATTCGTTTTTTTTCGTCTTTAGAAATATTTGCAGCTGAAAATGAAAGAAATTGAGAGTAAGCTATTTTCGTGTTCTAATTTTCGTTTCAATCTTTTCAATTAGTGTTCAATATTTTTGCACGACTGCAATTTTACCTAAACTTTCTTCAATTTTTGTTATATGTATGTACTGCAGAGATAATTCTATAATTAACGCTGTTCAAATTGTAATAGCGAATAACGTGACTCTCCTACATGTAATGAACTCGCCGTCGACTACCAATCCATAAATAAGATATCTTTTTTCTAATAAAGACTAAGTAAATCTTGAAATAAAGATGCACTATACACCTTTGATATGCAGATCCATTTTTCGTCTGTGATCATAATTCCCTGTAGTGGACAATTTGATATTGATTGTAATGGTTTTCTCAGTAACTTAATATAAATGAACCACTGGTGTTTTCCCTCTTTCACAATAAGCTTTACTTGTTTCATATGTCTGCCATATCGGAAAGGGAAAAAAATATATTTTTTAATGTGCGCAGTACATTACAGTAGCTCTAACAAATAGTAATAATTGATCATTTAAAGAAACGAAGAAAAAGTTTTATAGTTCTCTATAGTGAGACGTCTTTTTTATTTTTGTGAATTGAACTTTTCCCGTTTCCATTGTACAAAGTCTACCATCTATTTTTATGTTTTGTACAACCTTTGCTCTGTTATACACTTTAACTGGGCGAATGCCTGTTGTGTATATTATATGTTAAAAAATAAAATAAAAGAACATTTCGTTTCACCACCTTGCTTATTTCTTTCTCCAAGCAGCGCATGGCAACAAACAAACAGAAATACCCAACTAATATGAAGAACGTACGAAGAATATAAATAACTGCCACATTTCTATTTCGTCTAAATTTTTGACATCAGTATTTATTATTTATCTTAATGTATTCTTTTCAGTGGCTATCTAATAGCCACTGGTACATTATCTATGTTCTTTCCTTGAGACTTTTCTTTCTCCCCTTCTTGGTGCAGATTGAGTTTCCTTCCCGGCTAGAAGAATCTTGCTTTCAAAATTACAAGCCTTCGAAATTTTACGTCTTCAAGCTCTCTCGCTTATTAGATTTTTCAACTAGTCTAGGGCCGGCAAACAACAACCATGACACACACACACACACACACACACACACACACACACACACACACACACTTTCCGGCTATAAATAACATAGAGATGCTACAGCGGTATATAGGGGTAACCCTGGACGCCGCAGAGTAACCCTGCAGCCTCCAGGGTTACCCCTATATACCGCTACGATAGCTAATTTTAATGAAATTTCTAATTGCGTCATTTTAGCCACACCGTGCACCACTAAACAACCCCTTTGTGGAAAAGAGATGGCACATACCACGGGTTATAACAACCTAAACTACAAGCTGCACACCTTGATACTAAATCAGTTTACTGTTAATCCCAATAAATTTAAATATACTTTCTCTAAAAACAAGAAATACACTTTTCAACTTACATTTCAAAACAAATTTCAAATAATTTTTATTAAGTAATATTAAATTGAATATTAATTTTATGAATTTAATTAATTAAAGGAACTATAATTACATAAAAATCTAGAGATTACTCACCGCTTGGCACAGATAACTGTGCTTTTGAGTCCTTTCTTTCCTTCTTCATCTCTAAATATAAACGAAACATTTTCCCATAATTCCTGTTTGCTTTGTTGGTAAAACAGACAACTCGTATTTAGATTAGCATTTGACACTCGATCTGTTGAATCCAAATATGGTACAACATGCTTCAACAGGTGGTAGATGACTTTCATCAACCGGTGAAATACCACCACTTTGCTTATTGGAGGCTTGAAGTGGTGAAACCCATGTTTAGTCTCTAGAGCAAAGTTTCCGGCATCCCCCCCCCCCCATACTTCTCCTTCAACCCATGCACGGTACTAAGTACTATAGGTTTTGATACCTTTCGTGTTTGGGGGTTTCATAAAAAAAAAAAAAACATGGCAAGGAATAATCTGAAAGGTATAACGATGCTCTTAAATCTTTCTCAATCACAACTCTTAACCTAAGCCGCTTCTATTTTCCTATTAAATTTCATTTATTAGGAATTTATAGTGCAAGGCCATTATTCCGAGAGTTTTATAGTTCTCTATAGTCAGACGTTTTTAAAAGTTCTGTCATTATAACGAGTAGAGAATGCATCCTGTGGTTGTGTGTGTGAGAGAAAGAGAGAGGAGTGCGACTGTAAGATATCATTAATAAGCAGTACTCACATAGCTAAGAACGATACTAGATTCAGAAAGACTATGGGTGCGATTTACAATTTAGGTGGGTAAACGATTTGAATTTTGAAATAATAGAGAAGAGGATAGTTGTTGTGGGTTTTAGGCACATCTAAAAACTTAGGCCATATTGCACCGTGTATCTTTGTGATCTGCTTGCTGTTTTCTGGACGAAATACCCCACTTACCGAGGGAAGAAAAACCATGTCACCCTCGACTGAGGCCGACTAACTCAGCCATTTGTGAAAATGACCCAAAAAAATTGTTCGCATCATTGACGGGATTCAAAGTCAGAACTTCTAAACCCTGTGTGGGAAGGATGGTGATTATTCCAACTGCTACCCAAGACGACAAGACAGGATGGAGTTTTATCTTCTGTATTGAATAACCACAGATAGAAGGATGAATTGGATCTCACTCAGAAACAGAAACAGAAACCTAATGAAACACATTTGAAGGTTTCAAACGCCAGCAACAACATCAGCTTATTGACTGTTTCTAGACTTTTCTATCGAAGTTACCCAAAGAATAGTGTAAGACTGGAGATTCGCTGCAAAACGATAGCGAAAGAGTTCACTGTTAATAATTTCGATTTGTTTCTCTGATTTTCATAACCCGAGTTTCGAGAAACAAAATCATCCAACTCTTGTTCGATATCATCGATTAAATCAGCCATGTTGTGAAGAAAAAAAAACCTAAAAAATTCCTGGTCTCACTCAGAGGGTTCAAACTCGCACCTTTTCTATCCAATATGGGAGGTGGGTGATTATAACCACTGTGCTACCTCCAAGAGCACTTTGAAAGCATTTCGTTTTAAAACGCATTCAAAACGATCTTCTTATATTCAAACGAATAGTTTCAATTTTTCCTAATCATTCTCATAAGGAAATATAAGAAATGTGTTAATCAGATATGACTCTTACTGAGTAACAGACTTCGTTACCCCTGTACAGGTCGCTCTCCGTATATCATAGTTGCATTGCGTCACGCAATTTTAAGAATTAGCAATTTGTATGCCTTTACAAGGCATTCGCATTTTAAATCGAAAGCAATAAATGCTTATTATCTATTCACTGTGAGGTGATTACCAATTAATGGGCAAGTATCGCGTGATATGGAAAATACAACAGTCCCTTTCTGCTGCCCCCCTACTCAAGTTTCTAATGACACGATAAATAGTAGTAGAAAGAGTAGTAGTAATAACACAGGTGCAACAGAGCAAACTTATGTAGTAATAGCGAAAGAAAAAAAAAAAAAAAAATCACGCATCCATTCCCTCTGAACGTTTGTCCAGTTCCTTCTTGAATTCATTTAATCTTTTCAACTTTCACACCGACAGATGGAAATTTGTTCCAGCAATTAACCACTCGCTACCAAAAGCAATTTTCTGCACATCTATTCTACATTTGTCGGAATTTCCTCAATTTGTATTCATACCCCCTCAGGTTCGTAATCTGAACAAGCGAAGAATGCCAACAGAATTCAACGAGCTCAAACCATTCAAGGCCTTATATACCTCAATCAGATCATCTCGCAGGTGCCTAGTGTCCAGCCCGTGCAATTTGCAGAACCGAAGTGTTTCTTGATAAGAGGACTCCTTCGTTCCCCTCACCAATTTCGTTACCCTTCTCTGTACTCGTTCTAGCAACTCTACGTCCTTCCTAAAATGGGGCTTCCAAACCTGCAGTGCTCAAGGCGTGACCATTGCTTTATACAAAGGGATAATCACCTCCATTTCCCCTACTAGCAAAATTTCTGTATATCATTAACAATATCCAATGACTTTCTCTGGCTGCCTGTCTGCGCTGATCAGAAAATTTCATATCTGACTGCACAATTATTCCCAGGCATTTTTCATTTTCCACCACCCTAAATGTATGAACGTGGTACGTTTCTCTTTGGCTACTGCAACCCATAAACAGTACTTTGCATTTGTCAATGTTAAACTTCAGTTGCCACTTCTCAGCCCATCTGGCCAACTTTTCTAAATCCTTTTGCCGTAGCACGTTGCCATTTCTGCCATCAACAGCCCTGCCAATATTTGTATCATCTGCAAACTTGGGCATTAAGACTGATATAGCATTGACAAATATAGAAAACAACAGTGAGCCCAACGCGGAACACTGTGGGACTTCCACTAATAACATTATTCCACGTCCATTGATTACCACTCTCCGTCGTCTCTCACTCAACAATCCCTTTATCCATTGTAGCAACTTATCTTTAATTCAATACCTCTACAAAATGTAGAGCGGTGTTCCATGCGCAACAGTGTCAAAAGCATTCCTGAACTCCAAATATATGATATCAAAATTATTCTTCGCACCCAATTCCTTTGTGACACATTAGAGTATCCAATCAAATTTGTCTGACAAGTCTTCCCCTTAACAAACCCATGCTGTGTCTCAGCTATTACTGCCGCCTTCTCCAGATGATCCTGTATTGCATCTTTAACCACTGACTCCATTATGTTCCCCCGGAATAGAAGTTAAACTAACTGGTCTGTAATTATTCGTGTCACCTTTCGATCCCCTTTGTGAATTGGGGATATATTTGCACATCTCCAGTCCGTGGAGACTTCCCCTGTGTCCAAGGATGCTCTCATAATTATGGCTAGGGGTTTGCTTACTTCCGTTGCCGCCTCCTCCTCATTATCACAATCATCAGGTAAAATGTTGCAAATTATCCTTGCAACTCCTATGAAATAAGTTGAATCAGAATATACGAGGCCCAATCAAAGTGTCTTGAAAGTTTGTATTAATTAATAAACAAGCAGTGGAGGTAAAAAAACAAAATGACGGATAATGGCTAGGAAGTATTCGCCATATTTTTGGTTAGATCCGATTTTGATCTCCACGAAACAGAATAGTGGGCAGTGTGGGTCCGTCAAGTTCAGACGTGCCTTTTTGTTCCCAGTGGGAATCGTAATGGATATAACAGTGGAAAAAGGTTTCTGCGTTAAGAAGTTTCTGTAGGCGTGGCGTAGCCGTGTGGTCAGAGCAAGAGTGCAGTAAACAAGGTCTATTATAAATGAGCGGTTTTAATTCGATTGATGAAAAAAAAAAAGGATTAGAGTATAATATCAGCAGTTGTTGAAAACGATGGAATCATTCTCCAACAAGGCAATGCTCCTGCATACATTGCACTCTCCATTCAAGGAATGTTGACCCCCAAACAAAAGTTCCTGTAATAGTGTAATCTGAATGTTCCACGAGTTTATTCCTCGTCGCGAAACTCAAAATGAAGCTGAAAGAGCAAACATGTGATGACACACCAACCGTCCAACCGAATGCGACAACTGAATTCAACCTGCTCGCAGTTGTATACATCCTACAATCCTTCCAGAAAAGTCAGAAACTTTGGGACACTTGTATATTATCAAGGGAAAACAATTTAAAGGGGATCGCTTGTAAAAGGGGATCGCTTGTACTAATTAAACAGTTGTTCTCTGTTGGTTTCCTTAGACCAGGAATGCCTAGTAATTTTGTAGCGTGTCTTCAACTCTGACATACCTCAATCAGAAACGCCCTTGTTACTTTGATAAGCGAACGAAAACTGTCAAGTTCAGAATTCCGGTTCCTGAAAATACTGCGCTATCCACGTTTAGGGGTAAATGGCCCTTGTGGGCTTTTCTGTTCATAATAGAAACTAAGAGTAGCGCTTGAGAATTGTGACAATTCAACTTCCATAAATTTCTGAGCTTCTAATTACGAAAGAGAAAGTTGAGAGAATGAATCTGAGGAAACGAAGCGAAACGTCTGACCACTCGACCATAATTACAGGGGACGTTTCAGTGCGATTCTGTTGAGGGTCTTGTGTGTCTGGTAGAAATGATTTCAGCCACTAATCTCTGATGTGGGGAGGTTCGCTAATAATTTCGTTGCGAAAATTATTTTGTCTGCATCTGCTTTGTAGTCAATACGTTACCTGATTTAAGAGGACGTAGAAAAACAGCACACAAATGGACAGAAAAAAGAGGTAGGCCAAAGAAAAAAATATTTACACTTAAAATTACAATGAGAAAATTAAGTGGTGGAGACCTTTTATTTAAAATAAAAATGAAATGGGATACAAATGAAAAGTGAGCGCAAAAAATAAAACGTAAACTCAATTTAAATATTAAAAATACAAACAAGAAATGAAACGGAAGAAAGAAAAAAAAAAAAACAGAGTTGACACCAAAGAGCGCCATTAGTAGTACTGGGTAATGCAGTGGATGAATAGGGTCTCGGGCAACGCATTCACCATCTCTACGGCTGTTTTATACGCCAACCTAAATATCACTCCCTGGAGAGTTCACACAGCATCCTGGAATATTCTTCTTCTCTCTCAGATGCTTGCGGGTATGATTGACGCCCCCAGTCTTCGAGGACTTATTTCTACCGCACGTGCTGGACGCAGTAATGACAACCCCTACCTAACGTTGCATTCTATAATGTCCAACCTATGCTGTCTGAAGAATTTCTTCCCAAACAACGCAGTCAACGTTTCCAATTCACCACCTTGTGAAATATTCCGAAAGCAAGCAGTACAGAGTGAAGAGTCTCTCAGAAGCGCCCAGCGTACTTCAACTATAGAACGGGAACATCCCCTCTCCCGAGGAAACTACTCGGATAAAGAAAATTGAATAGCCAACATGAAATGACTGTTGAACATCTACTTTTGCACGAGACTGTAAATAAATTCCACTTTTAATTTTGTCAATAATTCCATTTTGTACATAATATTGTAAATAATTGAAATTCTTATATTTTTGTACACCCTTATAGAGGGTTGGCTGTGGAAAAGGGGTGAAAGCAAACACTTTCTATAATAATAAAGGAAATGAATAATAATAGTTCACTTTTCTGCAAGGGTCGTGAGAAAGATTCAGCAGACTTTCAGAAGGATGTTATAATTGGGTGTCATATCGGACAGGTGACAGCATGCATTAATTATATATCACCCACTGCATCAACTGTTGGCAACTTGCTGAAAAAACGTAAGGTTGAACCTTTGGTGAAGAAATGGCCAAGTAGTTCCCAAATCCTTGCAGATGGCCTTAACGAGAACTGGTAACCCACACACCATCAAACCATCCATCTTTAGAAATGCTTTGCTTTGTAGAGAGAAGGAACTGCAGGAAATTCTATAACCGCTTCCGCAACTCTCAGTGAGTTGCATATCACGAACTATGGTAGAGCTGCAACACAGCCCTTGACCACCAAATCCAATGTAGTCACTCTTCCAGTGTTTAGAGAAGTCAGGAGAGCTTTTCCAGTCAAAATTCTGTCAAGTATGAAGTGTACTGCTATAATATTATATGGGTATTTCACGATATATGGTCTCGATACATTGTACCCAGTGCATGGCATGATGAATGTCCAGGCTTACCTTCTTATGCTGAAAACTGTCGCAGCTCTTGGAGGCGTCAATTTTTTGAACCCATACCACTCCTTTCAACGCCATTATGCCCTAAATCACCAAGAATAGCTTGTGGACTCGGTTTTGAACACAAAGAGGATTTCTTTAATGCCATGGCCATCACAGAGCGCCGATTTATATTAAATAAAGTATCTGTAGGATGAACTTGGACATGCCTAAAATCTGTTGTTCCATAGCTGAATGATCAAAGCCTAGAGCATAGAAGTACTCAATACTCTCTAGTGATCTTGAACTACGGTCACTTTGAATGATTGTGGTTCAAGACCGCTTGACGCTAAATACGATACGTTCTTGTATCATTCTGTCTTGTAAACTGCTCTAACTTCATGTAGTCGTTCCGGATTATAAACAGATTTTATTTATTTTTTTAATTTTACTCTTCCACCCTAAGATTTTGTAGTTGTGTCTTATAGTTCTTGTCTCACTCACCAGTAACAATATTCTTCCATAACGTTCTTGCCGACATTGACAAATGACATTGGGAAATGTCCACTTGATGATATGTCCCTATTATTTATTTATTTATTTATTTATGCTTCCAGAGTTTGTAAAGTAACTTTAAGAAAGAGAAATGAAGGGTGACTGGAAGAAATTTAAACGCGAAAAACGGGAATAGTGGCGAGACGCTTTATCTGTTTTGCTAACTTAAAGCTATCACAAGATGAAGCGAATTCGGAAAAAGAACAAAATGGGGTCTGAATAATGAGGTGGTATACAGGCAGATTTTATTACCTTCTTAAGTTAGCAGAATATTTATTTATTTAGTTGTATAACTTAACGAACATGCAGAAACTAAGATTGTATCGGTTGTCCAACAATTTCATTTTTTATTTGGTCGGTGTCAGCGGGCAAGAAAGTTGCACATTTATTTGACTTCCAACCTCAACAAGGCCCCTTCAGGAACATTCCTCCTTCATTCATTTGCTAATCCCCCTAAAGGCCTCGTGCACTTCACGTTGGATGGTATAGGGTGTCAGCAATGCTAGATCCGACAACTCTCACTCTACTCTTGTCACGATGAGAACAATTAACTTGTTCTCATCATGACAAGAGTTGCTCGTACATCTTATATATCAATGTGGGTCATTTAATCATTTATTTCGACTATGAAAACAGGGGTATTCGGATCCTTTTTGGAGGGTAATGCGTGTTAAAATGAACTTGGGGTGGAGAAGATCGTGACCTCGTACACAGATATGGTGACACATTTAAAGCGCTTGATAAAAAGATTCTGATTAATGACTCCTATTAGTTTGAAAACGGTGAGTGTCTTTTTTTTATTTATTTGATATTATAAACATTACAAAAAAAAATTTACTGAGGCACAATGGCGCAAATGCACCGTAGTGGCTCTCTGCCAGGGTCGGCTGGGTTTCTTTTTTTTTTCTTTAAAAGAGTGAACGGGGAGATGGCAAAGAAAGGCGGGTCTGAATGAAGTTTGAAAAGTTAGTAGGCCATAAAGAAGGGGGGGCTGCTAGAGTTTAAAGGTTAATTGGAGAAGTGAGGAAGGGGAATATCCCCAGGGAGCGAAGTCATCGGAGACAGGTGCTTCCATGTGATTGCCATAAGAGGTACGTATGTGGGGAATCAGTCCTACCCCACATGGGGTTTGCAGCTTCTTCTACCCCAAAAAGAAAGGGGTGGTGTTTACGTTTCCTTATGCTGATCGAAGTTAGGAGCGTGGCTTCAATTGTCCCGTTATACTCGTAATCCATTTGGACAAAACTAAACAAACAATCTCATTGGGGCCATCACCTGCAAAGTTAATCCATATACCCACATACGTATTGTAAATTGTTCTCTGCTCCATTTGCCCGTTTTGCTGGACGAAATGGAATGTTTCTTCTATGGGTTTTCATAGAAGAAACATTCGTGGGAGTTGAAACACCCACTGCGCAGATTTATTGAGTGTTACATAACGATACTCATCGCTTAATCTTTAATTAAAAGCTGGTACATCCGGTTTAGTTGAGGGAGGAGGCGTACGTGACTGCAGTGATCGACAACTTTCGGTCCTCCCACTGCTCACCTTCAGTTTCTGTCACATGACCCATTCCTCCCTCCCCCACAACCGCGCCGAAGCGAGCGTCAGTGAAGAACGACTACCAGTTAAAGAAAAAATGTATACATTTACCTTTTTACCAGTTTCTACGATTGCGAAGATAGCGCGGTGACTTCCACCATGCTGAAGCGAGCGTCAGTTGTCACGTGACTCATTTCCCAAGCATCTTTGCGATAAGCGGCGGTGGAGAAGTAGCGTGGAAAGAAATGCCGTCCCCCCACCGACTGCGTGTCGTCGTTTCACTTTCCAAATTTGCGTGTATAAGGCCTTGAATGGGTTGAGCACGCTGAATTCTGATGGGATTCTTCCACTTGTTCAGATGACCAACCTAAGGTGGTATAAATTCAAATTAAGAAAAGACAGATGTAGAATAGATGTGCGGAAATTTGCCTTTAGCCAACGGGTGATTAATTGCTGGAACAAACTTCCATCTCTCGTTGTGGAAGTTGATTGGTTGAATAAATTTAAGGAGGAACTGGACAGTCATTTGGAGGGAATGGCATGATTTTTTTTTTTTTGGGCTGATGCTATATATAGGATTACTATTACTATGAGTTCATTAAATGCTTTTCCGAGAGATTTTCGACAAGATGGGCAACGACTACGACTGCTTACTTTTTTACACCGAAGCACGTTGGCTGAGTGAAGGTAAAGTGCCGATGACATTCTCTGAAATTGTGATTTTTCTTACTGATCATAAAGCTGAAGTCACAAGAAAACAACTCGAGATAAACAGCAGAGATTCTTCGACTTTACCTAACGAGGAGTTGCATACCTTGCCGATACATTTGTCAAACTGAACGCACCGAATCTATCGTTTCAAGGTAAAAATACGACACTTTTCGTGGATAATGATAAAATGTCTGCATTCAAAGATAAAATCATTGTTTGGAGAAAGAGCTGATGCAGGACAATATCCTCGATACTTTTAGTAGATGTCTTGTTGAAAAAAATATCTCCGCAGCCACACTTACAGAAAGCAATAATTGACCACTTCACACAGCTGTCGATCTCTGTTGAAAAATTACAGGGGATCGGTAACCCTTCCTTGAGAAACCGAAACTCCTCCTTCCTATCCACAAAAGAACTGATATATCTCTTGTGACACGTCTCCACTGTTTTCATTTTGGGCTAGTTTATTGGACTCTTTCCGTAATATATCAGAAAAAGCAGTTCATTTGTGAAGACTTATTTATGTGAACGTGCGTCTACAAATACTCTGACACAAATTCAAAAAGAGAGACAGACTTGACTCTTCAGCAGTCATTCTCTGTCAATTATCAGCTTTCACACCTAATTTCAGTAAAATCTCTGAAAATCTGTCGCCGCAGGTCTTGGAGGAGGGGATACCTGAGTACCTTGCCGATCTTCCAGGAGGAGTACCGTGGTCAAAAAGGTTTTGAACCACTGCATTAGACCATCGCTTTGAACTGCAAATATCGTGATGACTACCTGCTAGCGATATTTTAGCCGCTCGAGCGTTTACGCAATAAAAAAATATTACTCGGTGGCCAGTTTGTGCAGTAATGCTTAAGCGGTTGTTTGACCGCTAACGCGTGCATGTGTTAATGTGTTCTGTCAAGGAGGTTGGGCGCTTAACCGCGACAGTTTAAGCGCGCTACAAGTCACCAGTGCACTCTAGCCCTAAAACGCGTGTTGTGGCGTTTTATGCCACTGTGAATGTCCGCGTGGGCGAGCCAAACCTTATGTACATCATTCTACCCATGATCTTCGAAACAGCCATTCAACTCTCCTCCACACTGCCACATAAAAACACATCGGTTATATTCCTGCGTATCATCATCATCAGCCATTTTCAATCCACTGCAGGATGAAGGCCTCTCCAACAACTTTCCAGTTCCTTCTGTTTTGTGCAATGGCCATCCATTTACTACCCCACAAACTCATGAATTGCATCTGTCCATCTTGCGTGTAAGCAGACTTAAATCCGATCAAATATGTGGGGGACACCGAAGGGCGTCCCCCATGACTGCGCCATCCCTTGTTATAATTAAAAATAGACCCGAGCCATTAATGGCGTCTATGAGGGAGACTTGTTAACTGCACGCGTTTGTAACTATGACAACAACAGGAAAAATGGTTTGTAATTATGACAATATTTGTTGTTGTCAGAGTTATAAAAAAGAAAGAAAACTCGATGAACGCTTTCTTTCTTCTCCAATAATTTAAGGAGAGTTGAACAAGTAGAAACAGGTCTCCAGTCTTTTACTTTTGATTCTGATTTATTTTTTTTTAACAGAAACGACAAAATATTTCTTCCACCTATTAGAGAAATTACTGTAATATATTTCTGAAAAATATTAGCAAAGGATTTAAAGACAGAAGAGTTAGCTGTTGTAATTGGGTTTTATGGCCATCAGAGACAAGCCCATATTGCTCCGTGTCTAATGTCTGTAAATTGCGTGTGTTCTGCGCTCGATTTTCTGTTTGCTGAACGTGGAGGGAGGGTAAGAACCTTGCTATCTTACGCCTGAGACTCAGCCGCATTGTGATAAAGGCCTTTAAAAATCTTTCTGTCATTCGCTGGAATCGAACTCGGATCTTTTCCACCCGGTGTGCTACCAACGAGGGCAGAGTTAGCAAGTTTAACAATAAAAATATATTTATCATGCGGAAACCTGCAGTTTGTATTGCTCCAAACTGTAGTTTCGATCCTATAGGACCGAAACTACATTGCCCTACCATTAATATCTGGACACCTGCCTTTAGACAAAAAAAAAGATCTTTTATTGTGTCATTTAGTTCGTTTCCATGTTAAACCCCTAGCATGTTTGCTGTTATGGGTATTGCCTGATGCAATGCCCATAACAGCAAAAATTTACTGTAAAATTTACTTATTTTCGCCGATTGCAATAAAGATATTATCATATTATATTTAATATTTTGTGCAGAGGGGAATATGTCTCCCCCCAATTAACCAAAATTTGAAATTAAAGAAAAAGAAAGCAGGAGGCGGTCTAAAAACAAAACTCAAAAGGCTGGTCATCGTGCCCCCCCCCCCCCTAACGATGATACCAGGATACGCCACTGTCTATTTATTTTTGATTACTCCGATTAGTTCTATATACAAGCGTGCACAGAGTAATCATAAGACCATGAGTTTAACTCTCGCGCTATTAAACTACTCCTCCAGTAGGAGGACAACGTCCCCTAGCTGGCTGCGTGCCAGGAATATTCTATTTGTGACGTCGAATGCATTTAAGCACACCTATATATCCATCCAACAAGTTTTACGTTTTGTTTCTTAACCACAGACAAGAGTAGCTGAATCCAGCTAATGACATCACAGAGTTCTTGTATAGATTGAAATGCATCGGATGTTAGGCTTTGGGACCTTTTTCAATTGGAATTGACTGAATTTAGGATTTGAGGCCCGAAGATTTACAAGTTACTGCCTACTGGAAGTGTGCTTAGTTGTGCATTATTGTGAAAAATGGTGGCTTGGTGAACTGAGCAACGTGCGTTTCCAGAGTAGGGATCTTCGAACAGTGGTGGATATTATCGGTACTTATATCGGAATGGATATATAATAAGGTGGGAAATTAATTATCAAGAAGAACATGAATTATGGAATACCAACTTAAAGGAAATGAAGTCTGCGGATAACTGATCCTATCAGATACAGAGCCCATTCTGGTTGGTTTTATGCTCGGAAGAAGACGGATTCGTGCAATTCACTTCAACTGTAAGTTGAAAACTTTCAAAAGCCTTTCCTGCTGAACCAACCTGACTGACACCAAAATTCCTTATGGAAAGATGTGATGTATAGTGTATGTATATATTTGTGATAGGTACATGGGTTATATTATATTCTATATTTATTTATTTATTTATTTACTTCTCATCCACAGGGATATGATACCAAGATTAATAGAAAGCGGTCGTTTGTAGTAAAATATATACAAAAAATTAGGGTTAAAATTATTGTCTGATTCGAAGGGGGACGATTCTGAATTTTATGATTCTGATGATTATTATCTGGAGATATTAACTCTGAGGCTTTACGGCGTTCAAACTCTAGTTCGATGTGCTTTTTTTCTATTTCTTTTTTAACAGAACCATTTGTGTGATATTTAACTAGAAACTCAATAGTTGCTTCACTTACAACGACTTCGCGAGCGAGAAAATTAAATAAATACGATTGAGAGTAATTAAACAAATGCTAATGATGTAAGCAGGAGGATAGAAAAAAAGGAGGAAGGAAATTTCTATAATGGGAAAATCAAACAGCGGGATGGAAAATAAATTAGAAAAACTGGAACTAAAATTGGAATGGATGATTAATAAACAAGAAGGAGAAAAATTTCAGCAACATAAAGAAGGGGTGGGAAATTAGATGTGGCAGAGGATATGAGATGACGACATCATTCTGCCATCAGCCAAGAAACCAAGACAACAGCCCTGCACATTTGGCAAGTTTTTCTCAAAAAATAAGAATAGAAATACAAAAAGGAGAAAAGCGACTAAACAACATCATCCTAAGGGACCACCAAAAATCTAACATCATAGACCAGGCCAGACCAAAGCAAATAATGAAGGAAAGGGACGCTAATAAGAAGAGCATTAAACCAGAAAGGTCCTCTCAGGGAGCTCCCCAGCAACGATCTACACCATGGAAAACAAAGGGCTGTAAAGACAAAAATAAACCGAACTTATTCACTCTGGAGAAGATATCAAGGAGGGAAGAATTGTTTTTCGTAGAGAGGTAACATACGAATCACACATGGAAATTACTTGGTCGATACAGCAGCTGTAGATCAGTGATGACCTGAGAATATTTTTTTAAAATTTAGAAATGATGGCAATTCAGGAATAAACCGCTACTGCAGTAACTACATATTATAGGGAACAGGGGGAACAATAATGATTCCCAAATTCAAAGTCTCCGCTCGTGTAGCTGTAAGTGGAGTGCATTCAACACACACCTTTTTTCGCTAAGAGACTTAAAAGTGAGTTTTGACGCCATTTTAGGACTGGACTTTGGGCGTAAGACTGGTTGTTACCTAGACTGCGTTAACAACACCATTCTGCCCAAGAACAAGGTACTTGTTAGGAATCAGGTAAACAAAATTGACTTCAACACTTTCACCACAGATTTTCACCAGCCTGTTATTTATAAGGGGAATAACCACCACCACAAGAAACGTTGCTGCTGCTTTAAATTCGGACATATTGCAAAATTTTGCAAGGAATGGAACACAATCTAAACTGTAGAGATCCACTATGGAAACTAAAGAGAGGGCTATTTTGCCTACACCAAAGCTCGCAACAATTGTAAAGCAGTTATTAATCTTAATTGCTCTCACCTCTGTCCAAACCAGATGGTTCTGTTGTCACTTCAGCCAAGGATAAAGCTGACCTGCTAGCTTCCCATTTTTCTTCCAACTCGTGTATTCATGATCTCAGTAAAACACCTCCCACCATTCCCAACACGCTCCATTCAATGCCTCCTGTGGTTTTCCGTCAAAAGGATATCAGAAGGATTTTGATGGATCTTGATGCTAAGAAAGCTCCAGGTCCTGATGGTATTTCTCCACTTGTTCTCAAAACCTGTGCTCCTGAACTTACTCCTATTCTTTGCCGCCTTTTTTCACTTTCTTATTCCAAAGGTGTTTTCCCTTCTGCTTGGAAATTTGCTCATATCCAGCCAGTTCCTAAAAAGGGTGACAAATCTCTCCCATCCAATTATCGTCCCCGGGCGAATAAGTGCGCTTGCGTGGATAGTGTGAGGCTGTGTGCAATCGGGCTCCGATTAAAGTTAATGGTTAGTGCAGTTTTACCGATTTGATTTTCGTGAATGATATACTAAATAATTCATCTTGTGACGAGCTGTCCGCTCATGGTGTCAACTCATCTGCATCTTCCTCTGATCCAAATGAATTTGAAAGTGGTTAATTCTACCTGCAGCTTCCCTCGTCCTATACTGAAGAATACCCGTCAACACCCAGTCACCATTCCTTGCCAGCACCAAGGTCGTCCTTCCCTCCCCCAGGCCTTCCGCTACTTCAGCTAGAACAGATCTACTTAGGAACGTCACCCCACCAACTTCACCCTCCCCAAGGTCACCTTTTCATTACTGTAAGTAACTCTTTCTTTGTTGCAACGGCGCTCTTTAATTGTTAGGGGACAATCCCAAAGGTCACGGCAAATATTGTTTAAGACTTTTTCACGTGATTTTGTTTTCACATACAGTATTTTCATACTATGAAGAAACTCAAGATTTGCTCAATATGCAACGATCAAGTTGAAGACTTCCTGATTTGTAGTTCTTGCAGTGGAGCAGTAGGACCTTGTTGTAATAAGATTAAATATCACAAAAAAATGTCGTCACAGGCTAAGGCACGCTTTAGATGTATTATTTGTAAGCTCGCGCAAGATAATACAAGTAGTAAAGAATATCAAGAAATGTCTATTAACGAGACTCAACTTGATACCTACCCAGCCTTCTCAAATGGCATGCACAGCTCCTTCTCCTTGCCATACTCGATGCTGAATAATGCACCAACGCCAGGGTTCGACTTAAATTTTAATATCGAACAGGAGTTTCTCGCTTTCGTCACGGACTTTAAAGAGCTCAAGAGAGATCTACAGTCACAGGGACAATATCTTGCAAACCAGATTAGTGGATTATACGACAAATGGTCCGAGATATTTATTTATCAAAAATCTATGACAAATGGGTTTGACACGCTATACGAAAAGTTGCAAGGTGTGCTACATGAACTTTCCGATTTTAAAAAGCGCAATCTTCAATTAAAGAATTTGCTAACTAACACTACAAGACAACACACGAAACTACCAACAAACTACAACTCGGGAGAGACCCCGAAAGCTGCATCGAGTGATTACGCTGATATCGATGATACAATTCGTTGCTCGCCTGAGTCGAATTGTTTCAAAAACACAAATCCTGTCGAACCACGCAAGATGCCGTTAACTAGCAGAGAATCTGGCCTAAAAGATCAAGAAATTTCGCTCGCAGGCGACGGCCAAATTTCTAATGATGATAACGATCCACCGATTATCGGCTCCTATCAAATACCTTTGGAATTACTAAGAGAAAACAATAAATCCGCCTTAAATACCGTAAAAAAAAATGCAAGCACTCAAATCCCTGAATCAGGGGTGAAACTCTATGAGCATAAGTGTAACCAAACAGAGGATGAACTAACGTTAGGTGCAAAACGGAAGAAGAGAAACGATAAAGGACCAACTCAATTAAGAGTAACACAAGCTGAACACCCAACCATAGAAACATGCAAAACCAGCAAAAACAAAGGACGTCGGTTGGAAAGTGTAACTCACCGAAACAAGACTCAAATCTCAGAGAATGTTAATAAATATGAAAAAAAGATTGATGCACACACCGACACGAAAGAAACGTATACAGCCAAGGCACAGACAAAGCATACTTATGCCCAAATATTAAAAAGGGATATGGAAAATGGCGGCGACAAGGAAGAAGCGGATAACACAGACAAAATTGAAAGAATTTACTCTAGCAGAAAAAAAAAACCGGAATCCGAATCCTCAGCTACTAATCGGGGCTTCAAAAAACAAAAAGCTTAAAGTTATTCCAAAGCTCAAGGCTATATTTGTTTCAAGGTTGGCCCCGGACACAACTGAAAGAGAATTACAAGAATACGTTAACAGCTTTTGTAAGTCAAATGTTCAGGTAACCAAACCGAAAGCAAGGTTTCCACAGGAGTACTCATCCTTTAAAGTTTCATATAGTGAGGACAACGAAGCAAGAATTCTGGACACTAACAACTGGACTGAAGGAACACTGATACTGCCTTTCCTCAAGAATGTAAGTACAAGGACAAAATCAACAAACCCATCCTCACCTACGAATATTGAAAACGGAAATAAATAGCAACTACAGACAATCAAGAAAATACAGGAAAATAGGATTCCAGTTCGGCAAAATAAGAATAATTTACAAGATGATTTGCTATGTTACTATCAAAACGTGCAATGTCTAAACAATAGCAACTATAAAGACACCTATTCCCTGATATTACAAGAAGACTACGACATCTACTTTTTAGTGGAAACATGGCTCACTCAGGATGTTAAGGACAGTGAATTGGTCCCACCGGGCTTTGTTGTTATTCGTAGGGATAGACTGGATAAGAGAGGTGGCGGACTCATGATCGTCTGCCAAAAAGAGATTCCTATCTCAAAAATCAAAGTCTTGGCTAACATTGAAGGAATTTTTCTCCAACTGGGCAGTGGCTCTTATATCTGCTATGTTATGCTTGTCTACCTTCCACCACCTGTAGATAACACTCTTATGACGGAATTTGAGATCACTATCGACCAAATTCTTGATCAACATCTGGGAATAGACCATTTAATTGTTTTAGGGGACTTTAATATGCCACATGCCTATAATGGATGTAATGCCAATCCAACTAATGTCTGGACACTTAAGGGTAGATTTCAAAAAATTTTAATCTCTCTAAATTTGAATCAGATCTGTGAATTTCCAACTAGAAATGAAAACTACTTGGATTTAGTCTTCACCAACTTTCCTTTGGTGGTCTTTAAGCCAACTAATCTTTTCAAATCAGATCACATTCCTGTGGCTTTTTCCATCAAGAAGAGATCAGTTAAAAATACGGATTTAGAACAAAAACGGAAGCTCAATTTCAATAAAGTGAAATGGCCTGATATGAATTATGCATTTAAAAACTGTAATTGGGAATTACTATTAAAAATCAATGATCCTCAAGAAGCACTGGACTGCTTTTACCAAATCATTAATGAAGTAACTAACAATCTTGTTCCATGCTATAGTGTTCCTGATAAAAATTACCCACACTGGTTCTCTAAGGAACTAAAATCCCTACTGGCAAAAAAACGAAAAATGCATAGTAGGTTTAAGACAAATAAAGAAATATGCCTTTACAATAAATATTCCTCCTTAAGAAGACAGGTTAAAACGACATTAAAACAGGACTACAACAAATACCTGTGTTTTGTCGAAAGAAGAGTCTTCGAGGCAAAAGATATGAAGCCTATATTCAGCTATTTCAAAGCAAAAAATCAAAATGCGGCTGTAAACACGCTAGATATTCCCAGTGAATTGTCATCTTTGTCTGAGGCAGACTACCTTGCTGGCAGCTTTGAAGAAATTTACAAAACAGATACAGCAGATGACGGGATGGAAGGTAACGAAAATTTTCCTCTCAACTACATTGATACCCTAACAGTATTTGAAATAAACCAAGCAGAATTATTGAGTACAATCCACAGTATGAAAAAGGATCTCACACGAGGCCCGAACGGTATCCCTACTGTCTTATGGAAAAAATGTGGAACTACACTTATAAAGCCATTACTTCACTTAATAAAATTGGTATTTGAGAGTGGAATCTATCCAGTTCAACTGAAAAAGGCCATTGTTACCCCTCTTTACAAAAAAGGAGACCCATCCTCACCCAACAATTACAGACCAGTTTGTCAATTGAATACACTCTCAAAGATAATTGAATCCATTGTAATGAAGCAGCTATTTAACTTTATGAAACTTAATTTGTCAGATTACTCTCACGGATTTATCAAGGGTCGTTCCACCTGCACAGATATGATCTCGTTTGTTTCGAACATATCCCAGGCGCTTGACGAAGGAAAACAAGTCGACTCCATCTTCCTTGACTTAAGCAAAGCCTTCGACAAGGTAGTCCATCAGAGACTAATCAACAAACTGCATCACTATGGTCTCAGAGGACAAGCACTAAACTGGATTGAAAACTACTTGGAAGGTAGAGAAATGTCCGTGACATTTAAAGGTAAAACCTCATATCCTTTCAGTCCTGAAATTGGTGTCCCACAGGGTTCATCCTTAGGCCCGCTATTATTTCTTATCTACATCAACGACCTGCCAAGCACCCTTGGAGCCTACCAAATCAAAATCAACGTATTTGCAGACGACATAAAAATCTATAAAGCAATTCGCAGTACCAATGACTGCATCATCCTAAACGAAGCTCTTCAACGAGTTATTCAGTGGCTGAAGGAGAACAAAATGGCAGTCAATGAAAACAAGTGTGAGCTGATGAGCTTTGCTAATGCACACAAGAAAAACAAACTTAATTTTTCTTATTGTATCAACAACAAGGCAATCAAAAAAGTTAGTACAGCCAAAAATGTAGGTATCTTTATTAAAGAATCATTTTCCTTTGATGTCCATGTCTCTAACATTGTAAAGGCAGCTAGCAAAAAACTAGGTTTCCTGAAAAGAATTAACCGAGACTTCAATCAGTTGGCACTTTTCATCTTTCTTTACAAAATCTATGCTAGGCCAGCCCTAGAATTTGCCTCACAGGTCTAGTCCCCACATGTTGCGTACCAAAAATTAGAAATTGAAAATATTCAAAAGAGAGCAATCCAGTACGTTTGCTTTAAAAGTGGCCTTGAATACTATGAGAAATCCTACCAAGAGTGGTGTGTATTCTTTGGACTCGAAACGCTGGAAAAAAGAAGAGATAAAGCCGATTTACTCCTTCTTAACCAACTATTAAATGGTACCCTGAATTGCCCTCATCTCGTCTCACAAATAAATTTCAACGCTCCGACAAGAGCGCTAAGAAACCATCCACTGCTGAAACCATCCTATGCGAGAACAAATTATGGATACTACAACTTCTACAACAGGACTGCAAGATCAATGAACAAAGCAAATATTGAGATATTTGGTACCCCCGGACACTTCAAGAGGCAACTGAAATTGCTAACCTCATCCGGTACCTGACTTAAAATAGACTCTTCTTTTAAGTTCTAAGACTCTGATTGTGTGTGAAGAAATACCAGTGCTCTGCCTGTTCACTTAAATAGGACGGATGAGTCCTTTTATTTATTTAGTTTATTTTATCTGTACATATACTTTTTTCTTTACTTTGGGAAATGTATACTCCAAGCTTTTGAAGCTATGTAATAATTCTTTGTAGCTGCACCCTCAGGCACGTTGTTTGCTGTTTTGTAGCTGTTAATAATAATAATAATAATAATAATAATAATTTTGCCTAGTGAAAATTTTCTGCTACACCGAGTAGATCATTGATTATTAACTGTAGTAAAGCGACGCTCAAACATCGAATTACAAATAAAGATTTTTGCGTGAAATCACAACGGAATTTTTGATGCTGCCAGCTTGCTCTTAGTGTCAATTTGAGTGAAAGTTGAGGTGCAAGATTTTGTCCTAATCCGAACTACCTGACTTTCATATGAAACCCAGGTTTTCTGGATACACATATTAGCGCGTCTTGTTACCGACAGTTGTAGAATTCACAGAGAGCTTCGATTGATGGCAAGATAAAACCAGCAGCACAGATAAGCGCACACGCTAGAAGAGAAACAGCGTGCGGGACAAACCACAGCAGAGGTGAAATTGGTTACATTAATTCTATTGGAACATGCAGCATCCTGCAAAGCAGGGTGTCAGAAATTTCAAGTCTGGCTGTAGCTTATAGATGACCTGTATCAGAGTAATTAAGGGTATACACCATAATTGCTTTAGCGTCGCACTATATTTTTAGTGCTCGCTGGTATTGTTATGACGTCTTGATTGTTGCATATTTGAAGAATTATTTTTACATGAAATTCAACCCTTTCTTTTTAAACATTGAAAAAGATGTCGATTAATCTACTCAGATAATGAGATTCAGTTCATTGTGCTGTATATACCAATAGAGAAAAAATTATCTTCCTTCTTGAGAATTTTTTGGATCTAGAATTCCAGAAAGTAGTGGTACTTTTGGAAGTAGTTCAATACCAGTGTAAGTCGTTGTGCAGGAAAAGCTGTCCTGTTATGAACATAAAGGATATTATAATAAACGGTACTTAACCAGATAAAAATGTTCCAAATTTCAAAAGAGTTTTAAAGATGCTGGCATATGGAAGTAAATAATACTTCATAAATTGTTATATATCCTTTGTAATGTTTCTAAGATTAATTTTAAAAGTTTATTAAATTATTATTTTGCATTGTTCATATAAGAAGATATACAGGGTGTCTCAAAAATATGGGTACAATCGTTTAGGGGAGGTAGGTAACATCTAAAGGAATGTGACTCGCATCGGAACTTATACCCTGTAAAGAAAAAAGTAGAAAAATATAAAATAGTTCCGACAACAGTTAAACGATTAATTTCAAACCAAAAACAGATTGGAATGTTTTAAAGTCCATAGATTTCTATTTAACTTAAGTTGCCCATTTTTTCTTCCTTTCAATACTTTGTGAAATTTACTCCCAATCTCAATATTATTTAATATGGTAAATATCAAAATAAATCAATTATCAACCTCTTTGCATAATACCAATATATTTTAACATAAAGACCCGCTACGTATAGTCTAGCTACCTTCATACACGCTCTACTTTTGATTCAGTTAACATCGAGAGACTCATTTCTCTACTTGAGAACTTCTGTGGGACCACAAACAAATTCTCTTCTTTCTAAGAGCTTGATCACTTAACTGCCTTCTAAATTTTTCCTATGAAGATTGTTAGGGAACTCTATCTCCATTCACATACATCAGGGAAGAATCCTGTCTGCATTTCTTTCTTCTTCACTTATTTCGGCCGCCCAGCTGTTCTGGAATCCGTTTATCTCTTATGGAATGATATCGAAATATGAATCATCTCAAATTCCTTTACATCGATAATAATATCTTAACCAATAAGTTTTATAAACTACTGCTGAAGCCATTATGAATTTGAGTTTAAAAAGTAATACTCACAAATCTGGCGTTCGTATCTTATTACAAAAAAAAGCTTCTCTTTGTCGAGTACCGTACTGTGGAATAGATCAACTTGAAATCTGGTTTTTAGTATATTAATTCCAGATCTAACTAAATCTTGGCTGCTTTTCTCTTGAAAGAATATTTAAATAAAATACATTCTCGTGGTTAACAATTTGTAAAATTATATCTGGCAATCGCGCACAATATGAACAAAGGATGCATGGAATATCGCTTCAGGATATACTCGAATGGTACCATCGTTCATTTGCATTAAAAATCATGTGACAAGTTCTTCTTTCAAGGGCGAAGACAATTTCTTTCGTCAAGGGCATTGACGAAAGAAATTGATCGAGCACCTTTCTCCACTTGCAGAAACGGTCTTGAAGACACTTAACTCCTTCCTAAAAGAAATACGGAACAAATAAAAATATTCCGCAACGTTGGATCATGCAGTTTGTTTTCCAAATGGAGAGAAGTCTCAACCTAAGTAAGGAGGGAAAACAGGTTCTTGTCCAGCTGACAAATCTGACAGCGTTAATAATGTAATTAAGGTACAAATTAGTCCATTTGTCCACAACACTTTGGCTAGCCAGTTTGAATTTTCATCTGATCTTAATTTCACAAATGTTAACAGAACTCGCCTTACTTGCAACAAGTTGGTATTGCATAGCAACCCCAACCTAATACTTCGTGTTGCCACCTTTTTGCCCATACACATCGCGGCTTTGTCTCCATAAGTGGTTGCAGAGAGTGTTGTGGTAGGGCTACTCATGCCTTGCACAATTTGCAAGTTGATCTGGTCATGGGAAACACAAGGGATCTTTTCGATTTTCAGAAAGGTGTTATTGTTGTGTCACGTGTAACACGAGTCAAAATTAAGAAAACAAAGGAAATCATTTGTGTGTCAAAAGTAACAACCTCAAAAGTATACAATGAGTAAAAGACGAAAGAAGAATAAAGCTCTAAAAGGAAGAAATGCAGCAGATAATCGGTACTCCAATAACAATCAAACAGGAATTTAAAGCGAATTGTTCATCAGAAGAGGAGGTCTGATGTACAGCAAATAATCCATAAATGATAATAAAAGAAAGACCCATTTCCAACCAACTATGAAGTGGAAATTGAAGAATCCGGGATCTCTTAGTGGTGTACCTATTTGAAAGCCACTTCTTTCTGTAAAAAATCGAAAGATTCGACTAGGGTGGTGCCGGCAGAGTGAAGAATGGACTGAGGAACAGTGGAAAAATGTGTGGTGTGCGGCGTGAGGTTTATGAACCCAGACTGACTTTTGTCCATCATTCAAGCGGCTGGAGGTGGTTTCATGGCATGAAGTATGTTCCATTGGTACGGACTTGGGTTCGCTCACACCCTTACAAGGGTCGCGTTACCCACCAATGAATATCTTTCTGTCGTATCGAACCAACTTCGCCCTTCATTTTTACCTAAATTGCGATGAATTATTCTTTCAAATGATTTGCCAAAGGTTTTTTTCGACTCTGCTTCAGAATGATGTCTTTGTCCAGTACATTCGCTCCAATTCTGCTAAGGATTTCTTCCACTCTCTGTAGCATCGGATCCTAATTTTCTGGTGGCATCGGTACTCGTAGTATTAATTTGAAAGAATAGCACATTTGTAATTTTGAGTGCAAAACACTTCAGGGAACGAATTCCAAAGTGCGAATGCATGTTTTTATAAGAGGTAATGAAAGAAGTAATTTAAAATGTGATAAAATTTAAATGAATGAATAATAAATAAATAGATAAATAAATAAGATCTTTATTGTACAGTTCACCGGTACACGCAGGTACCACGACCATACAATACCCTTCACAGCACCATGCCAGGGGTTAACAAGCGGCAGAGATAATAAAGGAATTGTAAAGATTAAATATAGGCGAATTATATTAAAAAAAAAAAAAAAAAAAAGTACTCATAGCAGATAACATTGACTTGAAAGGAAAACTAATACAAAATAACAAAAATAACAAATTGTGATAACAAAAGATTTTCCTCGAGTCCATTTTCTGAGAGTCTCTTGCCCCGCCATAACGATCTGAGATCAGTGGGTAGTTCTGGAGACCACGTGCAGATCTAGGATGATCCGTCTATACTTTTTATCATCTATGATTTTAAATAAGTCGGCATCCAGGGATTGAACCAGATTGGGCTTCTGATAAGGGAGGAACCGATCTTTCAAATGTAGTCTCGAAGGAAGAGCAAGAAGCTTGGGAATGGAGCGGAGACCTGGTTGGGGAATCCGCCAGCACACGGTGTCCCAAACGTTGGGTGCTGAGATTCTCCCGGCAATCATTTTTACGGTGAAGATGAGTCTTCTCTCGTGCATTAATGCTGAAAACCTGGTTAAATTCAGCGCGTTGGCCATCGGTGTTGTACACATTTCAATGTTGAATCCGAGTCAAGTTAATGATTTCCACCAAGGAAGCGACGAATTTCTTAAAAATAGTTTTCTAAATTTGATCAAGATTGGAAAGAGAGTAATCGCTTCCAATGCAGTCAACTGGATTTGTGTATTAATTTTAACAAATAAATAAATTCCTACAACCGATTTCTTTCTTCACGCTCTGTACAATTCCTCGTTATCTGTACCTGACAGACGGTTTATCTGCGAAAAATGGGACCTTGTTTTGTTAAGGGGAAAATGGCAAGAAAGCTGAAGATGTTCATCGAGATTTGTCGAAATTTCTGTAAATATCTCCCTTCTTAGGGTATTTATATTGTACTTGAGGAAGAACTGGAGAGAATTGACCGAAACGTCGTGTTCCTGACCAACTCGAAGTTCAATACAATAACTTCGATTGGCCTTTCTTTACTCTTTGCCTACGCTATCTTGTTCTGCGCGAGTTCTTTCTTCTGCACGCCATCGAACTTCCGTAGTACGCATTCGACCCTCATCTACTTCAGTCGAATAATTCCTCGAATCCGGTCTTGCATTGTACAGCCCTCTAAATGCGCTCGTTTCTTTTGTTCCTCGTCTCTTCTGACTCTCCTTCCCACAGGACTCGATAGAATTCCGATTGCGCTCGCTTAGGCCGCCGTAGCCTAGTGGTCAGGCGCGCGGGTGCATAAGTACACGTGCCTTGAGTGACCGGGGTTCAATCCCGTGACTACTGAATACGGTGCTGTTTCTTGTATTCTATCTTGTGAACTCCTCTGACCGTTTGGTCGTCCCGGAGTATAAACAGAAAATTTATTTATTTATTTTTATTTTTTTTATCTGCAGCCAATCCACGTGGTGGCGCTGCTGTCTTCTGAGCGTGGTCAGAGATGAGTCCTCCATGGATTTACCGAAGGATGGCTTCCATGCTGGGCCCGTCTGGTGAACCGTAGGGAGTAGACGGACAGTGGGAAGAATTTGTGTCCTGCCCTGTGGATTCAGTTAATGAGATTCTTCTCTCGGAGGGAGAACAGTGAGGTCTTGAGGATGCCTGGGCGAACCGAAAATCCTCTGCAAGCCAGTTATCTTACTGGAGACGATATCCTCAGTAAAGAAGGTTGTTTTCTTGGAATAGGGCCAGTATTTGCTTTAATGAAGAGTGGGAAAGTTCGTTTCGCAAGTCTCCTCACTTACAAAAAACAAAAAACAAGTTGGTTAAAATGTAAACCACACGCTTGCATTTGTGAAATTGTCCACATTTTCACTTGGTGGGTACGAGCCCAGAGAGAGAGAGAGAAACAGTCGTCTTATACTTTTTCCACTACATATAGGCATGGAATAATATTTTCTCTCTCAGAATGTTTGTTTCTTTGCCTTGCTGTGCGTTAGTTAGGCGCGAGAACATAGAGCGCAACAATTAGACCGATATCAGATGTCCGACTCCAAGATGACGAAAGATATATGGCTCAAGCGCTCGGACCAGTATGTTACGCAATGTTTCTATAAAAACGGGGAGCAAGAGTTACGATTGCGGGCGGAGGAAGAACAGTTTCGAAAAGTGAATATTGTTCCAATCGTAACTTGAACCGGGTATTTAGCCCGTGTTTGTATTACGAGGATCCCTCGTGAGAGAAGATGGGGCTAGGTCTGATTGTCTAAAAATGCAAGGCGACACTAATATAATAATACTCTCGGTGACCCCTCGTAAATGTCTATTCGTTTGGAATAGCAGTTTGGGTTTCAAAAGTATGTAGTTTCATAAATCCATTTCTTTCCCCCCCCCCCGGGTAAAAAATTAACCCGTGAATCAGGGCAGCCCTTGGAAATACCAAAGGAGTTGGGGAAAGAAGGACACATATATATATCAGAGGGGGGAAAAAGCTAGGAGGAGAGTAAGAATTGATATTGGTGGCAAAGCGGCGTTTTGGGAGCAGACATCAAGAAAAGGGCTATTTTTCCTCTGACGACAGAATAAGGAGAAAAGATGAGTTTTCTAAGGAATCGTTCCAGAGAGCTGGGAGACGAGGAGGAAACTCCGTTGTTTTCGGGTAAGTCAATGTTTAATTAAACTAGATAGAGAATATAACTCCTGAAACACAAACACCCACCTTTTATCAAATAAGTTTTATTTTACTTCCCACATGACTCCTCAAAAGATGGCACCTTGTTAAAGATGTGCACTCTCAGTATATTATGATAGCTTGGGTTATGAACATTTACTGTTCATGGATTGAATTTATATCACATTATTTATAGCCGGTTCACGAAAACAATGAACCAGACAGACATGTAGTGGATTCCATTCTTTATAAAGTTGTTCTCTTATAACATATCTAGTTGAATGTTTCAATGATGATGCATTCGTACACATATCTTGGAATGTCGGAGAAATTAATTCAATTTTCTTTAAAATGTTGACTGGATTTAGACTTTCTGTTGATATGAATCTTCTCCACTTGTTGTAATAATATTTATCCAGTATTGTTTTAAGATGTTTCATGGACAATTGGTTGACGGTTTGAAGGATTAATTCCGTAAATATCACTTTCTTTGTAATTTCCGTCTCGTCTATTCTGTTCAATAATATTATTGGTTCTAGTTCTTTTAGTACCAGCTATATAACCTTTTTGCACCATACTTTTTCTATTTTTATCAATAATATTGTTGAAATTCATCCCGAGTTGTAACAACGATTTAAATAGTTTGTTGTTATTGCTTATTGAAACACCGGTAATTTCTGAATATATATAAAATATATATAATCTGCATATCTTTTTCCTTCAACCATGTGATGTAACGAGGAAAATCAAGTTCCTCTATAATAATCTTTTTAAAGATCTCATTTTTGAAAAGGAATTCCACAACTTTACCCATTTCTTGTACCTCAATATTCTTCCAAAAGCATACGTTTGCTAAGGTGGTCGCATATTTGACAGTAGCAGGAGTTTTCGTTTGGAAAGTTTCCAAAACATTTATAACCATAGAGAGGACGTTTTGATATTCTTCTGCACACTTCGCTTTGCGAAGTGATCTCAAGAGTTCGTTCTCCATTTAGGGGAAGTGATGAGTAACAACGTAGTTGCTTACCTCAGTATACTAGCACATAAGACATGAGAAAATGAATCAGTTATTATGAGAACGTTACACGTTTCTCTCATTTAAGTAAAATAGTGGCTTACTTATTCCAGATGTTAATAACAGATGTTAATTGCAGAGAAATAAAGGACCAAAAAAACACTGTCTAACCAATTGGCACGCCACTGATGTTGTTCCGGGTTTCCTTTCTCGTAATTGTTTCAGCGTCACACTGTATTGTTAGTGCTCGCTAGTATTGTTAGTGGCGTGTTCATTGTTGCATATTTTCGTTGAAACAATTGACGTTGAAACAATGACGCTGAAACAATTCCGGTTGAATATTACGAGAAAGGAAAGCCGAAACAACATCACTGGCGTAGCAATTGCTTTCAGATTTTTTATCTGGAATTAACATCTGGAATTAACGATTTTACTTAAATGAGAGAAAAGTGTAACGTCCTCATCAATATGGTTAACTGATTGATTTTCTCATGTCTTATGCGGTTGTATACTTCGGTAACCAACAACGGTGTTACTCATCATTTCCCTTAAATGGAGAACGAACTCTTGACAGCCCTTCGCAAAGCTAACTGTGGAGAACAATATCAAAACGTGCTCTCTATGGTCATAAATGCTTTGGAAACTTTCAAAACGAAAATTCCTGCCACTCTGAAGTTTGCGACAACCTTAGCGAAAGTCTCCTTTTGGAAGAATATTGAAGTAGAAGAAATGGGGAAAGTTGTGGAATTCCTATTCAAAAATGAGATCTTTAAAAATATCGTTATAGAGGAACTTGAATTCCCTCGACACATAAGACACTTTGCATGGACATGGCATGACGCCATACGTTTATTAAACCCACAGCATACTCCTCTAAAGTACTTTGGCCAATTGGCAAACAAATCCCGTTTATTATTCTCGAAAAGAAAGAAATATGCAGATCATATGTATAAGTTATACTCAGAAGTTACTGGCGTCTCAATAAGCAATAACAACAAACTATTTAAATCCTTGTTACAACTCGGATTGAATTTCAAGAATATTATTGCTATAAATAGAAAGAGTATGGCGCAAAAGGTTATATATGTGCTACTCCACGAATTAGAACCAGTAATATTGAACAGAACAGACGAGAGGGAAATTACAAACAAAGTGGTATTTACGGAATTAATCCTTCAAACAGTCACCCAGTTGTCAATGAAACATCTTAAAACAATACTGGATAAATATTATTACAACAAGTGGAGAAGATTCATATCAACAGAAAGTCTAAATCCAGTCAACATCTTAAAGAAAACTCAAATAATTTCTCCGACATTCCAACATATGTGTACGAATGCATCATCATTAAAACATTCCAGCAGATATGTTATAAGACAACAACTTTATAAGGAATCTTCCGCATGGTATCAAGGAGTTAGATATTCCTCATTGTTTAAAAGAATATCTTAATTACGAAGAATAAGTATTGCAACCTTTTGTTTTATTTTATTTTATTTTATTTTAATGTAAGATGGATCGAATATCTGTTGGCTGATATGGAAAGAAAATGAAATGTAATTTCCTTTTTCCTAACTCGAATAACATAAATACTCTCTTTAAACTTATGGGAAAATTAGAATGCTCCAGACATTCATAGCTTAATTATCTTATCTAAAAATAGGACTACAGATCGGCAAACAGAGTGGTTTTCTACCCTCTCCCTAAACCAACTCAGCTGCTCACAGATTCTTAGCAAACGCAGTTGACTTTTAAAACATTTAGAAATTTATGAAATAAGTTTTAAAGACAAGGACTATAGAGCAAAACTTTTGCCCACACGTAACATATTTTAGTTTTTAACCTTTAACTCCGCAAAATTTCTCATGCAACATCAGTGCTGGAGAAAAAACTGGTTCGTTATTTGCTTTCCCACGTTCTCGAAGACATTGATTCTTCTCTGTTGCCTTCCAACATGAGAGATTAAGCTACCTTACACCATATGGTTATTACTAATGCTAACTCAGCCACGTTTTGAAAAAAAACACAGAAATTCCTCTCGTTATTGAGGGGATTCGAACTCGGGTCTTTTCCACCCAGTGTGGGGATCACGGCGATTATAACAACTGTGCTACTCACGAGGGCCACCAATAAGAGTCAATGTTGTTCTTTGCAGTCATGGACTTCCATTCACAAGGTTGCAGTGTTACCTAATGGAATTGCAGTTGTGATCTCAAAGGAGAAGGGGTTATTTCGGACAACTGAAAATAAAACATTGAAAATAAAAGGCAATATTTCTTCCTGTTGTTCTGTATGGAACAGGTATTTGGTATTTCCGAAGGATAAAGCAAATGTCATATTCGGACCGTTCGAGAACCCCCTAATTTGCCCACAGATATTATGCCCTTAAATTGCACGTGTTCTTGTGTTTCTAACAAGAAGGGTTTCCCCCATCGTGAATCAATAGATGGTTTTTCAAAGTAAATTTGTATGCAAATGTCTTGTGACATATCTCACAACTGAATGGTCTCTCCTTGGTGTGAACCAATAAATGTCTTTTCAAAGTACCTAACATTGAAAATGTCTTACTACAAATACAGCAAGGGTATGGTCTCTCACCACTGTGAATTGTTAAATGCGATTGTAGAACATCTCTTCGTGCAAAAGATTTGCCACATATTTCACAAGAAAAAGGTTTCTCCTGAGTGTGAACTTTTAGATGTTTTTTCAGGCCAGAGGAAAAGGGAAATGCTCTTTGACACACTTCGCAAGAGAAACGCGTTACCTTATTTCCACTCTGAACCAATAAATGGTTTTTCAAACTAAAATTGCATGCAAATGTTTTGTGGCATATTTCGCAAGAGAAACGTTTCTCCCGAGAATGAGTGGATAAATGGGCTTTCAGACCAAAGGAATATGCAAAGCCCTTGTGGCATATTTTACAAGAGTAAGGCTTCTCCTGAGTGTGAACTATTAAATGTCTTTTCAAAGTATTTGACCTTGCAAATGCGGGGTGGCATATTTTACAAGTGAATGGTTTTTCATCTTTGTGAACCAGCAAGTGTTCCTTCACGCTCCTTGCTCTTGAAAACGATTTGTGGCATATTTCACAACTGAAAGGTTTCTTGTCAGTATGATTTAAAAGATGTCGTTTCAGTCTACATGATTCTGAAAATGAGGCACCGCATATTTCGCACGAGAAGGGTTTACCGTGAGTATGCTCTAACATGTGTGATCTTAGAGTACTGGAATACGCAAATGGTTTGCCACATACATCGCAAGAAAAAGGTTTCTCTCGAGAAGTATGAACTAACTGATGCCTTTTCAGATCACCTATTCTCGAAGATGACTTGCCACATATTTCACAAAAGAAGGGCCTCTCTTTAGTGTGAACTATCAAGTGACGTCGTAGCTGGCACGAGGTCGAAAAGGCTTTGTCACATTTTTCACAAGTGAATGCTTTCTCTTTATCCTTAATGTGAACTAATTTATGTCTTTTCAGTTCCCCAGATGTCGAAAATGCCTTTTCGCATGTTTCACAAGAAAATGGTTTCTGTTCAGAATGAGTTAAGAGATGGGTTTTCAAAGTACCTGCCCGTGGAAATGCCTTTTCACATACCTCACAAGTAAAAGGTTTCTCGTTACTGTGTCCTTTCAGATTACCTCTGCTTGTAAAGGACATTCCACATATTTCACAAGAAAAGGGTTTCACTGGAGCGTGTATAAACAAATGCCTTCTTAAACGAGTTGAAAGTGAAAATGCCTTTCCGCATGTTTCACATGTGAACGGTTTTTCTTCACTGTGAACTGCTAAATGCGATCTGAGATTACCTTTTTGCGCAAAACACTTTCCACATTTATCACAGGGGTAGGGTTTCAGTTTCGTGTGAGTACTCGCATGCGATTTTAAACATTCTGATCTTGAAAACGATTTTCCACATTCTTCTCAAGAAAATGGCTTCTCTTGAGTGTGAACAACTGCATGCCGTCTTAGGCCACTTGACAACAAAAATGCCTTAACACATATTTTACAAGAGAAAGATTTCTTCTGACTGTGAACTAATAAATGTGATTTTAGGATAGTTTTTCTTGAAAATGATTTACCACAAACTTCACAAGAGAACGGTTTCTTACGAGTGTGAACAAATAGATGCGTTTTTAGATAAGATGATGTCGTAAATGACTTATAACATATTTTGCAAGAGAAGGGTTTCTTATGAGTATGGCCGAACTCGTGTGATTTTAGAGCAGATGGCGTCGCGAATGCCATGCCACACTGTTCACAAGAGAACTGTTTCCCCTGAGTGTGAATTAGCTTATGTGTCTTATACTGGTTGGAGCAAATGATTTGCTACAATATTCACAAGTTACTTTTTCTTGAGTGTGGACGATGAAGTGTGTTTTGAGATGGCTCGGGCAATCAAATTTCTTATCACAGACAGCACATCTCATTTCGCCATACCTTTTGTAAACTTTTTTCCCATTTATACATTTGTCCTTTGGCAATGGAGTTCCGTCTGTCGTTTGTTTGGTAATTCCATTTTGCGCGGTGGGACCCCGCTCATCTTCAACTTGGGAAGTAGAACTTTCCTCGGTTTCTGGTATATTTTTAGTACTGGAACCCTGCTCATTTTGGACTTCTGAATTTGAACACTCCTCTGTTTCTGCTATATTTTCACTAGTGGAAGCATGCTCAAATTCAGCTTGTGACGTAGAATTTTCCTCCCTTTCCGTTGTTATATTTTGAATAATGAAATCCTGCCTATCTTCAACTTGGGACGCAGAAATTTCCTCGATTTCTGTTATATTTTGCGAAATGGAATTTTCCTCTTGGAAAACGGCTTCTTTATTACTGCCATCAGCTGGCATTTTTAGACTCACGTTTTCTGATGAAATTATGGAACGATATGATTCTTCTTCTTCTTCTTCTTCTTCTTCTTTGGTCCTTAGCTGGCAGCTGGCAGTAAACGATATGATTACTTGTTAGCAGAAGATTCTGGACAACAGGTTGGTTTCTTAACTCAGCATTGGATTGACAAATTCTTCCTCTTGTTGAATCTGAAAAAAAAAAAAAAATAATAATAATAATAAATAAATAAGGCAAAGAAAATACAGAATGAATAATACTGAGAACTACAAGTGTACTGATGGACAAAAGTTGAAGTACAGACGAGTGCTTCACTTATCTTACACTCACCTATCTTTCGCATGCATCTTTCATTCTCATATATGGAACTGAAATTATGCACACGAGTCCAGTAGTTCCAAACGAGTACATCGTTCTTATATGCCGATATGGGTGGTTTAAATTAGGAGCTCTGGCCGTGCAATCCTCAGTTCCATTATATAGAAATAACCAAACTTATTAGTATTAGTTGGTTGGCTGTCAGGATAATAATAACACCTATTAAGGTTTCCTCTACTAGGCCCTCGTGGGTAGCACAGTTGGTAGGATCGCCGTCCTCTTCACACTGGGTGAAAAAACCTGAGTCCGAATCCTGTCGATGACGTGAGGAACTTTTATGGGCCTTTTCCACAAAAGCAAATAGAAAATCCCCAGAGAAAACACGCAATTCACTGATACTATACACATAGCAATATGGCCTTAGTCGCTAATGCTCCTAAAACCATACAATAACAACAACATTCCTCTGCTGGATACTCGTTTTGCGCTTGAGCAAGTGTCGACAAATTTCTTCAATATCTGGTTGCCAATGCCAAAGGATAGTCACCAGCTGGAAGGGGAGGTGAAGCATACCATGTTAAAAATATCTTCTGGGGAACAGTCATCACACAGTAAACTCGTCACGTATGATGAAAATATCAGTCAACTTCATGTTTGTAATTAAGCGCTGTATTAACAAATATTAACACATTATTAAAATTAAATAAGAACCAAGAACATTTAATATATTCCTTATAAAAACCCCAGGACTCTCTGCAACCCATCGCAGACAGATCTTTTTTAAACTTCACCGGAATTTAACACCGGTTATTATTCGGTTGAAACATTTTTTCCTCCCACCTTACTCTTAATTTCGCAAATTTATTATTTATGTCATCATAATTTATAGACTTCGTTACCACGGATTCAATAAATAATAATGATAAATCGGACATTTTGTCCTGAAAATATTACATCATCAAATATTACAGTTAAAAACTGCATCACTCTCTCTTATTTCGTGGTACATAACTATACGTTTCTTTATTCGATTCTACCAGAACGTCTGGTAGCATTGGCAAGCAGGTGTCTTCAGCAGCATAGTCTGATGATGGGTATGGGTAAGGTGCCTGAAGCGTCACCTTAAATAGTGGTTTAGGCTACAAGCTTAAAAAACTATATTAAATTTGGTTTTTAATCTTCATGGTAAACAACCACGTCCGTCTCTAACTTATATAGATTCTCAAATCCATTGATGATCCAATTAAAATAGTTTGCGTAGAAAGAATAAAATTTCCATATAACGAACGGACCAGGGTATGCAGTGTTCGCACCTCTGCCCTTTAGGCAACAGAGCTGCTGCTGTAGAAAGCACGAATTAAGAGCTCAGGGGATTAACATTCCACAACTTAGTACTGTCCGTAACACATTTACAACCGCCACTCCCACATACTGTACCGAGAAGTCACCTGGTCAACCGCTTTCTTGTGTTTATCTTTAAAATTATAATACATTTCCTGCTGACTTCATAAAAACCACGATTAAACTCCCAAATAACAAAACAACTAGTACAAAAATTCTCACCACCGTGTAGGGAAGAGTGGCAAGTTACGATAAAGAATTCTTCTTATCGCTGATTACTTAAATAAAATCTAAATTTTCTCTAATCCAAACATTGTTCATTGAAAGCTGATTTAATTTTGATATATTTTTTATGCGTGAACAGTTATATCTCATCAAAAATCTATCGATCAACGATGATCAGACACTGAAAGAAAATCAGTCATTTATTTTAATGATGAAATATAACCAAATTTCCATGAAACATAAATAGCAGTATTCTGTGAAAGCGTTTTGTTGTTTTCCTATTAATGGCAGATATGCAGTGGTGGACAAAAAAAATTGCAACATCTTCAAAAAGTTTAAAAATATATAAATAAACAATTTAAAATAGCCCAAAAAGAATTTTATACTATATTGGAAAGAGATAGATTTTTTTACATTATATAATAGATGTTACAAGCTTACGCAAACCTTTGTTTTGATTGCGTCATCTACTTTTGTAGAGTTTGAGTCGCAGCAATATTTCTGGCTTACTTTCGTGTTTGTGTGGTGGATAAGGAAAATCCCTCTTTATAAAGAGGGATGTTCCTAAAGAGTAATTGCATCAAAAATAAAATGTCATCATTCTACAAAATCCCGTTTAATTAGGAAGTTGCACGAAACCGCGGTGTCTCACGGAAAGTTGGCAGCAGCAGGAAAAAAAGAGTCTACATCTTTGTTGTTGTTGTAGTGTGGATTTAGGGGCATCAGCGACTAGGGCCATATTGCTCCGTGTATACTGTCTGTAAATTGCGTGTGCTCTTTGGTCGATTTTCTTTTTGCTGGATAAAAAACCCGAGTTCCCGGGAGAGAAAACCATACTACCCTTGCCAGACTAGCCCGACCAACTGAGCCACGTTCTGAAAACGGCACATTAAACTTCTTCATGTTATCGATGGTTAACTCATGTCTTTTCAATCCGGTGTGAGGAGGATTCTACCAACTGCACTCTCCACGAGGGCTTCCTACACCGTGTCAAGATTGCTGCTATAAACTACGCCTTAAAACACGGGGAGCTACGTCAACTAAATGAATTAAGAAATGAATGGGAAGAAAATGCAGGGTCACCTGTTTGTTCAGAATTGTTTGCAGAAGATTGTGCAGCATGGGTCTGAAAGCATATAGTCCAAGGAAAACGCCTCTTTTGAGAGAAAAAAAGAAAAAAAAAAGGCATGCTAGGCTCGTTGATCATGGGTTAAAGAACATATCAATTAGGAACAGTGAAGACCTCAATGTAATAGCCATAAAAATCTGCTGAAATTATATTATAATAAAATGCATCGAAACATCTGTTTTAAGCGGTAAAAAAAAAGAAGAAAAATATTAGTAAATTCCAAGTCATTCTTAGTTTTAAATAAATTAATAAATTGGGCAATATTGCTTCAAAATGAAACCTAATTAGTTCCTACCGAAGGGGGTTAGATCATCTTTAAATTAGGCCTATCCATAGTAACCTAATCGAATAATTTAAATTTTCCCAAGATTTCTAGCAGTCTTTTCTAGTCTCAATTATTCAATTCCGTATATTAGTGCTGTACTTGCTTCGAAACGATCGTCACTGATACGCGGCTTAAAAAAATTCTTCACGCAACAGTTACTCGACATACACTGGCACGCGCACACAGAGTCTGCTCAGTAGCAATCAGAGAGAGCGCCTATAGCGGCAATTATGGAAAGTTCGCGTGGTAAACAAAATCTTGCACCGATTCGGAATTAAATGATCATCCCTCGTATATCAAATAACAATCTGTAAAATGTTAAATATTATTGCAATTCAACAAACAAATAATGATCTTATTTACACTCATATAGCTTGCAAGCTGTACTTCGGGGGAAGGAGAAATAGTAGTAATGGAGATGCATGAAATATTGAGAATTTCGTAATAAGTTTCATGCCAGGAAAATTTCCCAAAGAAAAATTAAAAATTCATTCCTAAAAACCTTGACACGAAGTAGTCCAATGCCGGGGCAGTAAGAAATCGAAACTTCCAAAATATTCTGGATGAAGTAAGGCGACGTCATAGCAATTACTCGCTCTCTTGTTCAATATACAGTGGCAGAAAAAAAAAAAAAAATCTGCATAACCTTAAAAAAAAGTAACATTTGTAGTGAAACGTTTAAGATATCGTTTGATTACATTTTTTTGTTTGTCGCAAAACAAAGGTATTGTACAGACCCATCCTTACAATAATAATTATTAAAGTCTTGTTAAATATTGGGAGAGTTAATTGTAGAGTAAATAGTTAGTTTTCAGCTCAAATATCATGGGTTAGGAAACACTGGAATTTGAAAGTTATTCCAGACACTCACAGTTAGTTATGTCTCGTTTGTAAAGGATTCCTTAAGTGAGTCGGTAAAAGTAATAGACCGAAACAAATCCCACTTAAGACAGGAGCATATACTCTATAGAAAGGGCACTGAGTGCGGGAGTGGCCCTCTTAAAAACTTCACGGTGCGACTACTAGCAGGTGTGGGCGACGTAGTAATAGATGTGATTGTGAGGTGACAAAGAAGGCCTGAAACTTTCTTAGTTGACCAGAACTTCCGTTTTACCTTCTAGAATGATCCCGTAATTTCTAGACGAACGGAAGTTCGGACATAAAGGATGGAAAAACACACCCACGGAAATGATAGGAGACGAATAAGAATCACGAAGGAAAGGATGTGGAAGTCAACGATTGGCCAGGAAGAAAGCGGAGGGATTTTTGAGAGAACGTAGAGAAGGGTCTGAAAAAAAATTGATACTGGGCAGATCCGAAGTTTTTTTTTTGGGGTGATTCGGAAAGAGTCGTGGTCTAGTTTGGGTGGTGGCTGCAGTCCTGGGGCAGATGGAAGTTGTAGCGGGAGAATTGTGATAAGAACTCTAGGTAAGACTAGAGTAGGAAGGAATGTTCACTTGTAGATATTGAAGCTCTTGGTCAGGATTGAGCCCTGCAAGAGATGGAATAGTACATCCCTCCCACTCTTGGCCAGGACTGAGCCCTGTGAGAGATGGGGTATAGGGATATCGAAAAGTAAATGATAGTCCTTATATTATTATAGTTTAATTTATGTTATTTTATTTATTTTATTTTAATATATTTTACTTTATTTTATTTATTTTAATTATCTTATTTTATTTTACTTTACTTTATTTTAATTGTTTTATTTATTTTATTTTACTTTACTTTATTTTAATTGTTTTATTTATTTTATTTTATTTTATTTCATATCTAAGGGGAAATAAAACCAAAAAGTGTGCCCTGGTAATTCTGAGGGGATCTTCCCTGATGCATTACCCGGCCACACAGGATTAACTTGATGGGACATCAGACGTCCAAAAACTTAACCACAGGACTGGATCAGTCCATGTCCTCTTAAGATAAAGTAGATCCTGGCTGCCTCCATGAGGCTAGGGATGGGAGTGAGGGGCTGTGACACAAACCTGCCACAGCCCCCTACTGCTAAATGCCAGGTGCCGGCTAACATACAACGCAAACACAACACTAATGCACACCTAATTACATATTTCATCTATCAGATGCATTTTTTTTTTTTTTTTTTTCTTCTCAAAATTCAAAAACTTAAAAAATTTGAAGAAATTTTTTTTTTTTTTTTTTTTTTTTTTTTTTTTTTGCGTTAAATATATACGTGAAATTTTGATGCTCTTTTAAGTTCTTTTCTGAGCCGGCAACTTGGCAAAAAGCCTAACAAACGGCGGATATAGGGGGAACCCTGGAAGCCGCTAATAACTTACAAATACACTTTATCTGTATACATGTCGCGATGGATATATATGTGAGAATGTATATAAATTGTATATAAATCTTGTATCATGTATATATAAATGGATGTATATAAATCTTGAGAATGTATATAGAATTGCGTGTGTAAATAAATGTATGTAGATATTGAAGCAGTATGGAGGGAGAATGGAGAAACACACTCAGAGAATTCTAGAGGTAAAGTTTAATCAAATGAGCTGTCGAGCGGCTGGCCTACTGGGAAAGCACCTCAGTCCACGGAAAAAAATGCAGGCTAGGAAAGAATATAGGATCCTGAATTAAATCCAGCCGCGTAGTACCCGGTAGGGAAACATCAGAAAGATTACCGTGGTCCCCGGATGGGCGACCTTCCGCATTCCAGTCCACGCCTAAGGCAGATAGGAAAGTAAACCGAGCAAGGAGAAAAGCCCAGAAAATCACGTAAGTGTTAGGACGTTTTCTGAGAATAAATGAACCTAAATTAGTAAGGAAAGGACTATAGGAGAATGCTATATAGTTAAGGAGGGATGTCTAAGTGATAAATATATGTGTACTAATGTAATACATAAAGAAAGATAATCAAACTAGAGGGTGGCATAAGAGTAATGTAATTAAGGCGTAAGTAGTCTATAATTGGAAGTGAAGTTCTGTATTAATGTTTGATAGAAAGAAATGACCTATTAAGGAATTAAGAATTGTTAACGATTGGGTAAAGGTTTCCTAACTAGTGTAGAGTTAAAAATTGAATTTTGAATTATTGCGAATGTTGATTTATGGTGAATATATCTGATTGGAGTATGAATTGATTAAACAGGTAGCCTATTAAGGAGTTGTGGATTAATTGATTGGAAGGGTACGATTTAATTTGGTTGATTAATGTCGACTGTTAACCTGGCTATAAGGAAATGTTTGATTGAATAAATGTACTTTCCTTACAATTTTGGAAAACGAACTCTTAATGAATTTGTTAGCCAGCTCATTGGCTGATAGTTGGTCGTTCATTTATACGGACTGTTTAGGAGTAGAGAGAGAGAGGGATTGTGTGAGGTGAATACCATGACCTATCGAAGCCTATGTAGAACATGAAGAGACACAAAGTTATAATATATAAGATTATGTATTAGAAATGGATAATTGTTGATGAAATGATTGATTTGATATCACGATATATACACATTTAAACGTTACTAAGATAACAAGTCTCCAACTAAATATTGTATTCAGTTAAATGTTATTGCAAGTCTTCTTATGTATGATATGTCAGTAAACAATGTTATATTCTACATTCATGTGTGTGTCTGTCATTCCGAAACTCAGCCAGTCCAGTGGAAGAATACCTAATATAATTGAGGTCCCCTTGAGTCTGGGATTTTCTGAAATCAATCAAGTCAGGTGTTAAAGTGAGAGGGGTTAAAAAAAAGGGGATAAATAATATATATATATATATATATATAATAAATAAATAAAAGAAATAAAAGTAAGAAACCCAACCCCCACAGTATTGAGTCAGATAACGCCTCTATTGCATCAGACGGTAATTGCAAGGTATTGCATCAGCCGTTTCTATAAATACGGCGTTGGAATGGTATACACGCTCATTAATATCCTGTTTTACAGACGTTTAAGCATGGCTCCATTGGTTCAGTTGACACCAAGTAAAAAAAGTGTAGCTGTTGCTCTGTCCCAGGAAGTGCTTTCTACGCGTGCTCTCGCTGATAAAATAGGCTGCCACCAGTCAACAGTATCCCGGGTGCTGAAATTAAAGTGTGAAACCGGTGATGTGAAGAGAAGACCTGGATCAGGCCGTAAGACAGTTCCCAAGATCGATATTTGAAACGGCTATGCCTTCGTAATCGCCATGCTAGCACTCCTGATCTAAAAGTGGACTTTAAGATGGCCTCTGGTGTTGAAACAAGTGCACGGACTATCCAAAGACGGCTTTCGCAATGTGGTCTATTAGACCAAGAAGAAGCCTTTGTTGACCAACAAATGAGGAAGAAGCGACTGGCTTGGGCTAAAACGCATGTTTCATGGACAAAAGAGCAATGGGACACCGACATCTTTTCTGACGAATCAAAATTCAACCTGAATGGCGCGGATGGGAAGCAATACGTCAGAAGAAGAAAATCGCAGGCATACCATCCTGACGCATTAACACCGATTGCAACGTTCCCCGCCGGTCAGATGGTCTAGGGATGCATAATAAGCAAAGGGGTGGGGCTAATTAAGTTTATTAACGGAATGGTGAATGTAGAAACCTATCTTGGAAGAGTGCCCAAAAACCGTTATTAGAGATCACCACACAGACATCCACAACTGCATTTTTCAACAGGACTCAGCATCTTGCCACACAGCAAAATTGGTAGGTTTTATGCTATTTAGATTTAATGCTGAGTTTGTCTCTTGTCTCACAAGACTTAAAACACACTTACACCAATGTTTTCCCTCGCTTTTCTCCCTTAAGGTGCAGTGATACCTGAGAAATGCTGACATCAGTGTTGGGCTGGCCCGGCAATAGTCGAGATTTGAACCCTATTGAAAATTGTTGGTACATAATGTCGTCTAAAATTATTCAGAAGAAGCCAACAAGTAAGATTCAGCTGCAGGGGCGTATTGTAAGGGTGTGGTACCACGAAATTGGGCAACCGTATATACAGAAGTTGATTAACTCTATGCCAGATCGTTGCAAGGCTGTAATTGCAGCTCGAGGAGGAACAAAAAAATATTGAGGACTTATTTTGCTGATTTACAGTGCATAATGCTATTCCGTTAACTTGTCATTTTAGTTTGAACACGTAAATGCAATAAAATGTATGTTTGGTTGTCATGATTTCTCATATCTCCATTAATTTCGCATTTTACTGTTTGGGAAGATATTTATGGCAATTAGGTATATCAGGTGGAGTCTTTTTATTGGATTTCATTCACAGAGATATATCCCATCTAACAAATACATTTCGAACATTCCTACAACCCACAATGGGGCGCAAAACACATTATTTGCAAAATTCACAAGTTTTTTTTGTCCACCACTGTATATGCGCAGAGGCGTAGCCAGTCGTTCGGCGCCCTTGGCAAATCCCTGGCTACGGACCGTTTTTCGATAATTGATAAATCATAATAAATAAATAATAATAAGTACAGTCGGTCCTCTGTTTAATTGATATATTTTTTTTAATTCTCCTTGGCAATTACATTTAAAATAGTTTTCGTAGAACGAAGAATATATTTTCCACATAACGAATGGATTACGAGACATTTAACATAAGCATGTTTTTTTTCTCATAAATTATTAGTGTGGTGTTTAATATGCAATTCGAAAGCATTTTTCATACCAACATCAAATTGGCTGACAAATTTGATAAAGTTTAAAAATATACTACAATTTTCTCCTTCGGTATCGATATTACTGGCATGTCCACGTAATGCCACATCATTTTCAGCGCAGAAGAATATATAATATACATTTTAATATTATTTTCAATATATGGCGTCATTTTGAAATTTCACTCCTTAGTGCTGCTCGTCCAACGTCAATTGGGCCACTTTTGGCCCAATTGTAATAATCTAATAATCTTCATTTTGTGAAATTGTTTAAAAGCAGTCGACTGATTGATCCCTTCAAAATTATATTCTGGACAGCAAATATATGCTGCTATGCAGTATATACAGTACTCAGATTTAAGGATTCGTGCAGGCTTGAATCGCCTCTGAAAACACCATTTGGCGAAAATTAATTTTCATCCCGCCCTCTGCTTGGATCATCCTCCTTGTTCAACCCCTATGCACTCAGATTAGTAAAAAAGTTTTTTAAAAAAAGTAAAATGCAACCATTATTAATCCATTGCAGGATGGAGGCCTCCTCAACGATTCATGTTGAGGAAAATGGACCATAATCTGCCACGCTGGTCCAGTGCGGGTTGGCAGATCAACCCACTGTCATATACAGGTATCATCGTAAGGGAGGAATTACGACCAGGCGACCAGATTTCTCCGGGGGGGCCAGGATCGCCTGGCCCGTTGGAATGCACGCCTCTTTTGGTTTACTCACGTCTGAGGGCCTGAAGCTCCCCTGACCACCAGGGAACTGCCCCAGGGATGGGATTTTTCCGTTTTATTGGTGTATTTGCAGCGTTCGTAATTATGTCCGTGACATTGCGCTTATGGGAGTCTGGATGCTGAACTTGCCCATTCTCGGTTTGTAAGTGCAATATCCCATTGATGAGTGTTTCTTTAAACAGGCTCCAGTCACCTTTGTTCAAAGCGTATCTGTGTTGCTTCTGTCTGAGAATTGTGGACTGAGTGATCGATCTGTACATGTTGAAAGTTATGGCTCGGTGGTCTGAGGTGGACTAGCCCTCCCTCCCGTACGGTCCAACCGACAGAAATCTAGCAAAGGACCTGGTGGAGAGAATCACGTCAATCGTAGCTTCCCAAAGTGAGCTGGAAACCGTCGGCAGGTTGTTGGGCCTATTTATGACTTCCAGACCACTATTGGCCAGGAACTCCTCGAACCGCTGTCCATTTGCAGCACCTCTATGCCCTGGGGTCTCACTGTGCCAGAGGGCAGAGCGGCAAAAATGTTTGGCAGAATCTTGCGAATTGTACGGCTTACTATTTGACATCTGCAATGTTAGAATAGTGTTTGGGAATATTCAAGTTGGGTGAAATGTAATTAAATAAACCATACGCTTGCATTACTAATTTTCCGCTCATTCCAAACAAAATCCTCCACTTAATTAAATGATTTCCATTATATTTTTCAGAAATACGATGCCTCGTTTCATCCCACTGGTTTTTACATTCATTTATCTTTGCTCTGAAAAGAATGAAACTAGAATTGTGGAGTAGAAGGCACTATTAATCTTGCAATGTTAGTATAGTTTTTGGGAATATTCAAGTTGGGTAAAATGTAATTAAATAAACCACACGCTTGCATTTCTAATTTAGATAAAGAAATTGGCAATAAAAATGTGAATTAATGAGAATGAGAAAGATTGTGAGGAATTGTGAAAATCTTTCTAGATCATTGCAGCGTATTATCAAACTTAAGTTTGGTATCTATTTGTTTTAATAATAATAACTGTCATAAGAAAACACGCATCCTTTCATTAAAATGTGGTTTAAACCATGTTTTTAAAGAGTCTTCCAAAGAACTGAAAAGCTTCATATTTGAAACAAACCATTTATTTAAATTAGGAATACATTCACCTTTTTTTTTAATAAATGAATTCTTTTCACTATGGCTCAATATGTTCACTGGATTTGTAAATTCCTTCTCCTCTGGTTTTTTGCAAAATAACGGGTTCCATTTCTTGGGGTAGCACGTAGATCACTTTTTTCGCTCTAATCTACGAATCATTTTCTGAAAACTCAGTCCCAGCTGTAATAAGCATTTGAACAGTTTATTATTGTTACTCATTGAGACGCCTGTAATTTGTGTGAATAACTCATATATGTAATCGGCGTATCTGCTTTTTTTTACCGGATAGTAAATGGTCTTGGTTTGCGAATTTCGCAAAGTACTTGATCGGTGTATGCTCTGGGCTTAACAAATATATGGCATCATGCCATGGCCATGCAAAATACTTTATTATGTCTAGGAAACTCCAGTTCTTCAATAATGATATTTTGAAATATTTCATTTTTGTATAAAAATTCAACCACTTTTGTCATTTGTTTAACTTGTATATTCTTCCAAAAGCATACCTTGGCCAAATTTGTCCCAAACTTCACATTAGTACGAGGTTTCTCTGTGAAAGTTTTACAAGCATTCATAAGCATAATGAGGACTTCTTCTGGACAGTTCCCTTTAGCAAGAGCTCGCAAGTATTCCTGTTTCTTCTCCATGTAAACTAAATAATAAATAAGAACGTTCTTTTGATTGCTTACCTAACTAGGAACAGCCGTATAACAAATGAGACATCATCAATTACTTTACCATATTGATGGCGACTTTACAGTTTTGTCTCATTCCTCCAAGATATATTTAAGGAAAATCCTTAATTCAAGATTTGTTAGATCGTGGATGTCACATTAAAAAGGGGAACAAATTCTCTAAGGAATTGCTAAACCAGTGTTGTTGTTCTGGCTTTCCTTTCTCGTAATATTCAACCAGAATTGTTTCAGCGTCACGCTGTATTTTTAGTGCTCGCTAGTGTTGTTAATTGACTGTTGCATATTTGAAGAATGGATATATGAAATTGAACAATTGAACCCTCTCTCTTCGATTATTAAACGTTGAAAAAGATGTCGATTATCTAAACTAGACAGAATATATTCAGATAATATGAGATTCAGTTCACCCTGCTGGGTATACCAATAGAGAAAAAAATATCCTCCTCCTTGACAGTTTTTTCGATCTAGAATTCGGAAAAACAAAACTTTTTCTGTGCCACACCAAATTACGATATAAATGCCGAATTTATTATTACCAAGTATTGCATACTGGATCATTACAAACTGATATTAGAAAAAAAAAAAAAACAACAAACGTACGGTATATAAAATAACTTAAAACATATAAGTGTTTTCAAAGGAATTGCGTAGTGTTAAACAGGGCTTTTACAAACCATCACACACTGCGGAAAGTTTAGTAGGAAATAAGTGTGTGAGGTTTCTCCAAATTATCCCAATCTCCTTCTGAGCGATGTTCCTTCCATCAATATCACTACTCGTACAAATGCCTCGGTGAAGGAACGTAATTGCGCAGTTCTTTTAAATATAGAGAAGGGAATTACACCTGGTGGATAAATTGGCACTTGTTCTCAATTAGAAGTCGTTTTGGAGCTGAGTTTTGGTGATTATTCACTGAATGACGCATTCTCTCCGGTCCCGCTGATAAACGAGCCATTAATGGGGTCCATCCCTGCTTGTTTTCAACATTTATCTGTAAAGAAAGAAAGCACAAATTTAAAATAGTTCCGACAACGGTTAAACAACTAATTTCAAATAAAAAACAGGTTGGAATGTTTCAAGAGATTACAGATTTTGAACTTACCTGAGCACCCTTGGATATCAACAGAGATGTACAGAAACTCCCTTGTACAGAAATTCCATTGTACAGAAACTCCCTTGTCTTCATGTACAGGAAAACTTCGTCTTAAACAAGTAGGACTTCGTGGTCAAGTAGCTGAGTGAAGTCCATAATAAAAGCGGAAAGATCGAAACAAATGGTTCTCTTGGATCAACATCATTGGACGGTTGAATCGAAATTTGAAGGTTTTCGACCCGAACTGAACAGTTTATGTGAGATGATCAAGTGGATAAAACTTTTTTCCCAAATTATTCAGTGCCTACAGTCAAACCCGGTAGTGGTGGTTCCATCATGATTTGGGGTTACTTCTGTAACGGGTGATATCATCACAATGTTTGAGAAAAGGATATAAATATAATCTTGAACATAATGCAATATCCTCTTAACTTCCACCTTTTCCAAAAAAAATGTTCAATTCTGTTTATATGCTCATAACAGGACAATTTTGCCTACACAACGAGTTGCACAGGTATTGAACTTCTTCGAAAAGAATGTTCTCGCAATCAAAAATGAAGTCTGCTTTACTTTGCAAAGCAGTCAAAAGCGGACATTTTCAACATTTATTATACTTTTTTTCTAACTGATGATTATTTGCTGGAATTTTAAGTATCCTCTCTCATCTTTACGGTAACCAAAGTAGGGATGGTTACGGACAACTGATCTTTCTTTACACGCAGTTTGTTAAATGTAAAATAAACCAAACAAAGAGATCGTATGGCTTTCTTCGGGGAGATTAATTGAACCACTGAAAAAACATCATAGAGACAGGGGAAGGGTGAAGAATAATGTGGGGTTCGATATGCATCAATTCATCCCTAACAAAGAGTCAAACTTCGTCGTCTCTCCCTCCGTTGCCACCCTACCCCACTCGCAAATTCTAATGTTCGTCACTCAGTTCCAGCACGCGACTTTGGAGTCTCCCATGCGGAAACAAATGAAAAGAAGTGCAAATTGTGCACTTCTACGTTTACTCAGAATCCGTCGGGACAAAAAAAAAAAGAAAGTTCAGTCAGCAACTGATAACGTGAGAGATATTGAAAGTGAGATTATTCCTTCCCACCATCGTCCGCAACTATTTACGAAGGTCGATGAAGCAAAAAGTTCAATTATGAAACCCTTTCGTGTGTGTGAAACAGCCGACGTCTTCTAGCGCACGAATCAACGCTCGAGATCCGAACCGTTGCAATGAAAACGTGAATGTTTACGAACATTTGCACTCATCAACAACACCCCACACTATCGACAGCTGTGCTATTTGTATTCTCCGGGTTTCCTATTCTGTCTCTCGTGCGTGTCTCATAGTGCTTCGTGACAGGGACGTCGCAAATAATGAGTCAACTCTATCTGTCCATCAATCCAGGCCAACAAATTCACTCGTCTCTGCGCGACCTCATCAACTTCCTTCGTATTCTATTTGGAACAGACCAACCAGGATGGAGGAGGGGCGGTTGAGGTATATACAAAGAAAGTAGTAATATGGCTAAATGGATATTTATATATATATAAAAGTATAAAAGAAGTCTCACATTATGAGCCTAGCTATATCCAATGCGCTCTTTCATTAAGTCAGAGAGAGAGATTAATTCTGCACTGTTCTCATTTCTCCTTTCCCCATTTCGCGACACGAATTCTACATTCAAAACAAATGTTTCTCAACCGGTTATACTACGATAATAAATAAACAAATAAATAAACTTTCTGTTTTTATTCAGGGACGACCACACGGTCGCAGGAGTTCACAAGATAGGGAGAATACAAGAACCAGCACCGTATTTAACCGTCACAGGCTTCAACCCCGGTCACCCAATGCATCTACGCTCCTGACCACTCCTTGTTTGTTGTTATTTTAAATTCTGTTTGTGCGAAACTCATTCCCGTGGCTCAGTCAGTTGTATTTCATCACATATTCCATTGTACTGAAAAAATAATCCACGTTTTTGTCGGATGACCTCTTTAACAAAACAAGAACATCATCAGATACGATATTTGAATTTCTCTCGAGTTAACTCGGATTAATGATTTCCATAATTTTCATATCCGAGAAAACTCGAAATCACCTCGTTCAACTGAGAGGGGGGGCGGGGTAGATGCTTGCTTGGTGAGTGGAATGGGGTCAGATTGTCTTCGATTGCAAACATCTGATCGATATGCTTTAAATATAGTGGAGGAAAAAGGTGTGGTTTCAGATCTCGGAAAGTTCAAAGGTTGGATTAATTCGACCCGAACAACGTGCGCACACGTGTTATCTTAAACGTGCGACAGTTCTGACGCCATCCCAGTGACGAGAGACAACACGTGGGGAATTCAAACGCTCGTTGCATTAACAAAAATAAAAGTTGAAATAAAAGCTTACCGGATCGTGTTCATGAGATGAATTAGGCTTAGATAAAGGCGTTGTTGCAGTCAGAAGATATAAATGTGGCGGGTGGTTGAACAAAACAGCGATGGATGGGTCAAATTAACACGTGTGATCTTGTTTCCAGCTGCCAAGTGGGTCACTTGGCACTGACAGCATTCCTCTTTTTCACTTTCCCACTTTTCATTAAAGCAAATACTGGCCCTATTCCAAGAAAACAACCTTCTTTACTGACGATATCGTCTCCAGTAAGATAACTGGCTTGCAGACGATTTGCAGTTTGCCCGGGCATCCTCAAGACCTCACTTTTTTCCCTCCGAGAGAAGAATCTCATTAACTGAATCCACAGGCCAGGACACAAATTCTTCCCACTATCCGTGTACTCCCTACGGTTCACTAGACGAGCCCAGCATGGAAGCCACCCATCGGTAAATCCATGGAGGACTCATCTCTGACCACGCTCTGGAAACAGCAGCGCCACCACGTGGATTGGCTGCAGATAAGCGAGTGGAATCGGCATTCTATGGAGTCCTGTGGGAAGGAGAGTCAGAAGAGACGAGGAACAAAAGAAACGAGCGCATTTAGAGGGCTGTACAATGCAAGACCGGATTCGGGGAATTATTCGACTGAAGTAGATGAGGGTCGAATGCGTACTACGGAAGTTCGATGGCCTGCAGAAGAAAGAACTCTCGCAGAAAAAGATAGTCTAGGCAAAGAGTAAAGAAAGGCCAATCGAAGTTATTGTATTGAACTTCGAGTTGGTCAGGAACACGACGTTTCGGTCAATTCTCTCCAGTTCTTCCTCAAGTACAATATAAATACCCTAAGAAGGGAGATATTTACAGAAATTTCGACAAATCTCGATGAACATCTTCAGCTTTCTTGCCATTTTCCCCTTTACAAAACAAGGTCCCATTTTTCGCAGATAAACGGTCTGTCAGGTACAGATAATGAGGAATTGTACAGAGCGTGAAGAAAGAAATCGGTTGTAGGAATTTATTTATTTGTTAAAATTAATACACAAATCCAGTTGACTGCATTGGAAGCGATTACTCTCTTTCCAAACTTGATCAAATTTAGAAAACTATTTTTAAGAAATTCGTCGCTTCCTTGGTGGAAATCATTAACTGGACTCGGATTCAACATTGAAATGTGTACAACACCGATGGCCAACGCGCTGAATTTAACCAGGTTTTCAGCATTAATGCACGAGAGAAGACTCATCTTCACCGTAAAAATGATTGCCGGGAGAGTCTGAGCACTTGGGACACCGTGTGCTGGCGGATTCCCCAACCAGGTCTCCGCTCCACTCCCAAGCTTCTTGCTCTTCCTTCGAGACTACATTTGAAAGATCGGTTCCTCCCTTATCAGAAGCTCCATCTGGTTCAATCCCTGGATGCTGACTTATTTACAATCATAGATGATAAAAAGTATAGACGGATCATCCTAGATCTGCACGTGGTCTCCAGAACTACCAACTGACCTCAGATCGTTATGACTCTCATAAAATGGACTCGAGGAAAATCTTTTATCACAATTTGTTATTTTTGTTATTTTGTATTAGTTTTCCTTTCAAGTCAATGGGGTTTTAGGCTACGTTTGGAAGGTGATTGCTGTGTGTTCGTTAACGTTAACTATTGAAGAGTTTCTTTAGCTGTTTTTTTTTTTTTTTTTTAATAGTTTCAAGGTGAAATAATAATTAACTTTTGTAATATTGCTATTTGATTAAGTGTGTGTGGATTACCGCATTGGCAGAGCCAATTTGGCTGCCATGTGGCAACGATCATAGTCGGTGGACACGTAATTTAGCGGGAAACGTAATTGGGTTTTGCTGCTGATAGTTACTGTATTTCTGGTGTTTCTGAGTTGATCAATTATCTGGTTTAAAATATGGATAAGAAGAAAAATCCTAGAGGTGGGGGAGGAAGAGAAGAAGAGCCTGGCACTTTCACCCCCCCCTCTCCTCGCGAGTTCCCAGGCTACACGGAGAGGTGGCTAAAAACCAACAGATCCAAAGCATAAAATTAAGAATGTTAAAGCTGGTTCAACTTCAGTTCAAGGTGCAACTTTCAGTTCTAATCCAGGAGTTAGTGGCACAAGGAATGAGGATAAAGATGTAGGTTCCATGACAGCTGCTGAGGTTCAGAATGGTGTTATAGATCAGGGAACACAGAGTGAAGAGATCAGAGAGGATATACAGGATTTACAGTTAACATCAGAGCCAAGGATATCAGATGCTTCAGAGGCTCATTCAGAATTTCTTAATGTTGATGTTGACAATTCTTCTGGGGATATTAGCAGACGAAGCATAGGTACCAATGTCAGAGAGAGCAACATAATAGTCAATAATATATACGAGCAAAGATGCAGATATGGGGATGTAAATACAATATATGAGTTGATTACAAAGTTAAAGAAGATTGTGGTTGATTACACCACGAGCGAAGCCAACAAGGTTATAAAGACAGCATCAAATTTTATACTAGATAAATGGGTTGACATGGAGATAATTACTACAGCCTTGCTCATTGATAATGAGCGTTTGAAGGCTAGGATTGATGAGCTACAATTAAGAGCCAATCTATTCGATGATCTTATTAGAGATCAGTCCAAGCTGTCAACAATTGGAGAACAACAGGCAGTTTCTTATGCAGATAAATTGAAATCAGGTGTTGTAAAGGGGCAATTGGGTGCTTAAGTTGTTTTAGAGGATCATGAAGGTGTCAGATGGAAGTCATTGGCATCAACCTAAAAACATTCAGCAAAAACAGGGCAATACTCTTATATTGCGAGCAGAAGACAATACTCAATTTACTTCCAGTCAAGAGGTGAAGGATGTTGTGGCTCAATCCCTGAAAGAAGGCTTTAAGGACATTAAAATTAGAAATTTAAAAATGATAAGAAATAAGGGAGTGCTGATTGAAACAGTTAAAAGGGAGGATTTGAATAAAATTATAAATTCTGAACAGTTAGTAAATAAAGGTTTAAAACTAGACAACATTAAACTTTCAGACCCTTCAATTTTAGTATATGATGTGCCAAAGGATGTGGAAAACGAGGAATTTTTTGAGGACTTGTTTTATAAGAACTTTAAGGATTTTGGTTTTACTGAATTGGAAGTTAAAGAGGGTGTATTATTTAGATTTTGTACTGGATCTAAAGCCAGGTATAATAATTGGGTTATAAGTATGAATCCAAAATTATACAGGTGTATCTTAGCTTGTGATAGGTTATACATTGGGTTTGCTTCTTTTAAATTCAGAAAGTTTGTAATAATATCCAAATGCTTTAAATGTTTGGGATTCGGGCATTCAGCTGGTAACTGTACACGTAGGACTGTGTCTTGTGGGCATTGTGCCCAGGGGGGGGGCATAAATATAGTGATTGTCAAGATAAGGATGGTACTCCAAAATGTGTTAATTGTAAAAGGAAGGGAAGGATTCATGATCATTCTATAAGAGATGTTAATTGCCTTGAATATATCAGGGCATTGGAAATTGCAAGTATGCGAATTAATTATGATGAATAATGCTAGTACGTATGATCATAGAGTAAATTATTTAATAATTGTTCAATTGAATGGGCAAAAATCAAGAAATGTCATGGATGAAATTAAAGTTGGTATGATTGAAGGAGGTTATGATATTCTGTGTCTCCAAGATCCTTATGTAGGTACATTTGCAAACTCTTGTAAGGTCACTGGATTTCCAATAACTGCTCATGTTATACACACTACTGTAGTTAAACCTAAAACTGCTATTGTAGTTTTTAATCAGAGTTTTAATATCACTGTTATATCTAGTCTTTGCTCTGAACATGCTACTTGTATTCATGTTTCAACTAATGTGATGTCCTTTTATTTAGTATCTCTATACTGTTCACCTTCATTTAATATTGATTTTTCAGTGCAATACTTAGAAAATGTAATGAATTTTGTAGCTTCTAGTAATCTTATTTTAGCAATGGATGCTAATGCAAAATCACATTTGTGGTATAGTGATATGGTTGATTATAGAGGTGTTCAATTAGAGGAATTCATTTTCTTTTAAATTCTTTTAAACCATATACTTTTGATAACATTCATGGTGTTTCCAATATTGATATCACCTTAGTAAATAATCAATTAAATAGAAGAGTCAGTTCTTGGGATGTTGTTACAAATATGACTAACAGTGATCACAGAGCTATTCTAATAATTATAAATGTATCCGAAATTAGCAATACAGATATGTCAACAGATGATACTTTGAGATTTAATTATAAAAATATTAAGTGGGATAAATTTAAAGGTGCTGTGTTGGATAGTTTTTCAATTTATACTAGGGACAATTTAAATTCATTAACTGCTTCTGAATATGCATTTTTTGTTCAATCCTCTATTTTTAATGCTTTAAATTTGGCTGCTAAGAGAAGAAAACAGAGAGGTCATAAAGTACCTTGGTGGTCTTTGGAGCTATCAGTATTAAGGAGGGAAGTGTCTAGAATGAGGAAGCTTTTTCAGAGGGTTAGGGGTAGAAGTAATAATGAAGCATTAAGGTATAAAGAAATGTATAAAATTAAGAGGAGAGAATACCATAAGGCAATCTCTGAACACAAATTTAATGCATGGAAAGAATTGGTTTGTACTACTGGAAATAGTGAGCCATGGGGATTGTTGTTTAAGTTAACTAGAAACAAGTTGAACGTTAATAATTTAATTAATACTGTGTATTCAAATGATACTGAGTCTACTGATTGGTATTCTACAATTGCTACTATTACTAGCACTTTATTTTTGAATGACAATTGTGGGGAAGATAGTGTACAGCAGCGACAAATTAGACAGGGGAATGAACAATACACTGGATCATCTGAGATGGAATTGTTTAATATTGATGAAGTGAAATTTGTATCTTCTAAGGTTGGGGATAATAAAACACCAGGTTTAGACTTGATTGAAAATAATTGTGTTAAAAAGTTTGTTGACTTGTGTCCAGAAATAATGGTTAATATGTATAATAAGTGTTTATTGAAATGAGTTTTTCCAGGATTTTGGAAAATTGCTCTGTTAAAATTATTACAAAAACCTGGCAAATTGTTGACTGATCCTAGGGGTTATAGACCCATTTCTTTGTTAGCAGATTTGGGCAAAATATTGGAAAGATTGTTGTTGTTAAGGCTAGAGAAATTGTTCAACGAACAAAATCTTCATTTTAAATATCAATATGGTTTTAAGAGAAATAGTTCAACAGAGGATGCCCTACGCGATTTGATTAATTTTAGTGTAAATTCTGGTGAGAAATATGTGTTAGCATTATTTATAGATTTTGAAGGAGCATTTGATACTGTATGGTATCAAAGTGTGCTTTTTTCATTAAGAGAATTAAATTGTCCCAATTTGTTATACCAAATTATTAAAAGTTATTTAATGGATAGACAGATTATTATAAGATCCCAACATTTAACTTTTAATAGAATTATTGACGGCGGTTGTCCACAAGGATCTCTGTTGGGTCCTATTTTATGGAATCTGGTCTTAAACCAGTGGTTAAGTAGAACAGTCCCTAATTGTTATAAGGTGGCTTATGCTGATGATTTGGTTTTGTGCGTGACAGGAAGATCTAGAGCAGTATTAGAAAGTAGAATGGAGGTTATTGTTCAGGATTTGACTGATTGGGCTACATTAAATAAACTAAAAATTTCATCTTCTAAAACTGTCATGATGTTATTAAAAGGAAAATTAGACTACAACAGACCACCTCGATTATTAGTAAACAGTAAACAAATTCCTCTTGTTTCCCAGGTATATTTAGGGGTTATCTTGGATGACAAGTTATTATTTTCCCAACATTTGAATTATTTAAGTAGGAAAATAAAAAATTACACTGCTTCTATAGTTAGGGTTACCAGAAAAGATTGGGGATTAGGTAAACGCATTTTGTATCTGTATTATAAAGCTATTTTTATTCCGATTGTGTCGTATGCTGCATCAATTTGGTACGTTCGTACTGTCAATGTAAAATTTAAACAAAAACTATTATCAATACAAAGAATAATGTTGTTAACTATTTTGCGTGTTTGTAAGACTGTTTCGACTAATGCTCTACAGGTGATTGCGGGGGTGGGGGTTGCCTTTGGATTTAACAGTCGTGTATAGAGCTTTTTGTTATTTTATAAGAAAAGGAATACAAATTACATTTCTGGGGATTACTAATGAAGTTTCTTCTGCAGTCAGCAAACAGAAGAAAGAAATTTTGGTGAAATTAATTAAATTATGGCAGGACCGTTGGGATTCCAGTAGTACTGGTAGAGTAACTTATTTATTTATACCTAGTGTTGAATTTAATTTTAATAACAAATTGCATCGCTGGTTTTAACCAAGTATGGAATGCTCATATTTGATTACGGGGCATGGTTCCTTAAAAAGTAAGTTGCATCAGTTTAGTTTAGTGGAAGATCCTTACTGTGTTTGTGGAAGGTTGGAAACATGGGATCATATCTTATATGAATGCAATTTATATGACGAATTTAGATTAGACTTATTTAATTTGGTACCTAATTTTATTAGGGGTTCTGAATTAATTTGGCTGTCTAATGAAAGGAATTTTGTAGAATTTCAACGGTTTTGCAGGTTGACATTTAATAAAAGGAGGAGTATACATGTTGTTACTAATACTGACTAAAGACCTGTTTGTTTTTTTTTTCCCCTCCTCTGGATGGATAGGCAGTCTGTCTTGGAGGCGGGAAGAATTTTTTTTTTTTTTTTTTTTTTGGCTGGCCTTGTGGAATGACCATGAGGCGGGATTGTTGCACTCACTAGTAAGATGTATTCTCCTAGTTGGTGCATTTTTTTTTTCTTTTTTTTTTGCTGGCTCTTGTGTGTGGGCACCCCAGGAGCGGGACTGCTGGCACCCACCGGTCTTGCACCCTTACTGGTGGGTGCGGGATTTAGGTGCAATATGCACAACCAGAGTTAATAGATCCAGGCATAGCTCCCCGTGCCAGGGATGGGCACCAGGGGGTAATTGCCCAATGAACTATCACCTGGTGGCAGAGTAGCCTGTTTGACTTATAACACATTACACACACGTGTACACACACTTACACTAACAGGCCATTATGAGAATGATATTATATGATAAATTGGTGGAGATGGATGTATGTCCGGGTGCCACCCTTCGACAGTTAAATACATACATACCCTCAGCAGATATTAGAATTGAGATCACGTATATTTGTGAAATGAACCTGAGGACAAATAAGGCTCCTAGAGCTGAAGGCATATATACCCAGTAATTTATGAGGGAGGCAGACAGAGTGTGTTGAACTATTCAGGTTAATTACGATAGCATCTTTGGACTTGAGTGAGGGTCCTGTGGAGTGGAGTAATGCCAATATATAAAGTCAGTTCTAAGAGTGAAGTCGGTAACTTCAGTGTATAGAAAATATTAGAGTCAACGATTAAGAGTGCAATCCAGAAATATTTAAATCGGAATGACATTCTGAAGGCCTCAGAAATGTGATGTGAACATTGGGGGAAACGATGATCAGTACCAAGCAGTGCTCCTTCGGGTTGACTTGAACAGGTTTCAAGAATGACCAAAAAAATTTTGGCTGATGCTGAATAAGCTTGCTTTCTTGCATCATATGCCTCTACTAATGCTAATGCTAAACTCTCTTACTCAACCTCTGCTGACAGTCAATTCATCTAATGATGTACAGCACGCTGCCCGAAAGTAAACGTCATGCGATCTAGCGTTCTGTTGCTCTCTAAGGGTTTATATTTGTGACCCTTAAGTCTTGTTTTTCCTACATTGAAAATAGATCCTTCGTTCATTATAAAGAACATTATATACCTCTGCCAGATCTCTCCTCTCCAGGATATCTAGGTGCCATTCATCACTTTCTAAGCCCTTTTTCAAAATACCCTGATTCTCTTCGTTAACAGCCTTCCCACCTTTACATCATCAGCATTTTTGACGATTTCCCCTGCACTTCCTTATCAATGTTGATAAAGTAGCCCAACACCGATCCCTGCTCGGCTGGACCACACTGATGAATGTCTATTGATGACTATGAATGTCTGTCTTTTAACCATCCCCTGATTCAACGATGAATCTTACCAGTAATCCTAATTTTTACCCGTTTAAATAATAATTTTCTTGACAAACCATATCAAAAGCTTTAGTGAAGTCAAAGTAAACAATGGCAAAGTTGTTTAATGCATCCAACTGTTTTTTTAACTGTGTCATATCGATGAACCAGATTGGTCAGGCAAGGCGTCCCCTTAACCAACCCAAAAACAGATACCATTCCACAGAATTATATTATTTTTCCACTGTTGATAGAACCACGAATATTACATATTATCTTGAAGTGCCTTCAATTCAACAGATCCATTGATTTGTAGGGCCGAAATGCGACCTCTCGTAATATATCAGTTCTCATTAAACCTTTAATGTTTGCAATTAATTTGAATTGGGGTTTTTAAATTCTCGGCATTTTTTAATCTTCGGGAACCGGGAATGGGAAATTGCGGATGTCGACAATTCCCGAAAATTTTATTTTACTATTTTTGATAAGAATTATTTTCCTTATTCTAGTCATAAAACACCATAATAATGAACTACAAATTGTGGTGTAGAAGAAAAAACCTAAAATTTAAGGAGAATTCGATATTAAAAAATAAGACCCATCGATGAATGTAAATAAAAAGAAATCCTAAGTAAACACTAATACTCATACATAAAAATTCATCTCACTCCTTAAAGATGAAAACATCACAGATTACAGAATAGTTTAGGGCTAAAGCCTCGGGTTACGTAAGGGGTTAATAAATGTACAAGTTGGTGCAACTGCACCATTTCTGTACGTAGCCAAATACTTAAATAGCTATGAACTGGCATCATTAAGTATGTCTCATGTCAACACGTTCACAAAAAGTTGTCATGGTATTGCACTACTTCCAATATGTAACACCGCCGTAGGAGACGATTATTGCTACTTATCCTTACTGGACACCTTCTCCATAGGAGAAGACTATTGCTACTGATACTTACTGGACACCTTCTCCATAGGAGAAGACTATTGCTACTGATACTTACTGGACACCACCACCCATACGCAGAGCCGTACCGACGGTGAGGCGAACGAGGCTCTTGCCTCAGGTTAAAAGCTGAAAGAAGCCCCAAAAGTAAGATTAAATAATTGCCAAAGTTGCCATCATTAACAGTAGGATGCAATGTTTCATTCTTCCCTCAGGTACTAAAATGGCTGGGCACGGCCCATACGGTACCGTTTCGAAGCTTATTGGCTCTACATCAGTTAGGTGGGCAGGTACCCAGGTACGCCATCAGACATCTCTCATATGTGAAGTTATACTTCGCAACTGAGTTGTCATCATTGCAAAATCTGGGTACCTGTCTACCCACCGATGAGGAACCAATAAGCTTCGAACCAGTGACATATTGTTATTGGCATCCACTGAGAATACGTAACAACAGTTTTCTCCTATGGCGAAGCGTTACTTATTCGAGGTAATGCAATACCACGGCAACTCGTTTTGAAGGAATTCGTAATATGTTATATACAGGGGATCCTCGTTGTCCTAGCATATTTGGCTCCAGAAAATTCCACTTAAAACGGAGACCATATTTTCGTAATGTTTATTATTTAAATAATCGAAACTAGGCATAATATTTTAAGAATTTAAGATTCTGTATGTACATACACCACAGACAAATCTTAAAGAAAAACTACGGTAGTAGTAGTGTCAAAGCATCATTTCTTCTGTATCTCAATTTGCTCTCATCCTTCACAACGAGTTGCCATATATTGCACTACCTACCTTGAATAAGTAACGCTTCACTAATAGAGAAGTGTATTGTTGCCTATTCTCGGTGGGCGCCAGCACCCAGACGGCACCGTTTCAAAGCTAGTTGACTTTTCATCGGTGGGTGGGCAGGTTACCCGGTATCGCAAGTGAAGACTATCTTATTCGAAGTAGTGCAATACATGGGCAGCTCGTTGTGAAGGATGAGTAGATGTGCTGTATCCACCGATATTGTGTAGTAATGGTTCTTATGTACTTGTACATATTAAAAAATGGCCGAATGAACTGAAAATTGGGAAAATTATTTTATTAGACATTTTTTATTATAAAAGAAGATTGTTCTCACAAAAAAATATACAAGTGCTTGGTCAATTTTCACAAGGAAAAAAGCTTTAATTTTCAAATTTTCGTAACTGCGAGAACTCGGATACCGGGGACCCCTGTACTTAATGATGCCAATTCATAACTACCTAAGTAGTTGGCTACGTACAGAAATAATGCAATTGCACTAACTTGTAAGCGAGGAAAATATCTTCTTTGATTGGATTGGCTCTCCTTTTGCCGTTGAAATGGAAATATCTCTTCCTAACTCTGTTTTTTGATCCCCTTCTATTTCCCAGGGTTCCGAATTTTCCATTTCTTTGTTCGTATTATTTTTTCTTTCAGACTCTTCTATTGAAGTACACTTTTCTTTGAAAATTTGTTCCATTATCGATTTCGCAAATCGCATAATTTCATTTTTATTTGCCATTGCAATAAAAAAAAAAAAAATCATTATCGACTTCATTTAAGGCTGAACCGTGGATTATGGGTACACTGGATTACAGACATGGCCATTTTTTTTTTCTTTCCATTTCCATTTATTTGTACACACAATTCTTTACATTTTATATACAAGAACTTACAGAGAAGATATATATACAATTTTATATACATTAGCATTATCATTCTCATTATACCTATATATATACTATATTATATGAACACGTGTGTGTGTGAGTGTGTGTGTGTGTGTGTGTGTGTGTGTGTGTGTGTGTTTTACCTGTATCAAGGGTGGCTCCTAGGCCTTAGCCCATCTCCACCTTGCACGTCTGTGGTGGTGCAGAAACTCAGCAAGCTTTTAATCGCTTGTGTATGTCCACCTTGCCACCAGGGAGCAGCCAACACCCAGGCAGCCGCTGCCTGCCCCCAGGCACAAGCAGCCAAGCCTGGGTCTACTACAAGAAAATCTTTATTGTACGTAAAGATACAGATACAATAATGTGCCCGCCACAGCCAGGAGGCCAGGGGCTTGACAATGATATAGGGTAATATAAAAATATGTACAGTATAAAAATTTGTGCAGTATAAAATATTACATAACAATTAAAAACGTAGCATTAGCCATTCAATAGATATGAGTATGTACATAGTTGTGAGGCAGACAGTGCACCAAGGTATGTGCACGTTCATATGTACAAAGCACATATTTAAGCATATTCACACAAGGCAGAAAATTTCACAGTGCCAAATTATTGTTCGGTATTGCATTTTCTTGTGATGACAGTTCGTCGATTTGCCTGCGACGTGCCGTTATGCACCTCATAGGAGATAGCAGATGGAGATATCGGTATGAGTCGACATCAGGGGCCAAACAGAAGGGGAACAAGTTCGGCCAACGAGCGCCTGTAATTGCGATCAGAAGCGAATTTCTGCAGGTCAACTCCGATCATTAGCAGGGCTTGTACTGTAGGAAGTACTTGTCCAGGTAGGAATCTGTCACTGATCTTCAGCCTGTTCCGTTGTAGCTGAAGAAGAGGGGTGGCTCGTAAGGAAGGAAGTGAAACATGCCACTGGCATATATCCCAGAAGTCAGGGGAGTTGATTTTGCCAACCAGCATTTTGACTGTGGTCGCAGTTCTCCTCATGCTGATTATTTGAGGCAGCCGCGGGATTTGGAGTTGGTCGGCCATGCTGGTGGTCCTCTGCTGAGGGGGGAGTCGATGTTTGTGGGTTGCCCACTTCAACATCCAGTATTCATCTGCTCCTGGACCTTTACAACCACTGTCTCCACTCAGGCTGGTTCCCTACGGACTGGAAGGTAGCAAACATTAAATTGATCCTTAAAAACCCTTCAAAACCACAGCACAAGCCGGACTCCTATCGGCCAATTGCCCTCCTGTCTGTGCTCAGCAAAGTGTTGGAGCAGCTGCTCAGACATAGGATTGAATCACACTACCTCACAGCTAGCTTAACAGCAAACAAACAGTTTGGCTTTAAACCTGGAAACTCAACCCTCGACGCACTGGAATGTATCCTTAACATGGCGGAGAGCTGCCGACAAAAATACTTTCTCCTCATCTCTATAGACTTTGCGGGGGCATTCGACGCCCTCTGGTGGCCGAGCGTCCTCGCAAGACTCAGGGCAGCCCAACTGCCATCAAATCTATTCAGCTGCATAAGAAGCTACCTAACAAACAGACGGATCCTGGTACAGGCCCCTTACTGCAAGGTAGATCGACAGATACACCGAGGATGCCCCCAAGGCTCAGTATTAGGCCCCCTCCTGTGGAACTATGTACTGGACGAGTTCCTCTCCCTCGACTTAGGGGGTGTACAGGCATTGGCCTATGCAG